>NW_004443990.1:13689666-13716869 GCF_000243295.1 Trichechus manatus latirostris | reverse complement strand
ACCACCACCACCACCACCACCACCACCACCACCACCACCACCACCACCTCCCTAACCCCTAACCCTCCTGAAAAGAAAGCCCCTAAAACTGGAAGTTTAAAGTAGGAGGAGGGAATTTTTGACCTTTGACCTTAGATCATATTAAGGGACTGTCTTGAAAGAGCTCACTTCAAACTAGGCTGCACTAGGGTTGCTTTAGGCCCTTATTGGTTTGAACCCCCAGAGAACTCCCATCCGCCTAAAGTGTTTGCCTAGGAGAGGTTCCTGGCTTGGGTGACCGTTGTTATCAGTGTTAAAGGCGCCCTGGTGGCACAGTGGTTAAAGCACTCAGCTGCTATCCAAAAGGTCCTCGATTCTAACCCACCAGCTGCTCTGCGAGAGAAAGATGTTAACAGTCTGCTTCTGTAAAGATTTACAGCCTTGGAAACTCAATCAGGCAGTTCTCCTCTGTCTCATAGGATCACTATGAGTCAGAATCGAATTGACGGCATTGGGTTTGGTTTGCTTTGCTTATCACTGTTAAGCTAGGTCAGTGTTCTCAACCTTCCAGTGGTCCAGCCACCTCTATTCCCCAGTTCTCCAGCTGTTTGACCTCCATTGTGAGGGTTTCTGTCTGTCCACTTGGTCACCAAATGAGTTGTATGGAAAATCCCTCACCAGGGCAGATGCTATGGAATTCCCTCTTGGTCAGTAAATTTTGAGTCACAAGAAGGTGGCCTGGTGGGATCTGAGGACCTGGAACTGATTTTGTTTTCGATCCGTACTCTTTTGTCCTGCGATCATCTTAAGTAGTATTTATAAACTGACCAAAGTAGAGAGTCAAAGAGAAAGATTCTTTTCAACACGTACCTATCTTTCCCCCTTGGTTATTTCATTCCGATTTCCTTAATATATTTCATTGCTAAAGACTCCATAGAATTTTAAAGACTCATAGAATTGGGAGAGCAGGAAGGAGTCTTAGAGACCCTTCAGTTTTCATTTTACAGCTGGAGACACTGAGGTCAGAGAGAAGTTAGCTGGCTCAGGACAGAGTCAAGACTGAAACATTTACAGTTAAGTTTAGCATCCCTTCCCCTGGTCCCTGGGAGCCTGGCAAGAGATGACATGGTCCCCACTGCATGTCAGGTAGGGAGACTGAGGCTGAAGTTTTAAGTGACTTAATCAGTCTAACACCCCATCAGGGACAGCTTAGGGGCTAGAACTGGATTTCCTTGCCCTCATGCACTAGGTCACTGTGAACCCACTCGATCACACCTAACAACAACAATGCCACTAGAAATTTGATGGACCATGTCCCTGGCCTAGAAGTTTGATCAAGGATATGCAAAGACATAAATGATAATTGACCAGCACAGATCAAGTTAATTTAAATGTTTTAAACCCAGGGATTAGGGCATCGATTTGGATTTGGGTGGTGAGCCGATTGCCCTGGAGGCAATGCTAAAAGCCTTCCTCAGGGAAGATTACAATTTTAAGAGGCATTTTAAAGATGGGAGGGAGAAAGTATAGTTAACTGAGAGTGGGGGAAGGAGTGGACATGGTGCTTAGGTTGTGTGTGTGTGTGTGTGTTAA
Source organism: Trichechus manatus latirostris (assembly GCF_000243295.1). Classification (NCBI taxonomy): domain Eukaryota; kingdom Metazoa; phylum Chordata; class Mammalia; order Sirenia; family Trichechidae; genus Trichechus; species Trichechus manatus. The sequence goes on along the minus strand of NW_004443990.1, from coordinate 13,715,297 downwards.
TCATTCTCACTTTAATATCTTTACGGGACATCTATTTGAGCACTTACTCCAAGCCCTTTGCTAAACTCTTTATAAATATTATCTAACATTACCTTCTACCATCTGTGTTGGTATTATGCTTGTTTTACAAAGCATCTGTGTATAGGTATTATGCCTGTTTTATGAAGGAAGAAATGGGGCCTCAAAAAAGTTAAATAACCTTTCAAGATCAGTGCTTGTAAGTGGAGCATAGGTTTAAGCCCGTATCTGTGCAGGCTCTTAACCACTGCACTAGTATCCTCCTGCAATTTGTTTGCATGTATGTCTCCCCTAATAGATTGTGACTGCCTTGAGCCCAGGCACTTTGTCTGTTTGTTTATTGCTGTGTCCCCAGCATCTAGGACAACGTCCAGGATGACATAGGCAGTAGGTCCCAATTAAATAGCTGATAAATAAATTACTAGTGTCATATCTAGCTTTGTATTCTTAGTGCTTACTGAATAAAGGAATGAGTAAGAAAGCTAAGCTAATGAAGACAGTAGTGAGATAAAGCAGTTATAGATTTTAGGAAGTTATGTTACCCATGTCCTTAGAGGATCTGATTCCACATTCCTATCTGTGGCAGTGTTGTTGAATAATTTTACTCCCTAAGGTGAGGTACCCCTATCCCACATCTCCATTCCCAAAATGTTACCATCCTTGCTTCTAAGACTGGTGTTGGTGAGCAGAAGGCAGGGTGATAAAGACCAGGAGCAAGGATGAGAAACTTCAAGGCTATAGGCCCTAAAATATCCAGAACTTTCTCTAACCCTGTTCTCTCTTTACTTTCAGGAGTCGAAAAATTCAGATCCGAAATATTCCACCCCAGCTCCGATGGGAGGTAAGTGTTTGGGGGGAACTCTAAATGGGATTGGGGAGTGGAGACTGGGAGGTGAATCTGGATCGGCCTGAATTGACAGAGATGAGACGTTGGAGGTCTCCAGTAGTCTGGGAGCAGGCTGTGCCAAGATACTAGTGCTGAAGTGGGGTTGGTTGGGTCTTATCCTTTACCCAGGGCTCCACCATTATTAGCCCTTTGGTCTGTCCCTATGGTGAGAGGCACTAGGGATGCAGGAAGGGTGTCTCCTGAGTCCCAAACTTGGTGATGGTACAAGTTGATTTAGGGACCCAGGTGGCCCAAGTCTGCTTCCAAAAGGCCTGTAGCAGGGCCGTTACTGCAGAGCTTGAGTATATTCCAGCAAAGACACCCCTTGACTGGTGTTGCCATCGGCATTAGTACCCCAGAAAGGACAAACTGAGCAGGTTAATGCCCAGCCCCCACCTAAGGCTCTGCCTGTGCTCCAGTGCTCTGGAGTGAGAGGTGTTCAGTGGCTGGCTGTGTAACATACAGCTCCTGGGATGCTCAGAGTACCTTTCCTCCTTTCTCTGTGCTCCTCTAGGTACTGGACAGTCTGCTGGCTCAATATGGTACAGTAGAGAACTGCGAGCAAGGTAAGACGGGGTCGAGGTGGCGGGCTGGAGGAGTTTGGGGGATCTGCTCTGCTTCCCTGTCCATCACCAGATCTATCTGGAAGACCCAAAGAAGAAAGTCAGGATGTGGTATGGAAGGAGATTACACTGGATGAGGGACCCAGACACCTGATTGTAATTTTGCTGCTCATCTCTGGAACTGGGTTTCTCTTCTGTTTAAGGAGAGGCTTGAACAAAGTCACTCCTTCCCAACGTAGAGTCCCCAGGCTCCTTTGGGTCGGTCAGGGTAGAAATAGAAATCCCAAGATCTTAGAAATAGTTTAAGAGTGGAAATTGTGCATTCAACCTGAGTAAGTCTATGACCCTTTTACTTTAAAAGCTTCCTGTTTCTTAGTTTTTGGCTGGAATAAGCAACTGGTCATCTCTTTCTTGTCAGAAACTCTGATTGGCCTCTACATATGTCTTTGGTCAATTAAAAAAAATAAGAAGAGGGTTTATTGCGTAGTTAATACAGTTTGATGTACAGGCGAAATCTTACAGTAGTTGGCCCACATAGGGGAAAAAAGAATTAAAAACTCTAGGTCATAAAAAGTTTTGCTATAATTTTTGAGGTTTCTCCATTTTGCTAGAATTGTAAGTTCTTTTCAGAGGACTTGAATTTGAATGAAATACAGAGTGATTTTGGTTGGAAATAAGATAGAGCTTGGTCTTTAGGTAGATAAGATATTAGTTTGGGTTTTGAGATCCTTAAGAAATGAATAGATAACTACCTTGCCTGAGATTTAAATGTTCATCTCCAAATTCTTGTGGAAAGGGGCAAGCTTGTCAATGATTATAATTGATCAAAATATTCACCTGCCCAAAGGTAAAGGGCTGAATCAGTCAAATAGGTTCTATCCTGCTCTAATCCTGTAGCTTGTTATAAATGCTAGGATACAAGTGATTCACTGATAGCCATTGTACAGTGCTGTGCACAGCTTAGACTAATGGCTGAGTTACTCTCGGACAAATACAGAGCAAGATGGAGCAGTGGCATGGAGCCCATGCTGAGCTTCACTGGGAGCCCCAGCAGGAGTCAGCATTAGTTTAAATGAGTCCAAGTCCCACCAAAGAGCTAAAACATACTATATATCTGCTAACTGGAGAAATCAAGATGGGAAACATTTGATTTTGTTGGACATTAGGTAAAGTTTTCAAGTCTGCTCAAACATCACTTTCTCGGCAAGGTACACTCTGCCCACCCTATTTAAAACTGCACTCAGCCCTCCCCCCTGCCAAGTTATTTTTCTCCATAGCACTCATGACCTAATATTGTATATAATTTGCTTATTTATTATGTTTATTGTTGTCTCCTCTTAATAGAATGTAAGCTTCATGAAGGCAGGGGTTTTGTTGGTTTATTCACTGTTGTATTTCCAGTGACAAAAATTCTGCTGAATGCCAGGGGGCTTACACCCAGCAATTTGCACTGATATTTTGTGCCAAGTATCTTTTCCTCATTGTTGTGGGAGCAGAAGCTCATGTTTTGTCAGTGCTCTCCACCCCGGGGTTGACCAGGCCCAGGGGATCCCAATTCACGAGACACTGGTGCATAAGGCAGAAGGTTAATTTCATTAATTTAGAGTGAGCAGTGTGTGTCCAGATTGCTTCATTCTAATGTTAGCTGGCCAACATATTCTCCTCCCTGTAGGAAAGAGTATGTGGGGAATCAACTGAAAGTCAAAAGTTTGCTCATAATCACAGCCAGCAACTTTGGGGTAATTAATGGCTAGTGTTATGAAATTATGGTGGCTCGATGTGTCTGTCTCCATGGACATGATGTTTGGAATATGCATGTCAGGAAATCCTTTCCCCTGAAAAGGTATAGATATCCTTATGCAGACATAATTCTTGTTTGGGTATTCCCCGCCCCCCCAGACTCCACAACAGCCACTCTCCTGACAGCCCATATTTTGCATCATAGTATACTTTTTGCAGCTGTATTATTTGAGGATACACTGTTGCTGTCAAGTTGATTTAGACTCATAGCGACCCTATGGGACAGAGTAGAACTGCCCCATAGGGTTTCCAAGGAGGGCCTGGTGGATTCCAACTACCAACCTTTTGGCTTGCCGCCAAGCTTTTAACCCCTGCACCACCAGGGCTCCAAGGGTACACTAGTCCTCTAGAATAGATTTGGGCGTTCCCCATCTCTCTCCAGCCATATCTACACAAACTATTTTTTGGGATGTTTACCTCTACAGATTGCTAATCTCAGCCAATGTGTGTTGATTTTTAACTAGTTTAACTTCCCAAGGGTGAATTTATCTCCCAGGTAGGGGACAGAACTGCTGATACGGCAACCACCCTCTTTTGTATGCCCTGATCTTTTGCGAGCTGGGTGGGGAATTGCAAAGAAAACAAGGAAAGGAAAATACAAGAGAGTTAACTTGACTTTTCCAGTAGCTCTGGTGAAAGGGGCCCAAAAGGGAAATGTTGAGTCTTTTCATTCAAGCATTTCGTAAACTCTCGGATATTTTGCTAGATGCCTCCTGGACCTGACAACATAGAAAACTGAGGTTGGAAATGAGAGCTTTAGAATTCCTTGGGGTTTTCAGTGGTAGGGTCTCCAGACTTCACTGCTCCAACTAACCCTGGCCTCTGTTTTGCTTCCCAGTGAACACCGAGAGCGAGACAGCAGTGGTGAATGTCACCTATTCCAACCGCGAGCAGACCAGGCAGTGAGTGGGCCGGAAAGTGGGGCTGACGGTTCTGTGTAGGGTGTTGGGGAGGGCCACAGCCTGGTCTCTGATATTGGCCCAACCAACACCCAGACTCCCTCATAAAATGTGTGTGTCTCCTTCTTGTCCTTTGGTCTAGTGATTTCAAAGGTCCAGGAACTTACCAGGATTGATAGCAAATCCATTGAAGGAAGGGACCCAAAGACCTTCCAGGGAAGGTGGGCAATCCTGTGTGGAGAAAGGGTTGGCTTCTGATAGGTCTCTGGTTGCCCAGGAACTGCAGGGTCCTTTGCTGTGTTGATGGCGCCATCTAGTGATGATGAAGGGAAACTATGGGAATAAAAAAGGATTTGCTCATGTCCCCACAGGGGAGCAGACATTTTATTCCATTGATCATCATGCCGGTACTTTATGCTTGCATAGCATCCTCTCAGAGCCATCTCAGCCACTATTCTAACTCCTTAGCCCCTTGGTCGAGCAATTACACTTCTCACCCTCTGGTACAGACAAAGACTCTGCATTTTGTGCCTTTACCCATTTATATCCATATACGATCCTGTTTTAGGCCTTTTGCCACATTTTGCTTTTGATGATGTCCTTGCTTTCTTTTCAACGTGTTGACTATTCCTTCTATTAACTCCAATCTAGTGATACTTTGTATTCCGTGGCTTCTTCAAATACCTACCATTTTCTTTTAGATACCGCCTGGACTCAGAATTTTCTGGAGGTTTCTACTGCCGCTTGTGGCCAGTCTAGGCTCCTTTGCCTGGCTTTAAAAATCGGTGTCAACTCTTGCTCATTCCCCACTGCCTGTTGTTGTCTTGCGAGTGGATGGTGGCTTGTCCTCTCCCATCAGTCTTACTCAGCCTCCTTGTAGCCACCCTGATAATACTTAAACTCTTGCCTCCCAAGTGGTAAGCAAGCCATTCCATCTCCAACTCTTGCTTCTTTTCCACTGAGCATCCTTAATTATGGAAGGTGCCTGCCTCCATAGGTATAAAAACAACCAATCCCTTAATTTATCACTTCCTTTCATAGGTCAGTTTTATTTGATTCTCACATGAATCCTGTAAGATAGGCAGGCTTTTTGCAAAAATTGACAAGCTCATCCGAAAATTCAGTGGAAATGCAAGGGACCTAGAACAGCCAAACAATCTTGTAAAAGAACAACAAAGTTAAAGAGCTTAAATTTACCGATTTCAAAACTTACTTCAAAGTTACAGTAATCAAGAGAGTGTGGTACTAATATAAAGACAGACACATAGATCAAGATCTTAGAATAGAACTGAGGGTCCAGAAAGAAGCATTATATTTCTTACGTTTACAGTCCACTGATTTTCGACAAAGATGCTGAGAAAATTTAGTGGGAAAGAGTCTTTCAATAAATGGTACTGGGACAATTGGATACCCACATGCCAAAAAAAACAAAAAAAAAAAAATGAATTTAAACCCCTACCTTACACCGTACACAAAAAATAGCTCAAAGTAGATCACAGACTTCAATCCAAGAGCTGTGCAATAGGCAGGGCAGGTATCAATTGCTTGCGTTACAGATGACGAAACCTGGGTCTAGACTTAGAGTGGTTGTGAATCACCCAGTTCACTAAACTGTGAGCAGTGGAACGAAGATTTCAATACTGGTGTCCTAACTCAGTTGAATACCTTTGTCCCACGTTGCATTAGTGTATGCTAGGGCAGGGTTCACATTTGAACTCTACGTGCATACATTTCATTCAACCTCCTTCGGCTTGGTTTCATTGTCTATAAAATTGTGAATTTGCAGTAATTAGCACTTGGTGTCGTCACTTTTTCTTAAGATTCCCCAATCCAGAAAGTCTGTGACTGCTTTGCCAAGCTACTTCAGGTGTGTAGTATGCTCTCTCTAGCTTAGACACAGGAGATCGTTGAGATCTGTGGCTGGGTCTTCCTTTTTAGACAGGGAGGACTCTATGCTGCTGGTTGGATCAGAAGCCCACTTCCCTGAAAATCTGTGTGGAAGGTCTTTGTGAACCATAAAGCCCCAACCAAACATTAGGAATCACAATACAGTAACGTATTTATTGTCCCTTTGGTATCTTTTGCCACTTAGACTGGAAGATTCCCTGAGGTGGTGAGGTGGTGAGGTGGTTATCTCCCTTTCTTCAGTGTGCTCCACACTGTACCCCAGTTGAGTGCCTTGCACATGGGAGGCATTTCATGTGACTGGGATGGATTGGAGTGATCTGTGTACCCTTCCTCTATCCCCAGAGCCATCATGAAGTTGAACGGCCACCAGTTGGAGAACCATGCCCTGAAGGTCTCTTACATTCCCGATGAGCAGATAGCACAAGGTCCCGAGAACGGGCGCCGAGGAGGCTTTGGCTCCCGGGGTCAGCCCCGGCAAGGATCGCCTGTGGCAGCGGGGGCCCCAGCCAAGCAGCAGCAAGTGGATATCCCCCTTCGGCTCCTGGTGCCCACCCAGTACGTAGGCGCTATCATTGGCAAGGAGGGTGCCACCATCCGCAACATCACGAAACAGACCCAGTCCAAGTGAGTATTTCCTGCTGGGGAATGGAGGCTGGGTGCTAGTGGTCAGTACTGGGGAGGCAGGGTGCCTCCTGCGGGCACACAGAGGGCCGTCAGCATTGACCTCTTAAGAACAGTTGCCTGAAACTTCTTTCCTTCTCTTCTCATTTAGGGGTCACTGCTTCCAATCCTAGCCTCCCTCGGTAGGGGCAGGCAGGTGGGGAGGTAGAATGGGCCTGGGGTGCACCAATTGGTGCATTGGCTGAGCCAGGTACCACTATTAGCCAAAAAAAAAAGAGTTCTACCATTAGCCAAAAAAAAAAAAAGAGGTTCTATTATTTCTCAGTCTTGTCAAAAACACAGTCTAGGTGAGTTAGCCCCTCTCCAGTGCTCTGTGATTTCATGACTGCTTCTTGGTGGCAACACAGCTGGCCAGCTACCCTTTTCCTTTCATTTTTATAGCTAATTAGTTTAATAGATTAGTGTAGTGAAAAAGAACAGGTCACGTATGTCCTTATTTGTAATAAACTTTTGTTTGGGACCATGTATCTTCCTTTCCTTTACATTTGTTTCAGTGGGGACATACAGGATACAAGGGGAGATGCAGCTCTGGAACTGTGGGCTGGTAATCCCCACCTTTGTATTCTTGTGGCACCCACGGGACTGCGTTCTCATCCCCAACAACCTCCTGCTTGAGAAGTTGCACATCTGAGACAGAATCTGGAATAGCAGACTGGTCCTATTTCCCTGGCCCTTTCTCTGACTTTCTCCTGATGCTGCACTTAATAGACATTGTTCCAAGGAGAGCAGGTTCTGTGCCTTCAGTTGAGGGAGAGGTGGGGGAGCCAGAAGATCTGAGTTTCATTGAGGATCACTGACCAGCTTTTTCCTTGTGGTCCTCAGGATAGATGTGCACAGGAAGGAGAATGCAGGCGCGGCTGAGAAGGCCATCAGTGTCCACTCGACCCCTGAGGGCTGCTCCTCTGCCTGTAAGATGATCTTGGAGATTATGCATAAGGAGGCGAAGGACACCAAAACGTAAGACCTCAGCTGTTCTTCGAACTTTAGGGACTACAAAGTCCCTCCTCCCACTTTTTAATAGCAATAATATAGAAAATTGTACAAAAGGATATAAACTGAAAAAGAAAATCCTCCTTCTTTCTCCCCATATGTAACACCTTGTATAAACAACAACAACAACAAAAAACCCCTCATTGCCATTGAGTCACAGCAACCCTGTAGGACAAGGTAGAATTACCACATAGAGTATCAAAGGAGAGGCTGGTGGATTCAAACTGCTAACCTTTTGGCTAGCAGCCATGCTCTTAATCACTGCATCACCAGGACTCCAGACACCTTGTATACTTCCGTAAAAATTCTGTGTGCTTGCGAGCACGTGTATGTATGTGTGTGTGCATTTTAGCACAAATAGGAATGTACTAAACATGCTGTTTTTTCAATTTCTGTATCAGTACATAATGACATAGCTGCATGGAATTCCATGGTATGGCTATCCATAGTTTATTTAACCAATCCCCTGTTTCTTGATGGGTGTTTGGATTGTTTTAAAATTTTTCTTATTAGGAAACAAAGCTGCGAGGAATCTACCTGTACACATGTGTTCCTTTGTATACTTGTACTTTTTACAGCTTTATTGGGGTATAATTGACAAGCAATAAACTACACATTTTTAAAGTATAAAATTTGATATTTTTTTATTTTTCTTTTTTAAAATTTATTTTCGTTGAGAATATTCAGAGCAGAACATACAGCAACTCAACAATTTCTACATGTACAATTCAGTGACATTGATTACGTTCTTCAAGTTGTGCAAACATTCTCACCCTCCTTTTCCAAATTGTTTCTCCCCATTAACATACATTCACTGCCCCCTAAGATTCCTATCTAATCTTTCAAGTTGCTATTGTCAGTTTGATCCCATATAGATAGTTCTTAAAAGAGCACAAAGCTCAAGGCAGACATTCTTTACTAAACTTAGACTACTGTTTGGTTTAAAGAAGACTTCAGGAGATATTTTTGGTTTAAGGTTTAAAGATCATCTCAGGGCAATAGTTTTGGGGGTTCACCCAGTCTCAGTGGCTCCAGAAAGTCTGGATTCCATAAGAATTTGAAATTCTGTTCTGCATTTCCCCCTTTTGATCAAGATTCTTTGATATACTCTTTGATCAAAACATTCAGTAATGGTAGCTGGGCATCTGATAAATTTTTATATGTATATACCTGTGAAACCATCACCATGATTCAGATAATGATTAAGATTCATTACTCACACAACATGGTGAAAGTAATTATTAACGTCACTGAATTGTACATGTAAAAAATGTTGAAACGGCGAATGTTTTCTTATATATTTACCACCAAAAAAAAATTACCTCCAGAAGTTTCCTTATGCCTCTTTGTAAGCTAGTCTGCAGCTCCTTTCCCACCTCTCTATCCCTAAGCAATCACTCATTTGATTTTTGTAATCAAAAAGATGACAAAAGCACTTGTCCTATGGCTTGTCCTGGAAAGCCCACGTCTGGGGTGGCATGATGGTTGAGTCTCACTGTTGCCCTAACATTTAAGGAGTTCTTGTCCCCTTGCTTCTTCTGTCTTTTTAAGGGCTGACGAGGTTCCCCTGAAGATCTTGGCCCATAATAACTTTGTGGGGCGTCTGATTGGCAAAGAAGGGCGTAACCTGAAGAAGGTGGAGCAAGACACAGAGACGAAAATCACCATCTCCTCGTAAGGCTCTCTCTGTTTTCATGTGTATGAGTGGGATGCGTGTGGACCCACAGGGCCAGGGGCAGCAGCATTTCGTCATTGAGCCTTAACACTTTCCTCTTTAAATTAATGCAGTTTCTGCCTATTGAAGGAGAATAATCAAAGAAAAATATACATTTTTCTTATGTATAGAAGAGTTGGAGCTGGTCCATTGCTGTTGCCCTGTGTGGTGGGGGCAGTTGTTAGAGCACTGCCTCTTGCTGGAATTCTATAGTCCTCTTCCCTCCCCATTCTATAGTCTCTATTCCTCTGCTCCTCAAGCAGAGAGCTTGCAGCTAGGAGCTGGGGCTCTGGGGTTTCAGGACTCTGTCACCATGAGAAGTAGATCTTTGAGAATTATGAGAAAGGATATGAGAATTTGGTCCTTTGCCAAGAAGAGTGCATGCCTCTGTCTATGTGGTGGACTGCCTCTCTGGGAATAATGGAAATTAAGGGAGTGAGTTAGTGCCTTTGCAAGCACTGTGCCTCTTTATTTCATCAGAGACTTAGTTGTGGGCAGAGTAACTGCTCTGGTCCAAAGACTTATCTGTGGGCAGAGTAATTGCTCTGGTCCAAAATGGCGGGGAAAATGGGTTGCTTGGAGCCACTGGGGGAACTTCCAGTCCTGAGCCTCCTTTCTGCTTGACCGGTGACGAAAACCTGTCTGTGACAGGGTTCATTGAAAATAAAGGGCTTTCGGTTGGGTAGTGTTATCTAGCTGCACCTCAACCCATGCCCCAGTTACAAACTAGGAACCCAAAGGCCAGAAACAGAGAGCTATTTGCTAGAAGTTAAACAGCCTCCAGATGGAGTTGTGCCTCAGTGGGTCCTCGTCCTCAGCCAGGGCTTGGTCCCAGCTGTCAGGGAAGGACTGACTGCTCTTCCTTCCCCCAGGTTGCAGGACCTCACCCTATACAACCCCGAGAGGACCATCACTGTGAAGGGGGCCATTGAGAACTGCTGCAGGGCTGAGCAGGAAATCATGAAGAAAGTTCGGGAGGCCTATGAAAATGATGTGGCCGCCATGAGTGTGAGTGCTGGGTGGTGCTGAGGAGATGGCGCCTCTGCTCACCCTTCCCCAAGTCTGAGGGCTTTGGGGTTTTTTAAATTTGAGGGCTGAGGGCTTCTACTTCCAGACAAGTGGACGTCAGTTGGCAATGTGATGAACATGTGTGCTATGTACTGTGTAGCCTTGGAGAACTTACTGGATACAGTTCATCCTCATTGTTCACAGATTCTGTATTTATAAATTCGCCTGCTTGCTGGAATTTATTTGTAAACTTAAAATAAATACATGCCTTGCTTTCTTAGCCATTCAGAGACGTGCACAGAATGGCAAAAAGTTTGAGTTGCATGATGCACGTGTTCTTAGCTAAGGTTGAATGAGGCAACACGCTGCTTTCTTGTTTCAGCTTATGTATTGTAAAAACACTCTGTCTGGTGCCACATTTTTCACATTTTTGTGCTGCTTTTTGGTGATTTCAGCATAGTGCCAAAGTGCTGTCTAGTGTTTCTAATCTCAAGAAGCCCGTGATGCACCTTACAGAGAGAATACAAGTGTTAGACTAGCTCTGTTCAGGCCTGAGTTAACAGTGGTTTTGGCCATGAGTTCAATATTCATGAATCAACAATATATATTAGATAAGGTATCGTTAAACAGAAGTACATGTTAAACAAGGTAATGGGTTGATTGATTGACAAAAATGTTGTGACCAGAGGCTTGCAGGAACCTAACTGTGTTCTCCTCTTAGGAGTAATGGTTCATTCTCTGCTAATTCAGTGTTCACTGCGACTGTAGAACACAACTGCTGCAAATAATGAGAGTTGACTGTGCTCTTGGACCTCAATTCATCAGAAACATTAAATTTTGTTTAATGAATAGGCTGAATAGGCTTTCTTCATCTGGGCTTCACAGATTCTTGGGATGGGGGTGAGGGTCCAAGCTTGGGCTTCTGAGGCCGGTGATCCTCCTATAATTATGTGTGAGGTTTGTGTTTCTGTGTACTTTAATGGGGAGAGGGTCTATGATTTTTAAAGGGGGCAAGAGTGGGGTACACAACCAAAAAAGGTTAAGAACCACTGAGTCCTAGAAGTCAGACCGGGATCTGTCCCTGCCTCTACTTCTCACCACAGGGACATTATGGTACAGTGTTATGAGTCTATCGTTTTCTCTATCAGAATGGGGTGAACAACCAGAGAGAAAGGATTTCTAAGGGTACAAAACTTTGACTGGCTGTTTGGGTTGGAGCTGTTCATCTTTAGTCCAAAGAGAATATCACATCACTTACAGCCCCACATCCTAAGTGTGTGTGTGAGTGTGTGTGAAAACCACAAGGTCAGGTAGGTTTTTGTGCAAAAGCACGTAGTTCTCTTGTTTTTGGCCCACTGTCCCTGAGGGTGCTTGCCCTCCTGGTTCAGCCAGGGCTGTATGCCAACAAGGGATGGCCAGGCCCTGTCAGGTGAGCTGACCTTTTCCTCATCTTTTTCCTCAGCTGCAGTCTCACCTGATCCCTGGCCTGAACCTGGCTGCTGTGGGCCTTTTCCCAGCCTCATCCAGCGCGGTCCCACCACCGCCCAGCAGTGTCACTGGAGCCGCCCCCTACAGCTCCTTTATGGTAGGTGGAAGGTCTTATTACAGGGAACCCCTAGGCCCATCTATGGTCTGCCTTAATGTGTTCAGCTCCCTGTGGGAGTCTGATGTGTGGCAAGTTTGCAGGGACAGGGAAGGGAAGGCCTGAGCAGACACCCCTCCCCTGCATTGCTCCCAGCCGCTGGCACTGACCCTGCCGAATGCCAACCCCATGGAGGGAGGGGGGCAGCCCAGGGTGCTGGCCTGGGTTCTGGTGGCATTCTTACTCTTCCTTTCCCCTTGACTCTTACCTGGCTTCTTCCTTTTAGCCCTGTTGGGCACAGGTAGAGCTAGAGAGCTTGCAGTGTCTTTTGTCAGTCTAGGTGGCCACTGGGTTCCTGCACCCCTTCCTCTTTGAGGATACAAGGCAGGGGGGTTGGGGCTCTCAGGCTCTGCCGAGGCTTGGCTGTGCCCGCAGGCCTCCTTGGTAACGCCCCCTGTCTTGGCAGCAGGCTCCAGAGCAGGAGATGGTGCAGGTGTTCATTCCCGCCCAGGCGGTGGGCGCCATCATTGGGAAGAAGGGCCAGCACATCAAACAGCTCTCCCGGTTCGCCAGTGCCTCCATCAAGGTGATCTGCTCTGTGGGCCTCAGTTCCTGTGATACGAGAGTGCTGTGCTTCTGTCATCCTCTACACTTGTTCCCACCATTCCCACATTCTTTTGAGAATTCCAGGATTTTTGTGTCTCATGTTAGGGACCTTTCCCCCTGTGGAGCCATAGTCCCCTTTGCTCTTGACCTTGCTTGCTCCTCAGTGGAGTGCTTTCAGTGCTCTGGGTCTTGTGTTTTCAGGCTAGGAAGGAGGCAGTGATGTGGCTTAGAAAGAGAAGAGTACAGGTTCTGCCACACAGTGACCTGGGTTCGAATTCAACCCCCCACCCCGCCCCACATGCCCCCAATGAGTTCTGTGACTGGAGCCTAATTTTCCTCGTCAGTACGATGGTGGTGAGAATATTAGGAAATAATGCGGCTTAAGCCCCTGGCTCAGTCAGTGCCTGGAGCACAGGATTTGCTAAGTAAACATTAGTTGTCTTTTAATCTTCCCTGGCCAAGGGTCCAGGAGAGACAGAAGGGAGAATCTGGCATAGTGAGACAGGTACTGTTAAATTCACACCTTCCTCCATTTGTTTTATTGGCCTTAAAAGCTTTGGGCAAAAGCACTGATTTTTCTCCATTGAGTCACTGCCCCTCTCCCCATTGGCCATCTTATCTGTGCCCTTGCCTCTCCACAGGATTCCACTGAAACCCCCTCCCACCAAAAGATTGAGAGGGGCAGGGGATGGGGAGTCCTTCTCACCGACCTCCTGTGGTATGCAGAGGTGTCTTAGCTATCTAGTGCTGCTATGACAGTAATACCATAGGTGGGTGGCTTTAACAAATTTATTTTCTCACAGTTTAGGAGGCTGGAGGTCTGAATTCAGGGGCACCGGCTCTAGGGAAGGCTTTCTCTCTCTGTTGGCTCTGAGGGGGAGGGTCCTTGTTTCTTCAGCACGTTTCCTGGTTCCTTGGAGGAGATCTCCATGTGGCTTGGCATCAATCTTCTGCCATCTCTGCTTCTCTTCTTTGCTTGTTTAATCTGTTTCATATCTCAAAAGAGACTGATTCAAGATATACTCTACACTATTCCTGTCTCATTAACATAACAAAGGCATTCCATTCCGAAATGAGATTATAACCACAGACATAGAGGCTAGGATTTACAGCTCATATTTTTGAGGGCCACAATTCAATCCATAACAAGGGGCAATGACCTTGGGATTCAGGGTGTATGCTTCTTCCCTCCCCCGCTCCTCAGACATGGGTAATAGAAGTGGGGCTGATGGTAGGGAAACTGGAGGAGGTGGAGATGAGGGGGTCTTCTCATAGAGGGTACCTTTTTGACCAGCTGTTTGCTCCGTAGATTGCTCCTCCTGAAACTCCTGACTCCAAAGTTCGAATGGTCATCATCACTGGACCCCCAGAGGCCCAATTCAAGGTTCCAGTCTTTATTGTTTTCCAAGCTGGATACTTGAGGTTGGGGACTTCAGGGTGGGAGTGTATAAAAAAGGCTGGGGCAACTTCCCATTCACTGTCAAATTCATGTCACATCGTTAAGCCTTCCTCGCAGGATACAGGGCCACAAGGCTGTTTTCCAGTTGCCATCAAACTTAGTTTCTGTTGACTTCTACTTCCCTCTTTACTTCCTGAATCTCAACAGGAACATGGAAAGGAAGGAAGTGTGAGGGCTTCTGCCTTTACTCTTGCTTAGTTACTAAGGAAGGCCTTTCGTGTCAAAGTCTCTTCTCTACTTTATGTCCCTGTTGTGTCCTTAGTTCTTCCTGGTCGGACAGCCAAAGAGCTAATAGTTAACTTAACCCGACCTAGATGAGGAGAGAAAAATGGGACAGCTCTCTAGGCTATTGTGCAGTGGCAGCTTTGCCCTCTGAGTGACTTGATTATTTGCCATCAGCACCTTGAATTCTTGTCATTGCTATGTTCAAATAAATGCAGACACCTCTGACCCCATAAGACTTATTCATAATTGTCCTTTGGCAAATAATCAGTTACTCATAACTTATAATACTCTATCCTGCTGACTCTTACCCATCACCTGGCTGAGATGGTTAATCCACCTAGGGTGGGGTAGGCTTAGGGGCCAGAACAGGGTGGGTGGAGCTTGGCGGCTGTACTTCCCATTGATTATCTTCCCTTTTTGTCATATAGATGTCCAGCTGATTAACAATCACTTTGTCTTCTCAGGCTCAGGGAAGAATCTATGGCAAACTCAAGGAGGAGAACTTCTTTGGTCCCAAGGAGGAAGTAAAGTTGGAGACCCACATCCGGGTGCCGGCATCAGCAGCTGGCCGGGTCATTGGCAAAGGCGGCAAAACAGTGAGCCATGAGGCTCTGAGCCTCAGTCTCCAAACCCAACAGCTCTGTCCTGGCCTCCTGCCCCCTGTCCTGATCAACCTCGGGATTCCCAGTTTGCACCTTTACTTGATTTTACTCCCCAAGTTCCTGACTCCTCCAGTTTCTACCCACTGAGTCACCTGCCCTTGCCCCTCCTTCCAACCCCACCCATGCTTCCTTGATGGCACCCTGAGCTCCTCTCTGCCCCCGTCAGGTGAACGAGTTGCAGAATTTGACAGCAGCTGAGGTGGTAGTGCCAAGAGACCAGACCCCTGATGAGAATGACCAGGTCATCGTCAAGATCATTGGGCATTTCTATGCCAGCCAGGTATGTATGGTGCTCCCTCATCTTGGGAGTGCCACAAGAGCCCAGGGCGCAGAGATGCCAGAGATTGACGTGCATGACCTTGACAAGTCCCTCGGCCCCAACTTCATGTGCTTGCCTCTGGGCTGGATCATTCCCCTCTTCCAGGTGTAGGACTGTGGTATGGAGATGTTTTATTCCCTCTTAAGACTCTCTAGGGAAAGTGATTTGACAACTTTCATATATATTTATAGAGAGAGAGAGAGAGAGAGAGACAGAGAGAGAGAGTATATGTTATATATTATATATTAGAAATCTTTCCTGTTGTCTAACTTTAGTCCTTTTGTAACTCCTTTTGCACTAGATAAGAAAGGAAATTGAGTTCTTCCAGTATGATCCATCACCTAGTCTTGCTTATGGAATAATGATAACAATAGTAGTAATAATAATACTCAGGGTTGCATTTTTCAAAGTACAGTCCCTATGGAAAGCATCAAGCGTGGGGTTGATAGAGTAGAAACAATTGTAACTATTGATTCCATATCCTTTCACCATCCTAGTCCAACTTTGTCTAAAATCAAAAAACCAAACACTCCCATTTGTGGGAAAGAGCCAATTCTGGTAGTTTTCTGAAGCGAGTCCCATTTTACAGTTGATTTCCCTTGTAAAACTTTGTTCTAGAAAAGAAAATTTTAAGAAGGAAGGAGTAAGGTACTGAACCTTTGATATTTCATCCATTTTCACAATGAATCTTATTCATGTCACCACTTTGTTAACCCACACCCAGGCATCCTATCCCCTTTCTCTGGAATATTTACATGGGTAGCAGATTTGTAACGTGTCTCCTAATTTATGACCCTCTGATAATACATAGTATACTTCTGCCTTGAAACTCTAGGGGTTCCATTTTAGGTTCATGTGTATGGCAACTTTTTAATTCTTAAACTTTGTCAAGGTTTAAGTTCTTGTGGTGCAATGGATCACTTTTATATGGCCTTTCTAGCCAGGGTCTTGTGACTCCCACCAAATGGTTGGGTGGCACTATGCAAATAAGATACTTGTGGCCAGCCAAGGGGGTCAAACTGCTTGCTAATAATGCAAATAAGGTGCGTGGCACCCTTATGGGGGTGGGACCATGCAAATAAAGTCTGTGGAACCTTAATGAGGGGATTAGTCAGTTTTGCCATCCTGCTGGGTTTTAAAGAGAGCCAATCCCATAGCAAGGGGGACCTTACTACCAGTTGGCTTCAGAAGTGGGACTTGGTGCAATGGCTTCAGACTGATAGAAGCATGGGACTATGTAAGAGAAAGAATAAAGGGGCGTGAGAAGTGAAATTTAAGATTCTTAGATGGTTACTTTGGTTGTTATCTCTAATGGCTGAAAGGAAAGTAAGAGATGTCATGCTGCAGCTGGGGGGATGTAAAAACAGCTTGAGGGCAGTGTCTGACCTCTAACCCCACAAGGGGGAAGGAGAACCAAGATCAACAGCCCAAGCCTGATTCTCATGAGGCAGAGAGGTCAGACATGCCTCCTCTTTCTGCCATCTCTACCAATTTTGACCTAACTGTCCCTCTCACAGCACTCTTTACTGGGTTCAATAATTTATTGCAATGGCCACACAGAACTCAAAGACCATACACACAATTATGGGGTTTATTAGGGAAGTAACAGTTAAAGTTCAGACTCAGAAACACTCAAGGATACATCAGGACAGCCTCTTCCCAACTGTGCTCACAGGCACACCTCTCCCTGGCCCAGTCTCTGCCCAGAGGCACTCAGCTTTCTCTCTCCATGACACCTCCTGCTGCCTAGTCTCTCCTTCCTTGGTGGTGGTAGGCTCCTCTCTGCTCTGGAATTGGCTCTCTTTTGAGACAAAACTGACCAACTCCATTGGTAGGCCACAGTCACCCTATCACACAATCATCTGGGTGGTAGTTACAAGACCATGGCTAGAGAGAGGACACATAAAAGTAATTAATCGCACATACAGAAGAGAAGAGCCACATCTGGAGTGGCTTGGGGCAAAAGCCAAGCCAGTTAAATAAGACGATTGATAAGAGGCCAAGGTCTTCTGGCTCCACCCAGCCAGAAGCGCAAGGCCGTAAGCATATTAATGGGAAGATAGTCAAGGAGTGGAGAAGAGAAGATGAAACTGGAATGTTTTTAAAAGGATTATGTATTTATTTGAATGTACTGTGGATACTGAGTTTTTTCCTACCTAGTGTTGTAAAACAGACCTACATGTATGATGGAAATGAATATTGGGTGTTATAGATTAGAGACAGTGTGTAACTCCGCCTTCAGCCAATACTTGATTGAATATGCTAAAAGAGGAACTAGGATTTGCCCAAAAGAAACACAAGCTGTTCATTTCAATGCAGTAGCTCTGCTTATAGACTATTGGGAGCATAAGTCAAAAACCTGAGCCCCACCAAGAATCTTTCAAGACAGGAAAGTTGCATTTGAAAAGACACGCAGACCTACCCAGAACTGCTGAGACAGCAAGAGATTTGCATTGCAAGGAAGGACCTGCAGGGGAAAAAATTACTGTTTTGCTTTTTGAATTTCAAAAGGATTTGCTATTGGGTGCATAGAGGCAGGAAAAGTCAGTGCCCATCAGAAGAGCCCCTTTTCAGGACTAGAAGTTAAAGGGAGCCAGCAAGTAGACAGGCTGGTATGCTTGCTTGTGGTGAATACCTAGGTCCATTCAGTGAGTGGAAGTAGGAGAGGTACAGCAATGAAGAGATGGGCTGGATTTGGACATGTTCCATTGGCACCTGTTGACCTAGTTCACAAGGGCTAGAGGTGAGAGCGAGAAGGGGCTGGGTGGTCTGAAGTGCTGGGAGGTGTGTGTGAACTCCTGAGCCTACGACGGGTACCCATTGTGACCTAGCTTGGAAGGGGACACACTGTTGAAGAAAAGGTGTTTGACACTGTGAGCTGGTGTAGATTGTTGCAATTTGATGGCTTGCTCTGGACTGGACTTTGCTTGTGAATGTAGGTGCTCAAAATTCCAACGAGAACAGAAGGTTCTTCAGATCAAGGAACATGCCAGTCTCTTAGAGTACTGATTTGATAGGGACAGGCAATTTAAACTTCATCTGTCTAAAATGGGGGGGAGAATAAAGGCATGAAGTGGCTGGCTTACACGCGTTTGTGAGTGTGTTTACATTAAATGAGGGGGACAAGGGAGGATCCTCACTGAATAGATTCCTCTTTTCCTGATGGGTCTGGGGGAAGAGTGGGTGGGAGAAGATGCTGATAGGATTATATGATTCAGTTGTGAGCGTTGATTGTTAACAAGGTCTTCTCTCAGTTAAATTTTATCAGAGGCCAGAAAGGGTGAAGTTGAGATGACTTTTGGAGAACCTGACCAGATCAGATGGATACCTGCAGCCGACCTGAATGGCTGGTACCTGAGTAACCTCACCCTGAAGACTCTTTGCCCTACTGAAGGACTAATGGTTAATGAATGTTTTGGACTGGTAAAATGATTGGGAGGGGAAAGTTACCCTCCAAGTATGAAAGAACCATGGCTAGAAAAGCCAGTGGGGTGGCCTGCAGTGCAGTGGATCGCTTTTATATGCCTTTCCAGCCATGGTCTTGTAACTCCCACCAAATGTTTGGGTGGGATTATGCAAATAAGGTGCTTGTGGCCTACCAAGGGGATTTAACAACTTGTTAGTAATGCAAATAAGGTGTATAGCACCCTTGTAGGGGTGGAACCATGTAAAAAAATGTATGTAGAACTCTAACGAGGGGATTGGTCAGTTTTGCCATCCTGCTAGGCTTAAAGAGAGCCAATCCCAGAGAAAAACTGGGAAAAGAGTGCATCCTTTGAACTTGGGGTCCCTGTACTGTGAAACTCCTAGACCCAGGAGACAGAAAGCTGTAATGCCGGAGACAGTGCAAGACGGTGAGAAGCAGTGGCAAGCGTGGCAGAGGACCAGCAGCAGCAGAACAAGGAGACTGACAAGAAACAGTGCATTGGGCTTCCTGGCCCATGGAGCAAGAAAGCTGAGCGCCTTTGGGCAAGAGGCTTGCTGGCAGAGTGGGGTACCTCTGGGCACTTATCAGTGGAGCTAAAGCGCTTTGTAACACTTGCCTGAACAGGGCAGAGGCTGGGCCGGCCCAAGAGACCCTAGGGTTGAGAGGCCAAGGGCCAGGGAGAGGCCTTCCTGTGAGCACGGTCAAGAAAGCTGTCTTGAGTGAAGAACTGTGTCCTGAGTCAGTCCTTATCCTGAATTGTAACCTGCTACTTCCCTAATAAACCCCATAATTGTGAGTATTGTCTGTGAGTTCTGTGTAGCCATTGCAACAAATTATTAATGCCAGCAGAGAAGTAGAGAGTGCTGTGAGAGGGTGACTGGTGTCAGAATTGGTAAAAAGGTTAGAGGGGAATTGGGCTATTGATCTTGATTCTCTTTCCCCCTTGCGAAGTTAGAGGAGGTCATATGCCCCGCCACACCAATTTTATAGTTTAAAAAATTTTTTTTTTATTGTACTTCAGATGAAGGTTTACAGAACAAATAGTTTCTCATTAAACAGTCAGTATACATATTGTTTTATGACATTGGTTAAGAACTAATTTTATAGTTTGATAAATGGATTTATATACTTTTTCCCCTTCTTCATCCTGCCTCCAGTATTTGCTGTATTATCCAGTTCATGCTCAGGGTCTCCCTAACCTTCAGTTTTCTCCATATCTGTCTGCTGAGTCTCATGTGCTGCTTGTGTCTGGATCCTAATGGCCTTTCTCCCCATATAAGTATGTCTACTTGCTTTTGGAGGTCCTCACTCCCTCCCTTTTGCTTGTTTATTCTGTAGATGGCTCAGCGGAAGATCCGAGACATCCTGGCTCAAGTTAAACAGCAGCACCAGAAGGGACAGAGTAACCAGGGCCAGGTACGGAGGAAGTGACCAGCCATTTCCCATCTCGTCAACTCCAGGACAGCGAGCGGAAGTCGAGAGTGCACATTCAACACAGGCCTGAGAATGATTGGGAATCAGGGGTATGTAAGCCCGACTGTAGATCAGGTTTTCCCACTTGGCTTGAGAAAGATGTTCCAGTGAGGAACCCTGATCTCGGCTCCAAACACCCAACCAGTTGACCCAACACTGCCTACCCTTCAGGGTGTCACCACTGAAATTCTATCTCAGGGTGCTTTTAAACGTGGATTGTTTGAGTTCTGCAGGACCCACTGAGAGGATAGGTCAGACCCAAGTGGGAAATGAAATAAAATTCCCTTCAGTCTCTTAAAAGATGCAAAGGGTGATTTGCTTCTTGTCCCTAAAATCTTTCTGCTCTTCTCCCTCTACTTCATTTGTTTGATTAAAATACTTCCATTCTCATGCCCTGACATTCCCTTCTCTATCTTCATACTAACTGCTTTATCTTTACTGCTACTGGGAAAAATGGGAACTATTGCATTGCTTTGCTTATAATCTTGACTCAAAGGGAGAGGACATGCCAGTGGCTATAGTGCAGTCCCAGTCGTTTCCTGTCCAACCAAGGAACACAAGGAATAAGGAATGGGAGAGAAACGGGGAGAAAGATGATAAAAATATATAGTAATCCACGTTTAAAAGGAGTGCCCTCGTGGCTGATCTGTTCTAAATCACCATCCTGAAAAATTGGCATAATTAAATTTCCCCCACTCTGTTGGAGTCCTCTCCATCCCAAGATCCCTGCCCCACCCACTTTCCTCTAACCATATGGGTCCCACATCATGTTCAGGTTCACATGGGTGGTACTAAACGTGCAATGGGGTAGGGGCTGATAATTGTCCCTGATTCCCATCATTCTCAGGCGTATTTTATATTTTTTTAAAGTCTATTTTAATGATTGGATGTGAGCACTGGGAAGGGGATGCTAACTCCCCTTGATAAAGTCTCAGTTCCATGGAGGACTTGAGTGGCCCCAAAGGCTGCCATGGTGCCCTCACCCCAGCCCATGTACCCCCATTAGGGCTGGTTCCCAGAGGCAGGGGTTGCGGGGCACTCACCCCCAACAGCACTGTTCCCTTGGTGGTGGCGGGACTTGGAACCCAATCCTGAGCTCCCGATAAAGCTAAAGTCCATCATCTGGCAAATATTTTGAGTATTCAGTAATTTGGAGAGTGTTTGCTTCTCTGTTTTTATCCTAGAGGCATATTTAACTGATAGATTCTGCCTCCATAAGTCATTGTTGGCATGATGAAAGGTGTGCCTAAAAAAACAAAATTCAAAATACCAGCAACTTTATGCACAAAGGGGTAAATAAGCTTAATTTATTAATTTACTAGGCTCAATAAGATCCTGTTTGAAGTTTAGCCCTGTGGAGGACAGCAGCCATCAGTTAAATGAGGTTAGGCCTCCCCTCCTAACATACTGATTTTCAGTGGATGTTAGCCAAGTGATGCATTTTAGCTACGCTGGAAAATGCTATCAAGTGTGCTGGGAAGGTAGGAAGACCTCTCTGCATGTGGAAAAGCCCATGCGTGGAGTTCCCTTCCTCCTGACATTGCAACAACAACAGTAACAACAAGAAAACCATGACATGTGGGCGGAGTCAGGCAATGCTGTGCGTGAAGTAAACTACCTCAAGGTATGAAGTTACCTCAGCAATTATTTTCCTTTTTGTCCCTTCCCCCCTTTTTTTTAAAAAAAAATTTTTGATCTGTTTTTTTTTTTTTTTTCTTTGCGGCTTGCTGATATTTTATATAAAAGAGAAAAACAAAACAAAAGAGAAGCTGATAGTCTTGAATATTTTATTTTTTTAATGAAAAGAAAAAAAATGAGAAAGTTATGTTTCATAATTTCTTACAACATGAGCCAGTAACCCTTTAGGAACTCTATGGAGAAGAGTTCCTGTGGGAAAGGTGGCAGGGACTGGCACCTTGGGAAAGGCTGGGGCTGAGCTGCCTTGCCTGGCTCTGATCTCTGGCTTCCAGAGCCCCAGACTGCTGCCCCCTGCTGGAAAATCCTACCTGAATGGATTAAAAGGCCTAGCAAAGCTGTGGGGCACCAAGGGCAAAACAACAGTGCCCAGCAATGGGCCCTTAACCTTCCCTCTCTCCCCCTTTGGTTAAAGGACATCCCAGCCAGTCTTTCCCACCAGAGGTGCTGTTGAGATATTTTAAAATATTGCCTCCGTTTTATCGAGGAGAGAAATAATAACTAAAAATATACCCTTAAAAAAAAATTCATATTTCTCTGTCCAAAAATATGGGAGCCAAGGTTCCATTCATGGAAGAAAGACAAGGCCGCCCTCTCACCCTCCGAGAGGTCCATCTGGTTTGTCATTGGAATGCTTTTCGTTTTTGCTTGTTTCACTTCAGTCCCATCTTGCTATTCATTTTGGTTTATATCCATAGACCAGTGGGCAAACAGATAGACAACTGCCCCCTCTTCATCTCACTATCTTCTTTCAATTGATCTGATTGATCCTAAAAGTGGATCAAATGTAAGGAATTCTTGATTTAGGGTGGTGGGTGGCAAGGAGGGACAGGCTGTTACATCGTGATCTGGAACAGGTTCCTGCCTCGATCGTGGTCTAATTGCTTTCTCCCCGTGCCATTCCTTTGTAGTGCCCAGAACAGTCTGCCCCAAAGAGAGGAGGAAGCAGGAAAGCATTTAGGGATAATATCGGGCCAGTATAATTACGCTTCCCATCAGTCCTAACCACAAAAAGGGTCTCCCAGTTACTTTCCATCTCTGGCTCTCTATGCTTTATCCCAAAATAAAGCAGATAACAAACATTCAGACGTCGGCCATTTAGTGATATTTAAAGTGAAGTTCCAGCAGCAAGCATGCTTTGATATCTGGTTCAAACGATCATCAGAAGAAAATTAAAAAAAAAAAAAAAAAAAGAGAGAGGAGAAAAAATTCCCACAGTACCTGAAATGTGATTGTTGCAGTGTTCAGTTTCCTTGGGATCCTGCTCCCTTCACACCTTACGCTCGCTTTTTCCTTTGGCTGATCCAACTCCTAGAAGAGACAGCTTTAAGGAAGCGTGGCATGGAACTGTAAAACTTTACTTGATTGGATTAGGCAAGGCTCCACTCATCGCTTTTCTTTGCCCAGCAGGAAAATCGGGGAAGGTACGCTACTAGGAAGCAAAAGGAGTACGGTTTGGTGGTTAAGGTTTAGCGGGATGAAGGGCCTGTTTCAGTGGGTCCTCCGCTGACCCACAGGCAAGGTCTTGGGGCAACTCCTTGCCCTCCTGCACAGTACCTCCATCTCCTTGGCGAGATCACAAGCTGTAGTGAAAAGCACTTGGGAGATTTTGGATGATATGATTTGAGAAAAGTGACTTTGGAAAAAAGAAACCCACTTCTGTACTCTTAAGATATATGTGTATATATATGCGCTACATATATATTTTTAAGAAAGGACCATCTCTTTAGGATATTTTTTTTCTTTGAAACACATAAAAAACCAAAATGGTTTGATTCACTAACTTGCTTTGAAGCTGCATCTGTCAGTTACACCCCAGTGGCTTTAATCCCCTCGAGGGTCTGGTTGCCTTTTTCAGTTTGGGTTGTGGACTCAGCTCCTGTCGAGGGGTCTGGGTAGGAGATAGCCATTTTTAGGGACAGGGAGTTTTATCACTCTTCTACTCTTTCCTCCCCTCCTCCCAGTCCTTAGGAATCTTTTTCTTTTTCCCTGAGCTCTCTACTTTTGGGGGCAGTTGGGAGCTGTTCTCTTTTTTATGCCTCACGATTGGCAGAAAAGACCCCATGTAAAACCCAGAGAACACTGGAGGAGAATTCTCCAGTTGATTCTACGTGTCCATTTTCCTCTGTGCCAAAGACAGACAGACAGAGGCTGAGAGAGGCTGCTTCTGATATCAAAGCAATAGCCATCTTTCGACGTGTACCTGGGCTGTCTGAGAAGGAGGGCTTCTGGAAGCAGAGCAAGCTAAAGACAAGTCCCTTCCCTTCTGAAGCTCCTGGGGGACTTGGGAGTGGTACTTGCCAAGGGGTAGGGAGCTGAGAAAGGGGTCCTGGTTGCACTTTGGGGAAGGAGGGAAAGTTTGGGGCTCCACATAGTCAAGCTCCTCCTTGTGGGATTGTCCTCGATCCCCTGCCCCCACTGTAGAGATAGCACCGCGGGGTTCCCTTCAGGCCTGGCAGACTGGCAGTGAGGAGGGGCATCAGTTAGCTCTCAAGGGTGCCTTCCCCTCCTCCCACCCCAGACATATCCCTCTGCCAAATGGAGAAACAGCAGTGCTATATAACTACCTCACGGAGCCCCCGAGGAACCGCTTGAGCCTTCCTGCTTCACAAAAGAAGCTGGCACCTCTAGTCAACCCTTGCCTTCCATCTCTTATCCAGAGGTGGGGGATCTCTTCCTTTTTTTCCCCTGAAGAGTTTATGAGGAGATCCTAGTGGCTTTGACATTCAAACCATGCAACTGGTTTGCCTGTTTGCTGAAAACTGGTAGAAGGAAAACAGCCCAGCCTGACACAGTACTTGTAGGAAGATTAAAGAAAAATCCTCAGCAATGCCAGGGGACATAAAAGCCATTTTCCTCCCAAGTATCTCAATGATTTAGATGCAGAACATTTCTCTTAAATTCAGGCTTAGAGTAACACCAGCTAAAAACTTCAGTTTCTTTCCTTTGGATACATCAGGCTTCTCTGTGGGGTTCAGGGCAGGAGGAAGGCCTCATGACTGAAGGTGGTTGAGAGCGTGAGGGCAAGAACCCTGACCCTGACCCAGTGCACCTCCTTGGGGCACAGTCTGATGGTGCCATGACTGGCGCCTTAGTATGATCGAATCCGGACTGACAAAAGAAAAGAATTTTTTTTTTCTTAAATGAAATAGCAGGAAGCTCCTTGGGAGCTTGTGTTTTGAGTAACCACAGGTGATGGATACTACGAGTATAAATGGATTAACTACCTCAATCCTTACAGTAAGATCGGAGCCAAGGGCAGGGACTCAGGCATAAGGGTATGAATCCTATAGAATGAATCCCAGCCAGGAGAAGTGAGTTGAGGCTTGTGCTACTAAAGGTTTGTCCTTGGGGAACAGGCAAGCCTGCCAGGATTCCCCTACTCATACCGGATGGGTTGAGAGGGGTGGCCGTCAGGTCTCCCCTTTCCTCCCCTTCCTTGCCCCGGGGTCCCATTTTTCACTCCTTTCCCTCCAGCTTGTCCCTCCCTCACCCGCTATAGCTTTGTTGGACCAGATGGTGAGGAAAGGAATTGCCCCTTTCCTTCCACCAGAGGGCGCTGGTTGGAGTAAGAGCTGGGGCTTGGCCTCAAATCTACCACTCAGCCCCAAAGTCAGGAAGCCTGGGAAAGCCAGAGCTAAGACCTCTTGAACAGGGTTTCTCTGAGATGCTCCATCTCCACTGCCCGCCCCCATCCCACCCCACCCCCCGCCCCC
>NW_004443990.1:13681803-13689566 GCF_000243295.1 Trichechus manatus latirostris | reverse complement strand
GCCCCCCAACCCCCTGCGCTTCTCAGTCTTCAAGGGGTCAATGGGTTCTGGAGGAGAAGAGGTGGAGCAGGATCCTTTGCCTTGAGAGTCCGGGGCCTGGTCCTCTGGACCTGCTCAGGCTGTCTTTGTAGTCGGGGAGCCCCTCCCCACCTTCTAATGGACCTCCTCGTAGAAGTCCCATTTCACTTTTGTTTTATCTACCTCTTAGCAAAACAATAGAGAGAAATTAGGTAGTGGCAACTCCACTTGCTTAGGTATTGGGCGGGGGGGAAGATTTCTTTTTCCAAAGGAAAAAAACAATATTACCTTAAAAATACTTTCCAAAAAATAAACAAAACAAAACAAAAAAAGGTAAAAGAAAAAAAAAAAAAAGAGGGAGACATTTTTCCAGTGACCACTGGATTATTTTAATTCCCCAGACTTTCCTCTTTTTCTTCCCCTTAAACAAATTTTACTCTTTGGTGATTTTCTTCACTTGTTTAAGATAATGTGCTATTCTAACAGGTACAGCTTTCACAGTCTGTCCCCTGGCTTGCCTCACCCCCCACCCCATGTCTGCCAATGAGTCCTACCTGTGCTTCTCCTCCCTCCCCCCTTCCAGACAGGTAACTTTGGTGTCCCTTCCCCCCCAAAAGAACAAAGACTTTATGTGTGTTGGGCTAAGTCTTTATTCACCATTTCCCTCTGTGGGAATTCGGGGGGTGGGGGTTACTTGTAACCTTTCTGTGCAAAATTTATGTAACTCACTGCTATATAAAGGTGTTCAAAATGAATTTCAGCAGGTAATGAGTTGACATAGTGAATAATATCCTCTACCACCACTGTGGTCCCCCTTTCTCTATAATGATCCTGGTCCTAGGAACCAGAATAAGCCAAAAGAGCACCCTCCCCTGAGGCAAAGTGAATTGGTATCCACTTACTCTGAGAACAGTTATTTTTATGAATGTGAATCAGGGTGAAGGCTGGAGGGGGTACTCCTGCTTATGCTTGTTTTTAAAAATAAGTGCTACCCTATTCCATAATTGTGGCAACTTTGAATATTGTACTTTCCTGGAAATTGGCCAGCCACCACCACCTGATTTTTGATTGTACCCTTCCTCCCACCCTTTCATCTGTTCTTTACTTTGTCCCGGGGAGGTGGGGCAGCTGGCTCGGACTTTTGGAGTTTGTTCTTTTGATGGACGGATGAGCACTCCAGTGTTCTTTTCCGTGAAGGTTGTTTCAGTCACAAACCACTTTATTCCACTGTTTCAGAATAAAAGGAAACTTATATTGAAAGCTGAGTGTGTCTGTGTCTCGGAGAGGGTTTTCTGGGCCTGGGAGCTAAGATGTTCAGATCTTCAGGGGTCAATTTCAGTGTAAGAGCCCTGGTTCCCATGGACCTGAGTCACCCAAGCACAAAGTAGACATTTTTCTTAATTTACAGAACAGCAATACAGCAATGGTTTTTGAATGATGCCCTGCTCTTAATTTGCTTTGCATATTGGGGGTCGGGGGTTAGGTGTTTGGAATAAGGTCTCCACCATTAAAGAAAATGTCAGAAAATCACTATTCAGAGCAGTAGCTCTGGAGGTAGGTGTGTCACTCTTCATGACACCTGCCCTAACATGGTTGCTGTCCCTTCTTTCCTCCTTCCCACCCTCTCCCCCTACTTTCTTTCTTTTTCTTTCCTACTTAACCCAACCTTGTTTGAAAAAGTATAAGTGAATCTGGATGGTTTAAGATTCACTGGGCTACACTTGGTGGTGGTGTTAATTATACCTCCCAAAGTCACTGGATCAGTGTTGGGACATGACTTTGAAGTCAGTGGAAGCTTTGTATAGGAAGTGAATATTTGTTCCCTGCCTTGTTGCAGAAATAATTAGATGGCTAACAATGGGAAAGGAACCCTGTGAATGTCTTGTTTCTGATAATGGCCAGTATTCATGGAGAGCTTACTGTGCATTACAGGCTTTACTTGATGTATTATTAATCCTCACAACAATCCTAAAACAAATATTCTGTTATTCCCATTTATACATGAAGGAACTGAGGACCAGAGAGGTTATGCTACCAAAGTTACACAGACCATTTTGTTCTAAAACTTAACAATACAACTGACCAAAATCTCTGCCAAAAAAACAAAACAAACTTTATTGTTCGTGTGAGACAAGATTAAGACTCCCGTTTCAACCATAGAGTCCCCTCTCCCACCCAACTTTCTGTTCAGTTGAATAAAGTTAAGAATTAGCCAATGCCAAAGGTGTTTGGGTTTATATCTGAGGTAATGAGACTATCCTTGGTGAGCAAGATCAGCACCATTTCTAACCCTGATTAGTCATCACCATGATGATGACAAAGATTCTGGTCAGTGGGGAAGGAGAAGATAGTCCCAAAACCTAGCTTCTGGCGTCTGGCCCGAAGAGCTCTGGGGCTGGGGACAGATGAATGCTATGCATCTGCTCTTTGGCTCTCCGCTCCTGTCGTCTCCCTAAATGCTCCATTCTGAGGCTGTGATTCTGATCCAGATTTCCCAATTTACAATGCTGACCCCTTACCTCTTTACACTTGAATCTGTCACTGAAGGTCTCCCCTGGTCAAGAATCTTCCTGTGGCCGACAGTGGGGCCTTCCCACATCTCCTGCCCCATTGGTGAATGTGCTTTCCTCTGGGCCCCAGCTGCTGATGGCCACATTCCAGTTACAGCCGAATCCACCCATTGACCACGTTTCCATTGCTTTGAATCTAGCCAATGTTACCCTTTCCTGGAGGATTTTTCACTCTCTCCTTCATAACTGGACCATTCCATTGTCCCTTCCACCCACTGGCCCGTTTTCCCAGCCCTGAGCAACATTTTGCCATTCTGCACATTGCCACTCCAGACAGATCCATTTCATAATTGTTTGCACAGCCTAAGCTAGTCCCTGGGGCTCAACACCTGTCCATTCCGTGGTTCCAGTTCTTTGGTTGGCAGGTAGTATTTGACGTGACTCTTGAAGTGGAGAGCCAGTTTGAACCTGATCTGGAATTTGTGGCATCTGTTCTAGAACAGGAGTCCTAGTGGCGTAGTGGTAAAGAGCTGGGCTGCTAACCAAAAGGTCGGCAGTTTGAATCCACCAGCTGCTCCGTGGAAACTCTATGGGGCAGTTCTACTCTGTCCTATAGGGTCACTAGGAGTCAGAATCCACTTGAAAGCAATGGTTTTTTCTGGGGAGGGAGTTGGGGGTTCTGGAAGAAGTGCTATGTTTTATGCAGGGCTCCCTGTTCAGGATCTGTGGCCAGGCTGATCCACTTTCACATCAGAACACAACCCTGTCAGCAAGCAGTTTGCAACTAAGATGATTGCATTTTCAGGAAATCCAAAAACAATCGATAAACAGTTGTAATTAAGAAATCAGTTTAGTGAGAGGGCACTTAAATATAAATACCCTAAGGAAGAACACAAAATGAAGTTACCAGTACAAATTTAAAACACATTCCATTCACGGTACTAACAAAAATTATTAAATAACGCAGGTATAGTCTTAGGGAGAAATAGGTATGACTTAAATTGGAGAAAAACAGAAATTCTCAATCAAAGATAAAGAGATTTGAGTAATAAAAATCTAGAATGAAAAAATATTGTAAAGATAGCTATTCTTCCTTTCTTAGTTAATTAGGAGTTATATAATTATTTAGATAGCCCACTTGTCCCCTTCCAAACTGGTGATATCTGCAGAGTTGGGGAAGGAGCTGCAGTTTTAAATAGGGTGGTCATGAAAGGCCTCAGGGTGAAATTTCAACAACGACCTGATGATGGTCATCTTGTCCTACCTACTTTTCCAGGAAGGAGGTTTTTGCTGAGGAGTTCTGTGGGGTGGGGAGGATTAACTGGCATTTGCTGCCTGTGGCTCTCCACCTTAGGGCTCAATCACCTACATGGTCTAGAGTCTGGCCTCCCCCCACATGCATTGCCTAACACAGTAGCCCAATACCCAGGGGCAAAATGAGCTCATAGGCTAAATTACCAGGAGATTTAATGAGTACAACTATTAGAAAAAATCATAACTGAATTACAAATTACACTGGGAAGACAAATATTAGAATACACAACTAATAATTAAAACTTTAGCCTAATACATCAAAAAAGATAAGCTATCACATGACACTTCAAGAAGAAAACACAAAATAACCAAACAGAAATACTAGGTTTGAACAATATAGTTGAGAAAAGAACATAATAGATGGAATAATGAACTAAATAGCAGAATGAATAGAGCCAAGATTGAGTTAAGAGAATCAGGACCACAGTGATGAAATCTCCCAGAGTGAAAAAGAAAAGAACAAGGTGATAGAAACTAGAAAAGAAATACTGAGAAATAATAGAGGATATAGATGTGCTAGCATGCAGACACTAGGCTAGCATCCAGACACTACAGCTTGCTGAAAATGAGAGAAAAGGAAAGCTCCACACCTAGATACATTGCAGGAGTCCATGAGTGGTGCAAATGGTTAAGCACTGGGCTATTAACTGAAAGGTTGTCAGTTCAAACCCATCCAGAGGCACCTCGGAAGAAAGTCCTGGCAATTTCCTTCTGAAGTCACAGCCATTGAAAGCCCTATGGAGTACAGTGCTATTCTGACATATGTAGGGTTGCCCTGAGTCGGAACTGACAGCAAATGGCTTGATTTTCAGTTTAGACATATCCTAGTGTAATTTAGGTGTGTCAAAGAGAAAATTCTCAAAAGCTTCCAGAGGAAACAGCAGAGGATATATAAAGAAATAAGAAATCAGTGATATACTTTTTAAAAACAACACTAAACTAAAACAACGCCCCTCGCTGCTGAGTTGATTCTGACTCGTAGTGACTGTATAGGACAGAGTGGAACTGCCCCATAGGGTTTTCAAGGCTGTAAATCTTTACGGAAGCAGACTGCTACATCTTTCTCCCACGGAGCAGCTGGTGGGTTCAAACCACTGACCTTTTGGTTAGCAGCTGAGCACTTGAACCACTGTGCCACCAGGGCCCCTATAGCAACACCAGATGCAAGAAAACCTTGAAGAAGCTTATAAAATATTAAAGAAGAGAAACTTAAAATCTAGAATTTCATATCTAATCAAATCACTGAAAAAGAAGGTGTGCTAATAAGGTCCTCAGGACTATAAACCAAAACCAAACCAAAGCCATTGCTGTCGAGTGGATTCCAACTCATGGTGACCCTATAGGACAGAGTAGAACTGCCCTACTGGGTTTCCATGGAGCACCTGGTGGATTCGAATTGCTGACCTTTGATTAGCAGCTGAACTCTTAACCACTACACCACCAGGGTTTCCCCAGGACTAGAAGGCCTCTGAGATTTTGCCACACAAGGACCTACAATGAAATAGTTTTGGATGAAATATTTAAATAAGAGGAGAGACAAATCCAGGAGACACTGCAAGAGATACATGAGAGTTTGTTGTCTTAACAAAAGTTAAGACCAAAGAAAAAAGAGAAATTATTTCTATGATAGTCCAGAATTAAAATATGATAAGGTTGGGGGAGGCAACCAAGGGATGTGTGAGCATGTGTATGATGAGGATATAGAGATACAAATTTTTTTTTAAAAAAGTGATTACAAAAGGGCAAATATTGTATGAGAGCACTACTGTAAAAACTCATGAAAAGGTTTACACACAAAAAGAAACAGTCTGATGGTTCTGAGAGAGGGGAGGGGTGGGGATGGAAAAACACTAAGTAGACAATAGATAAGTGATAACTTTGTTGAAGGGTAAGACAGTGCACAATACTGGGGAAGCCAGCACAACTTGTACAAGGCAAGGTCATGGAAGCTCCATAACAGATCCAAACTCCCTGAGGGAATGAATTGTTGGGCTGAGGGCTGTGAGGACCATGGTCTCCGGGAACAGCTAGCTCAGTTGGCATAACATAGTTCAAAAAGAAAATGTTCTACTTTCTACTTTGGTGAGTAGCTTCTGGGATCTTAAAAGCCTGTGAGCAGTCATATAAGATACTCCACTGGTCTCACCCCTTCAGGAGCAAGGGAGAAGGAAGAAAACTAAGACACAAGGGAAAGATTAGTTCAAAGGACTAATGGACCACTTCTACCACGGCCTCCACCAGATTGAGTCCTATACAACCAGATGGTGCCTGGCTACCACCACTGACTGCTCTGACAGGGATCACAATACAGGATCCTGGATAGAGCTAGAGAAAAATGTAGAACGAAATTCTAGCTCACAAAAAAAGACCGGACTTAACCAGCCTGACAGAGAGTGGAGAGACCCCAAGAGTATGGCCCCCGGACACCCTTTTAGCTCAGTAATGAAGTCACTCTCGAGGTCCACCCTTCAGCCAAAGATTAAACAGGCCTATAAAACAAAACGAGGCTAAAGGGTCATACCAGACCAGGGGCAGGGACTAGAAGGCAGAAGGGGACAAAAAAGGTGATAATAGGGAACTCAAGGTTGATGTGTTGTGGGGTTGTTAACAAATGTCATAAAACAATATGTGTACTGTTTATTGAGACATGAGTGTCTTCTGTAAACCTTCATCTTAAAGTACAATTAAAAAAAAAAGTGATTAAAAAAAAAAAAGATCGGATGTTTGGAGTGAAAAAGCAAGGGAGATAGTAACCTGAGCTGAAACCTGGCGAGGTAGGCAGGGCAAGATGATCACCCTCCGGTCTTTCTTGAAATTTCACCCTCTGAGAGGCCTTCCCTGACCACAATATTTAAAACTGCAGCTCCTTCCCCAAACTCAACATGCCCTTTCCCCTTTCTCAGCTTGAATTTTCTCTAGCGTTTGCCACTGACATACTATGTATTTTCTTTATTTATTATATACTTACTTATATGTTTATTTTATTTTTTATTTAAGTATAACACTGTGCAGTAAAGAGTTACCTTTGCACAAAGAGAGGTTTGGCCTTCATTCTTTGCTCCTGGGGGGTAATATCTAAACCCTTGGAATGTCCTGCCTGATAAGAGTATCTTTAGCCGGGGACTGAACCGTGCCAACTAGTCTATGCTAACAATGTGATTCATGGTGGGGGCTTTGGGTTAAGCAGTATCAGACTGACCTATGTAGGGGCTGGAAACTAAGATAAACCACATGGTCAGTCAAACATGTCTATGTGACTGAACCCCAATTAAAACTCTGGACACCAAGGCTTGGGTGCGCTTCCCTGGTTGGCAATACCCTGTGTGTATTGTCACACATCGTTGATGGGAGAAGTTAGTGCTGTCCATGATTCTACTGGGAGAAGACAACTGGAAGCTTTGTACTTGGAGCTCTCCTGGACTCTGCCGCATACACCTCTTGACCAATTTTAATCTGTATCCCTTTGCCGTAATAAACTGTAATCGTGAGTATAACAGCTTTCAGTGAGTTCTATGAATCCTAGTGAATTATTGAACCTGAGGGTGGCCTTGGTGACCTGTGAACTTGCAGTTGGTGTCAGAAGTGAGGATGGTCTTGGGGACTCCCAAACTTCACAAACACACATACAGAAAAGTGCACAAGTCATAAGTGAATTAATGAATTATTACAAAGTAAATCCACTCAAGTAACCAATACCCAGGTCAAGAAAAAGGACATTACCAGTGTCATGGATTGAATTGTGTCCCCCCAAAAATGTGTGTAGCAACTTGGCTAGGTCATGATTCCCAGTATTGTATGATGTGATTCCTTATGTGTTGTAAACTCTCACTATGATGAGGTTATATGTGATCTCCTTATGTGTTGTAAATTCTATCACTGTGATGAGGTTATGCTGATGAGGTTTACAAGATTAGATAGTGT
>NW_004443990.1:13679734-13680957 GCF_000243295.1 Trichechus manatus latirostris | reverse complement strand
GGTGCGGGGGAACAGGATCACAGAGAACTGGCACCTTTGGCTTATTCTTCTTGTGGCTGTCTGCGTAAGATATGCAGGTAAGGTCCCTGAGTGACGCAAACAGTTTGTGCTTGACTAGTAACCTAAAGATTGGTGGTTTGAACTCACCCAGTGGTGCCACAGAAGAAATATCTGGCAGTCTGCTTCTGTAAAGATTATAACCAAGAAACTCCTATGGAGCAATTCTACTCTGTAAGACGAGTTTCCCTGAGTTGGAATCCACTCAACGGCAACAGGTTATGTCTTTAATAAACTTTCTAAATCTAAGAATGGCTTGTTGTATCTTTACAGATCAAATCAGTCAGGCCTTGGCCTTGGTCTTGTTTTACCTTGTGTGTGTGAACTTGACAAATTTGGCACCCAACACAGGGCCCATAAAGTTAGTGTCCCTAAAAGAAGACACAGGGCTGTGTGGGTCGTGTTTAGGGATGCTGGAAGGGTGATCTGTCCTTACAATTCCCGTCCAGGCTGCCTAAGCTGGGGCCTTGGGCTCAGAGCATTCTCTGATAAGGAAGCTGGAAACTGGGTCTCTCTCTCTCTCCCAGTCCCCTGTGCTTATCAGAGAAAGCTTCTTCCTTGTTGTGAACCCACAATAAATTTCTGTCTCTATGACTATCTATGATTACTTAATTGGACCAAAGCAATTAATCTTGTAGCTAGTAGGGGAAGGAATATTCTTTCTAGTCATACACGCATGAACACTACTGGGCTGTTTAAATCTGAACAAACCCTTGGCAACAGGATGGTCAGGCCAGGTGAAGCTGAACAAAGGCCCCTTCCTCTTACGCCTTTCCCTGTTTCCATGCACTCTGAGGTATAAAACTCCTCGACCCTTATGCCTCACAGTCTTTCACCTGTGACATATACTTGGAGTCTTCTGTATGCAGAAGAGATTTCCTGTGTCAGCTTACCCTGGGATGGAGGTCTGAGGGAGACCAACCCCACAATGAATCTTACCCTACTCATCTTTATCCTAACTACTGTGTAAGTAAATAAGAACTTGTGATCTCGTCGCTGGGTAAGGTCAACTAATTACTGAGAGACACAAGCCTCTACAAGCCCATTTTTCATCTCGACTCACCACAAGAGGATAATACACATTCTTCAGTGCCTGGGGAATCCCTGGTGGCGTAGCAGTTAAGTGCTACAGCTGCTAACCAAAAGGCCGACAGTTCAACGGTAGT
>NW_004443990.1:13659791-13677919 GCF_000243295.1 Trichechus manatus latirostris | reverse complement strand
TTCAGACAAAGATTAGACTGGACTATAAGACATAAAATGATACTTGTGAAGAGTGTGCTTCTTAGCTCAAGTAAATACATGAGTCTAAATGGGTAGCTCCTGTCCGGAGGCAAGATGAGAAGGCAGAAAGGGACAGGAGCTGGTTGAATGGACACGGGAAATCCGGGGTGGAAACGAGGAGTGTGCTGTCATAGCATGGGGAGTACAACTATGGTCACATAGCAGCATGTGTGAAGTTTTGTATGAGAAACTAACTTGAATTGTGAACTTTCATTTAAAGCACAATTAAATAAATAAATAAAGCTACTGGCTAAACAACAACAAAAGGTCGGCAGTTCAAATCTACCAGGTGCTCCTTGGAAACTCTATGGGGCAGTTCTACTCTGTCCTATAGGGTCTCTATGAGTCAGAATCGACTCAACAGCAACAGGGTTGGCTTGGTTTTCCAGTGCCTGGTAGTGCAGCTTTCACCTAAGTGAAGGATGGCAGGGAAGGAGGGGAGGAGTAGAGTCCCCCAACTATCCTACCTGTTCAGGGGTTGTGCAGGCTAGGTTAGGGGATAGGACTTCTGGGATCTGATAGCATATGCTACCTGTTGATAAACATTTGGAGGTCAAACAGTAGAGGTAGGATTGAAACCAGCTGATTGACTGGTACCTTAAGTTGTTAAACGTGCATTTGAGGCTGCGTGAATGGCCACAAAAACCAAAAAAAGTAAGTGCAAAACTGTGCTTCCTGGTGCAAGTGGCTCCCTCTGCATCCTCCTCAGCACCTTCCCTGAGCTTCTTACATGCCTGTGTTAGAACTCCTTGGTTTGTGTTTCTGTAAGAAAGTGCCCAAAAAAATTTAGGCAGAAAACTTACGGTGAAGAGAGAAGGAGAAAAAAAAAAAAAAAAACTAAAGTAACTTTGCAAGTGATGCTCCAGCTAATTCACTGTATGAATTGTTGTAAAAATGTGTAATTGCTATTAAAATGTGTTACGTGTTTGAAATGTGAATGTTCATAAAGTGTTAGAAAATCCCTGTGATGTCCAAAATTTTCACTGTGTAATGATGCTTTGTGGGTTGGTGAGTTAAAGGTCTTATTCTTAGTGTCTTCAGTTGCCAGCCAGCAGCAGTGCCTGAGGAGCCCCAACAAAATTCAGGACCTGCTTGTCAAGTTGACTGCCTCAAAGCCATGTGGGTGGATTCACAACTCTGAATTTCTCTGGCAGCCAAGGAAAAAGGGCTGCCTTTTACAAAGTAAGAAACTCTATGTTCCTGACACAAAACTTGTACTGCTTGCAGAAGGTGGCAAAGGTTGGCCCATTTGGTCTTGCTGTAAAAGAGGCCACACAACATGGGACTTTGGCCCCAATTGCTCCTGACAGATTGACTACATTGGATTTTTAACCCCTCCTCCTGGAGGTTGATAAGGTCACAATGTCCTTTTGGAAAAAGATAAGCAAGATCCCATAGGCAGTCTATCCAAGTATGGAACAGGACCCTGGTGGACAGCTGTGCACCTGGTTACAGAAGTGTTTGGTGACAAGGGGCACAAGGGGTCCCTGATCATTTTCTTTGACACCCCAATGGTTTGTGTTGGTAGTTAGAGGTAGAGCCAAAGGAGGGAGGCCCCCATAAAGCTAAGAAAGCATACCATGCCCTTCTGTGCCTCAGAAAAGCAAAACTGCTTTCCTCTAACCAGTGGCCATAACCACAGATAAAATACTCCTGGTAATCAAGGGCTGTCATTTTACAGAGATGTACTGAGGTCCCCTCTTACAATGAGTGGGAAAGGAGGAACATTAGAGATAGGTTTGGCAAAGGCCCAATGAGACTATAGAGGTTTAGCTCTTCCTCTAGCCAATGAGGGTACCCTGTCAGTTGTGCTGAATGGGAAGTGGAAATCACTTGGTTACTTAATGACTGACACCTGTCTCCAAGCCATCCTGGCCACACTCACCTTGGCTAATGATATGAGCATGGAAGAAGAACATGTGAAGACCTATCAGGGCTTGTTGCAATGGATCTTTACATTCACAATAAAATAATGGCCTCCCAAGAGGAGTTTCCATGATCTGATAGGCACACATGGATGACAATAGAAGAAACTGTAACTGGCCTGGATTTATAATGGAAAAATGAGTACCCCGATGAAGAGACACAACCAGGCTATGCAGGACAATTAAATCTCTCGTGTCCTGGGAATAGCCTCCAGAAAACTATTCAACTACTGGGCAGCAAACTCCCCAGAGTTGAAGGCTGAACATAAGCTAAGGTAAATGCCCTTCAGGCTAAAGGGCAGGAAAAAAAACATTTGAAGTTTGAGACTGTAGGACTGTGTGGATCTGGCTACTATGCTAGAGTGTCCCCAAAGACCATGAGGGAAATTCTCTCTCCCTATTAGGCCATGAGAAGGTCACAAAATTCAAAGATTTGGGCTATAGCAGAGTAAGGTCCCCAGCCAGCTTTGGCATTTACTGTGGACAAGTAGAAGGAGAACTAAGAGGACTTAGACCAGTTAATACGACTATTGTTCAAATTTATGCACCAACCACTAAGGCCAAAGATCAAGACATTGGAGACTTTTACCAACTTCTGCAGGCTGAAATTGATCAAACATGCAATCAAGATGCATTGATAATTACAGGTAATTGGAATGAGAAAGTTGGAAACAAGAAGGATCAGTATTTGGAAAATATAGTTTTGGTGATAGAAACCATGCTGGAGATCACATGATAGAATTTTGCAGGACCAATGACTTCTTCATTGCAAATATCTTTTTTCAACAACATAAGTGGTGACTGTACACATGGACCTTGCCGGATGGAATACACAGGAATCAAATCGACTACATCTGTGGAAAGAGATGATGGAAAAGCTCAATATCACCAGTCAGACCAAGGCCAGGGGCTGATTGCGAACAGACCATCAATTGCTCATATGCAAGTTCAAACTGAAGTTGAAGAAAATTAGAACAAGTCCACGAGAGCCAAAGAACAACCTTGAGTATATCCCACCTGAATTTAGAGAACATTTCAAGAATAGATTTGACCCATTAAACACTAATGCCTGAAGACCAGATGAGTTGTGGAATGACATCAAGGATATCATACATGAAGAAAGCAAGAGGTCATTAAGAAGACAGGAAAGAAAGAAAAGATCTAAATGGATGTCAGAAGAGACTCAGACTTGCTCTGCAATGTTGAGTAGCTAAAGCAAATGGAAGAAATGATGAAGTAAAAAAGCTGAACAGAAGACTTCAAAGGGCGGCTTGAGAAGACAAAGTATTACCATGACATGTGCAAAGACCTGGAGTTAGAAAACCAAAAGGGAAGAACATGCTCAGCATTTCTCAAGCTGAAAGAACTGCAGAAAAAATTCAAGCCTCAAGTTGCAGTATTGAAGGCTTCTATGGGCAAAATACTGAACGACACAGGAGGCATCAAAAGAAGATGGAAGGAATACACAGAGTCACTGGACCAAAAGAATTGGTCAACATTCAATCATTTCAGGAGGTAGCATATGATCAAGAACCGATAGTACTGAAGGAAGAAGTCCAAGCTGCACTGAAGATATTGGCAAAAAACAAGGCCCCAGGAATTGATGGAATACAAATTGAGATGTTTTAACAAAAGAATACAGCGCTGAAAGTGTTCATTCGTCTATGCCAAGAAATTTGGAAGACAGCAACCTGACCAGTTGTATTTGTGTCCATTCCAAAGAAGGGTGATCCAACAGAATGTGGAAATTATCAAACAATATCATTAATATCACGTGCAAGTAAAATTTTCCTGAAGATCATTTAGAAGAAGTTGCAGCAGTACATCAACAGGGGACTTCCAGAAATTCAAGCTGGATTCAGGAAGAGGACATGGAACGAGGGATATCATTGCTGATGTCAGATGGATCTTGGCTGAAAACAGAGACTACCAGAAAGATGTTTGTCTGTGCTTTATTGACTATGCAAAAGCATTTGACTGTGTGGATCATAACAAATTATGGGTAAAACTGTAAAGAGTGGGAATTTCAGAACACTTAATTGTGCTCATGAGGAACCTGTACATAGACCAAGAGGTAGTCATTCGAACAGAACAAGGGGATGCTGCATAGTTTAAATTCAGGAAGGGTGTACATCAGGGTTATATTCTTTCACTGTATTTATTCAATCTGTATGCTGAGCAAACAATCCAAGAAGCTGGACTACATAAAGAAGAACAGGGCATCAGAATTGGAGGAAGACTCATTAATAACCTGTGATATGCAGATGATATAACTTTGCTTGCTAAAAGTGAAGAGGACTTGAAGCACTTACCGATGAAGATCAAGGACTCTCACCTGCAGTATGGATTCCACCTCAATATGAAGAAAACAAAAAAAATCCTCACAACTGGACCAATAAGCAACATTATAGTAAACAAAAAAATATTGAAGTTATCAAGTATTTCATTTTACTTGACTCCACAATCAATGCCCATGGAAGCAGCAGTCAAGAAATCAAATGATGTATTGGTCAAATCTGTTGCAAAAGACTTCTTTCAAGTGTTAAAAAGCAAAGATGTCACCTTGAGGACTAAGGTGCCTCTGACCCAAGCCGTGGTATTTGCACTAGCCTAATGTGGAGCATGCAAATGTTGGGCAATGAATAAGGAAGACTGAAGACTGATACCTTTGAATTATGGTTTTGGGAAAGAATATTGAATATACCGTGGACTGCCAGAAGAATGAACAAATCTATCTGGGAAGATGTACAGCCAGAATGCTCCTTAGAAGCCAGGATGGTGAGACTTGGTCTCATGTGCTTTGGACATGTTATCAGAAGGGACTAGTCCCTGGAGAAGGACATCATGCTTGGTAAGGTAGAAGGTCAGTGAAAAAGAGGAAGACTCTCAACAAGGTGGATTGACACAGTGGCTGCAATAATGGGCTCAAATAGCAATGATTGTTAGGATGGCACAGGACCAGGCAGTGTTTTGTTCTGTTGTACATGGGGTCACTTTGAGTCAGAAGCGACTTGATGGCACCTAACAACAACAACACAGAGCTAAGTTCAAGTCCAGGATGGAAAATGGCTGTTCTTTTACTTACAAGTTGGGGTATTAATACTTAAGTCTCAAGATTGCTTTGATAATTAAGAAATAAATTATCATATTTAATCAATGCTAAGATGCCATCGATTGTTAAATGCAGCATTATTTGATGTATCACCATGAAAGAAAAATGCCTTCATTCTTTTTTTTTTTGTAACAGCTTTATTGAGATATAATTCACATACCATAAAATTTAGCCGTTTAAAGTGCACAATTCAGTGGCTTTTGTACATTAGAGTTGTGAATCTACCACTGTGATATAATTTTAGAACATTTTCATCACCCTCAAAAGAAATCCCAGTTACAGTCAAGGGATCTTAGAAGAAGATGTAAGGTTTTCAGACAACCATTAGAGGAGTCAAATGGGTCTAAAACGATTTGTGGACTGAAGTTTTGTGTTTATCTCGTCCTGCCTCTAGAAATAACTAAGTTTGAGGCTGTAGGTGGTAACAGTCACATCCCAACTACCACTGGGCTTATAATGATGCGAGAAAGACATGCTAGTGATTGTAACAGGTATTCTGGTATCAGAGATGCTAAAATATGAAGAAAACAAGTGCTGACGTCCTCCTCATGCTCAGGGTCAATTACACTGGCAAGGATAAAGAGCCCTTTACTTGCCTGCTGGTTTCTTGGCATGAAGAACCTGAAATGACTGGGAAGCAGCTGTGACTTGAGGTTTAATGGGACTCTCGCTTGTCTCCTGGACTGGGTACCAGGACCTCTAACAAAATCCTAATGAAAAGCAGGCTGCTAGAATCTCCGTAAGGAGAGCTAAAATATCTCTGGAATAAATGGAAAATATAGTCCCAGTTAGCTGCTCACCTCCCAGGGTCTTCCTGATGTCTCTGAAGTAGAGGGCATCCATCCAACCCCACCACATAGACACTTAACCAAATTTAAAAAATAGAAGTGTGAAGAAGTGTCAGGTTACCAGCCTGCCTGGGGCACCTCTGTAGTCTGACACACCCTCTCCCGGAGACAAAAAAAAAAAAAAAAAAAAAAACAAAACCCCTCACTGTCGTCTATTCCTACCCACAGAGACCCTATAGGACAGGGTAGAACTGCCCCATAGGGTTTCCAAGGAGCACCTGGTGGATTCAAACTGCTGACCTTTTGGTTAGCAGCTGTAGCTCTTAACCACTAAGCCACCAGGGTTTCCTCCTAGAGATAAGGACTGGTTAAACACACCAAAAACGTCTACCACATAATACAAGACCAGAAAAAATCAAGAGATTTGTAAAAGTTGAGGAGTGAAGAGTTATAAAAATTCCCAAGCAACTTTTTTATGGTCTGAAAACCTGGGAGGGAAGAAGAGTAAGAAATAGAATCATGCTGCCCTAAATCACTTTCTAATAAAAGATCATTAATAGAAGAATAAATTTTGCCTGTCTGATAGCTGAACCAATGTGGGTCTTACTCACTGGCCACAGATTTAAAAAGAATACACCAGTTATTGATAGACACAATTCAATTGTGTATTCTCAGTATCTGGTATCTTTTCACCTATTGCTTCCTCTCTGTCTTTTCCTCAGTATTTTCAGAGAAATTTTCAGGTTAGTCCTCTACATCACTGATGAGATTTTCTACGGGGATACTTTTATTTTTTAACTGTTACTAATACCAATTTTTTTTTATTATGAGGTATTTCATTCGTGAAAAAGCTGATCAATATGTAGAAAAAACAATCTAGAAGAAACCTTGTAATTTCATATACTATTCTCAAAAGGAGCGAGAGGGTTCAGTCACCTTCTAGCCTAATAGAAAGCAGCAGTAGTTTTATGACTAGGCATTGTTGTTGTTGTGGTTAGTTGCCTTTGAGTTGGCTCTAACTCATGGCTACCCCATGACTAATATTGATTTTAATACGATGCTGTTATTTTAAATTTCTTTAAAATCTTTTCTTATTCTGGAAAAACAAATGTTTTATTTTTGTCTGTCACCAAGTTCCCCTTTTACTTCATTCCTTTTTTTCCCCCCCAAATCATCGTATTTTTAAAACATTTTATGATGGCAAATGTCAAATATTTATGAGAAAAAAGAATATAATGAACCCATTATACCCATCATCCAGTTTCAGCAGTTATCTGCTCATAAGAAATTTGGTTTCTTCTATACCCTTACCCACTACCCCCATCTCCACCACTGGGTTATTCTGAGCAAACCCCAGTTATAGGTATGTAACTCTGAAAAATGAGGACTTAAAATAATCATAATAGCCTTATTTTATTTAAAAATTAGCAATTAATTATTTAACGTCATCAAATATTCAATACTTCACATTTTTCTGATTATCTCATTGATTATTTTCTTACCTTTTTAAAAGACAATTGTTTTGTTCAAATCAGGATCTAATAAGGCCCATACATTGCATTTTGTTGATATGCTTCTGAAATCTGCATTAATTTGTGTTTTCCCTCCATCTTTCTTTTTTTTTTTTCTTGAAATTTTTTTGTTGAAGAAATGAGGTCACTTATATAGAATTTCCCACATTCTGGGTTTTGCTGATGGCACTCCTGTTGTTTCATATGTTCCTTTCTGTCTCGTATTTCCTATAAATTGATAGTAGATTTAGTGGCTTGATTAGATTGAAGTTTGAATTTTGTGTGTGTGAAAATTCTTTATAAGTGGTATTAAGTATGCATATCAGCAATGACGTAGTGTCTACTTGTTTTGCTTTTTATGATGTTAATATTGATCAGTGGATTCAGGTGTTATCAGCAATTATAACTTTTCTGTTAGCTTTCACCTGATAGTTTTAGCAGCCACTTACAATCACTGTGTAGATTATTTTATTGTTGTTGTTGTTAGGTGCCGTCGAGTCAGTTCCAACTCGTAGCAACACTATGTGCAACAGAATGAAACACTGCCTGGTCCTGTGCTATCCTCACAATCATAGTCATGCTTAAGCCCATTGTTGTAGCCACTGTGTCAATCCATCTTGTTGAGGGCCTTCCTCTTTTTCACTGACCATCTACTTTACCAAGCATGATGTCTCAGTCATCTAGTGTTGCTATAACAGAGATACCACAAGTGGATGGCTTTTAACAAAGAGAAGTTTATTCTCTCACAGTCCAGTAGGTTACAAGTCCAAATTCAGTGCATCAGTGCCAGGAGAAGGCCCCCTCTCTCTGTTGGCTCTGGAGGAATGTCCTTGTGATGCATCAGTCTCCCTCGGTCTGGGAGAATCTCAGTGCAGGAACCTCAGGTCCAAAGGACACACTCTGCTCCCGGCACTGCTTTCTTGGTGGTGTGAGGTTCCCATGTGTCTCTACTCGCTTCTTCTCTTTTATAGCTCAAAAGAGATTGGCTTAAGACACTGTCCAATCTTGTATACCTCATCAGTACAACCGCTGCTAATCCATCTTATTAGATCATAGTGATCGAATTTACAACACATAAGGAAATCACATCAGATTACAAAATGGTACACAATTACAAAATACTGGGAATCATGACCTAGCCAAGTTGACAGATATTTTGGGGGGGCACAATTCAATCCATGACACACGATATCCTTCTCCAGGGACTGATCCCTCCTGATAACATGTCCAAAGTATGTGAGACGTAGTCTCCCTATTCTTTCTTCTAAGGAGCATCCTGGTTGTACTTCTTCCAGGACAGATATGTTTGTTCTTTTGGCAGTCCGTGGTATCTTCAATACTCTTTGCCAACACCACAATTCACAGGTGTTGATTCTTCTTCGGTCTTCCTTATTCATCATCCAGCTTTCATGTGCATATGAGGCAACTGAAAACACTATGGCTTGAGTCAGGCGCACCTTAGTCTTCAAGGTGACATCTTTGCTTTTCAACACTTTAAAGAGGTCGATTGCAACAGATTTGCCAGTGTTATGTGTCTTTTGATTTATTGACTCCTACTTCCATGGGTGTTGATTGTGGATTCACGTAAAAGACATCATTGCTGATGTCAGATGGATCCTGGCTGAAAGCAGAGAATACCAGAAAGATGTTTACCTGTGTTTTATTGACTATGCAAAGGCATTCGACCGTCTGGATCATAACCAATTACGGATAACATGGTGAGAAAGGGGAATTCCAGAACATTTAACTGTGCTCATGAGCAACATGTACATAGATTATTTCATTAGGAATTGCAGTATTTTGATATCTAATTCTATCATTCCTTTTTTATTTATTAACTGGAATCCTTCTCTAATGGAAATGTTTTTTCATTAGAGAACTAGGTAACTGTTATTTAGTTACCACAAATAACAGTTCATTTAGAAAGGACAACATAAATGCTTGAATTTTTCACCTTTATTTACCAGTTTTTAGAATAATAAGTTGGTTTCCAAGCATCCTCTAAAGCCAAAGATTATTAAAAAGTATCATTATGGATTCACGAACATTAACATAGTTGATGTGTTTCAATTCATTTCTGTTGTTATTCTTCTTGTTGCTTGGTCCAGTGAGAAGACAGAAACCATATCAGTTATTTGAAAAGATAGAATTTAATATAAAAAATTGACAAAGAATTGTTATCTAGATATAAACCGAAACATTCATTGCTGTAAAGTTGATTCCTACTCATAGCAACCCTGTAGCGACCCTAGAGTTGTTAATTAGGTAACTCAGAGTAAACAGTGATCTTTAGTGTATCACAGAGGTAGAAATTCCCTGAGGAAACTACCCATAAAAGGAAGACTTTGCTTCTATTGACCGTTTTATCTCTAGATTATTGGCTACTTTTTTTTCTGCTTCTTTGCCTGTCTAGTAATTTTTTAATTGTATGTTAGACATTGTGAGTGATATGTTGTAGAGGATCTGGGTTATTATATCTTCCCATAAAGAATAGCGTATTTTGTTCTAGCAGGCAATTAAATTACTAATCGATAACCCTATCTTGTTGTTTAATTTTAGGCTTTGTTATGGTGGGTCTATTTCAGTTTTGCCTTTATTTTTAGAGTGTGGCCTTACTCCTAGAACAGGGTCTTTTTGGGATCCCAGATTGTTCTCAGAACAGCCCAGATTGTTCACCCATGTCTCTCTACTCTGGATGTG
Source organism: Trichechus manatus latirostris (assembly GCF_000243295.1). Lineage (NCBI taxonomy): Eukaryota > Metazoa > Chordata > Mammalia > Sirenia > Trichechidae > Trichechus > Trichechus manatus. The sequence goes on along the minus strand of NW_004443990.1, from coordinate 13,667,823 downwards.
TAAATGTGGGCTGACCACAAGAAATCATATCTAAGAGGTGTGAGAATAGATTTTATGAGAAATTTGCCACACTCAGCTGACTTTGAAGATGGGAATTGAAGAAAAGGACTTTTGTGTTGGCTGAGAAACTTTTTCTTAGTCTCCTTCTTACTTGTAGAAAGTGGGGATCTTTCATTCTAGGTTGGGGCACTTTGCCAAAATAGCTCTCTCAAAACTGATTCTTTTCTCTGTATTTGGTTTCAGACAATTTCATGGGCCAAAGGCCATACTCAAAATTCTCTCATACTTCTCTCTAGACTTAATAACAAGAACTTACTAACAGACATATCGGGCTTCTGTGGGACCATACTTAATCATTCTAGGAAACCTTTTGTCTAGCACCACCTTAATCCTTTCAGAGGTATTAATAAAAGGGTGTGATAGCCACACCCTTGCTTTGGTCTTTGTTGTAAAGTCATGTGGTAGATTGCAAAAATAACCACAAATTCCTTCAATTCTGTATGCTAGTCCCTTTGCATTGTGACTTTGCAAGTCCTCCCATCTCACCCTTTTAATCTGGGTTTAGCCAGGTGACTTGCTGTTTGCCATGTGATGAAAACAGAGACTAAAAATGTTCATTTTCTCTTCCTGTTCTTCTGCCACATGTAAAGAAACCTAGGATAGCCTGCTGAAAGATGAGAGATAACATGGAGCACAGACCAGTAGTTTCAGCTGAGGTCTCCTTAGACCACTCAGTCTGCCAACTACCAAACAGGTGAGTGAGGCTCTCTTAGATCATCCAGCCCCAGCCCAGCCGAGCCAGTCTGGACCAGAAGAGCTGCTCAATCAACCCATAGAACCATGAGAAGTAATAAAAATACTTGTTGCTTTAAGCCATTAAGTTTCGGAATGATTTGTTATATAGCAAAATGTAACTGATACAGCCTATGTATTAATAGCAGCATTATGGATTTATTCTTTGTCCTGAGGCTGTGTTTTCATAGCCACAACTTTCATATGGTAGGAAACAGTCTTAATTCCGAAGTCCTGGAATTTCTGCACCACCTATATTTCCTCTCAACTCTATTTGCAAGCTGGCCAGTTCTTTTATAAGCTCATCTTATCTTTCGTCAAAAGTTCTTCACCAATGCTACAACATTAGGAATATTTTTCAAATTATCAGAGTCAGCAATTTTAAACATTTTATTTTCCATTTTAACCATTTTAAGTGTATAATTCAGTGAATTAATGACGTTTACCATGTTGTGCAACCATCACCACGATCCATTTTCAAAATTTTTATCACTCTAAATGGAAACTCAGTACCCCTTAAGTAATCTTTTCCTCTTCCCCCTACCCTAGGCCCTGGTAACCCCTAATAAACTTTTGTCTCTCTATACATTTGCCTATTTTAGATATTGTGTATAAGTGGGATTATAAAATATGTGTCTGTCATGGATTGAATTGTGCCTTCCAAAAATATGTGTATCAATTTGGCTAGGCCACGATTCCTAGCATTGTTGGATTGTCCACCATTTTGTCATCTGATGTGATTTTCCTATGTGTTGTAAATCCTACCTCTATGATAATGAAGTGGGATAGGCAGCAGTTATGTTAATGAGGTGGGACTCAATCTACAAGATCGGATTGTGTCTTGAGCCAATCTCTTTTGAGATATAAAAGAGAAAAGTGAGCAGAGAGACAGGGGGAACTCATACCACCAAGAAAGCAGCACCAGGAGCAGAGCGCATCCTTTGGACCTAGGGTTCCTGCGCAGAGAAAGTTCTAGTCCTGGGGAAGATGGTTGACAAGGACCTTCCTCCAGACCCGACAGAGAAAGCTTTCCCCTGGAGCTGACGTCCTGAATTTGGACTTCTAGCCTACTAGACTGTGAGAGAATAAACTTCTGTTCGTTACAATCATCCACTTGCGGTATTTCTGTTACAGCAACACTAGATGACTAAGACAGTGTCCTTTTGTATCTGACTTATTTCACTCAGCATAATGTTTATAAGGTTCATCCATGTCATAAAATGTATCAGAACTTCATTTCTCTTTATGACAGAATAATATTCCATCGTATATATGACGTTTTCTTTATCCATTCACCTGTTGATGGACACTTGGATTATTTCCACCTTTTGGCTATAGTGATTAATGCTGCAGTCTACATTAGTGTACAAGACCCATTTTGGACTTTTGACCTCTGGAGCTATAATACATTTGTGTTGTTCTAAACCACTAAGTTTGTGGTAATTTGTTATAGCAGCAACAGGAAACAAAACAATCTCCTATGTGGTTCCCTTTCTTTTCACTTTCTTACACTAATTTTATCTTAAGGAAGATAATTTGGGTTTTCAACCCTGAAAGTCTTCAGATTATCAAATTGTCAGCCATCTTGGATTACAGCCTCAGGCAGGAAGGGCTGTATATAAAAAATATACATTTGATTCTCTCTTCTTTCAGATTAAGGTCTCTAAGTGTTGCAAACAGTTTGTGCTCAACTACTAACCTGAAGGTTGGCAGTTCAAACCCACATAGCAGTGCTACAGGAGAAAGACCTGGTGATCTGCTTTCATAAAGATTACAACCAAGAAAACTCTGTGGAGCAGTTCTATTCTGTAACACAAGGGATCAGCATGAGAGGGAATTCTACTCAACAACAACAGGTTTGTTTTTTGTTTTCTTTTGGATTAGTTGGTTTGAGCCTAAACTTGGTATACCTGTTTCCTACTTATCGACTATCTCGTTATCTGACATTAGTAAAATATATATGACTATTCTGCACATTAATGATGTACGTCTGGCAGTAATGAATGCTGAGATGCAAGGTGAGAGTAATGTTGGCTGTGATGGTTAAGGTTATGTGTCAACTTTGCCTAGGCCATGATTCTCAGTGGTTTGGCATTTATGCAGTGGTGTAATTTCGCAGTTGTGTAATGATGTAATTTGGCAATTATGTAGTGATGCGGTCATCCTCCATTTTTTCATAACACTGATTTTCATATAATGACCTGGTCTTTGGAGCCTAACCATGTTGATAAGTCAAGAGTGGGTGTATTTTTCTATGGTGCTTCATAAAGGACTTTACTAAAAAGGCTTTGTGATGTACCTATCACAGTCCAGGATCCTGAAAATTTCCTACCAACTCCCTAAATGCTTCAGCCTCAGGAATCACATTGTCTAAGTTCCAAGATGTTGTTATTGTTGTTAGGTGCCGTGGAGTTGATTCCGACTCATAGCAACCCCATGTGAAAAAGTAGAACTGCTCCATAGGGTTTTCTTGGCTGTAATCTTTACAGAAGCAGATCACCAGGTCTTTCTCCTATGAAGCCACTGGCGGATTCTAACCACTAACTTTTTGGTTAGCTGACAAGTGCCTAACCTTTGTACCACCAGGGTTCCTTGAGTTCCAAGATAAAACAGGTAAAATATTTTTTGGATCATTTACCTACTGTAAATGATGGTACAGTGGTTAAGCACCTGGCTGCTAACCAAAAGTTTGGCAGTTTGAACCCACCAGCTGCTCAGCAGGAGAAAGATATGGCAGTCTGCTTCCATAAAGTTTTACAGCCTTGGAAACCCTATGGGGCAGTTCTACTCTGTCCTATAAGGTCGCTACAAGTCAGAATTAACTATGAATGGGTTTGTCTTGTAAACATGACTTATCTCACCTATCAGTTTACTGCAGATCTCATTTGCAGATAGGAACCTGGTCATAGCTCAAGTCGCCATCAGATGTTTGATGGTGGATAATAACTTTCTCTTCATCAACAAGACCAAGACTGGAGTGCTAGAGTCCTTGAGAAAAAGAACTAAAAGAGGTAGGGGACTCGAGTCACTGTTCTCCAGATGCTGGTCAGGGAGGAGGAATAAAGGGGAGGGTAGGAGAGTCAGGTCATTTGCTCTATAGGTTAGAGCATTTCACCAAGAATCTGAAGGTCTGAGTTTGATTTCTACTATACTTTCTTTCATAGGAAGCCATTTGTCTTCATCCACAGCCTTCTACCATATAAGAGAAAACCAGGAGCAGATTATCCAACAGGCAAGGTAAGCATGTTGCTTACCTTGCCTACCAGATCATTTATAGTGAATAATTTCACATATTTTCACCACATCAAAGATTCTGCTTCCAGATATGGCTGGCATCTGTCTCCCTCCCAACCCCACAGCACCTTCCTACAGAATCAAAGCCTCTTTCAAATTTACAATCCCTGACAGAGGTAGATGACCCAGTAAGCAAGGTAAGCCAGGCTTACTTGTGTTTACTTGCTAAGATGTGATGAAACCCATGTGAAATTACAAAGATCTGGTGAAACTCATGTGAAATTGTTCACTACAAATGATCTGGTAAGCAAGGTAACCACTGTGCTTACCTTGCCTATTGGATAATCCTCTCCTGAGCCAAGGCAGTGGAGGTAGGCTAGGCGGGAGAAGACTAAGTATAGGGCAAGGCAGGCCTGGGATTAAATGGATGCTGTCATACCTAGATCCTGCATGCTCTCAAATAGTATCCTCCTCCTTCCAGGAGGGGAGAACAGGCCTTGGGGTAAGCAGGATAGGAAATCATGAAATCTCTCTCCCTTCCAGACTCTGTGGGTGCTATTCTCACCATGGTGGTAAGAAGGTTTCTCAGGAAATAAGGAATTTGCCCTATAAGAGATTCAGCAGTTATTTAGTTTAGGTTGTGGAATCAAAGGCAAAAGCCCCACCTCACACTGCCCATTCCCTTGACCTACCCTAGAATTGTCTCTAGACAGTTTTGGTACAGAAACCTAGAAGGAGCTTATTTACACACTAGCTGGGTGACAACACCCTGTGCCTTTGGACTCTGTGTAGCATACAATACATGGGCTCATCCCTAACATTAGCAAGGTTGAGGCAAGAATGTCAGTAGAAGCAGACATACCATATGTCTAAATATTTTAAAGCTATAATTCCGGTTAACAGTTAAAAGCAGTATGTTCTACTCTCCTACCTTAACAAATACACCTTCCTAATGACCTGGAAACCTAGATTTAAATTTAGAGTTTTCGCATCTCTGTAGTGCAAGGCAAGCCAGCCTCTGGCTGCAGCCTATGGCCCACTCCCTATCCCTTTCCAAGCACTGGATTCATCCTGCCTAAACTTGTATGGATACCCACACCTTCACATCCCAAGCTCCGTCCACGTACCCTGCAAACAGCTGGCTCTTGGCTACCCTTTGGGCCTAGGGATGTGTACCGTATGTGTCACAAATAACACATCCACGTAAATAATGCACACATATATAATGTGCACAGCACCCAGGTAAATAATGCATAAGGGGGTTGTGCAGTTGGCAAAAACATATAATGCGTGCATTATTTGTGTAAAAATACAGCACACGGATGGCAGTGGCCCAGACCTAGGTAGAGGCTGTGCAGACTCAGAGACTACCCTGGGGGTGTGTGTGGGCTCCAGGTGGGTGCATTTCCTTGACCGTCAGATTCCTCATCCCACAGGGATTTCACCAGAGGAGAAAAGAGCAAGGCCTCTGAAGCTCAGGACTTAAGTTAGGGACCCTTTTTGCCTAGCTCTAAAGAGCATATGCTTTAAATCAGTGACCGGTATATGTTATCTTCTCCCCTCTTGGCCTAGAGGCATAGGTTGGGGAACCAGTGGTGAAGGTTAAAGTAGCTCCCTCTACTAATTGTACCTAATAGCCCACTTGAATAAATTCTACTCCCATCCCCATAACCCTGAGTTCAGGAGATTTGAAGGTCCTAGTGCTCAAGGAGGCAAGTTCTCATAGGGATGCACAGTCATGGTTTCACCAAAGTAGGAAATGAAACTGTCCCCTGGGAGTTTGGAAAGAGAGAAGTGGAGAGTGGTAGAGAAGCGAATATCCAAGTTGGTTGGCCTCCTTGTTTTTCTTAGCCTCTCACTTGCACTGGTGCTGCCTTGATTTTACTCCTGAGGACGCACACCTGGGTCAACTCTGAGTCACTGCAGGTGTGGAGCAGGAACTGTTTGTCCTAAGACAATGGTAAGGGAGAAATAAGAGCACAACTCCACCTGCTCTGTTTCTTGTTTATACACCCACACATGGCTGGCCACAAGCCAAAGCTATCACCCTCCCAGTTTGAAACAGCACCACCCCTTCCACCCCTGGGTTTTCCACAAATTTCCCATTTCATTGTGTTTTCCTGCTATAGTTAGTTCAGCATATTGGTAGAAACCAGAACTGGACCCGGTTCATTTAGCAATTTCCCATGAGATTTCCTCTTTAACTCATGCATTATTTAAAAGTATGTGCTCAGGTTACTTCTGGCAACATGGCACTCTAGGCAGAAGCACCACGCCGTCCCTCCACAGCAAAGATCCAAAAAACTAAGCCAAACAGAGAATACAACAATCCTGAAATGCTTAAACATCAAATGAAGAGATAAAGAACTCAGCCAAGCACCAAATCGAGTAAGAAACTGAGAGAGAACAGAGAGCAAGGAGACATACATGGAGAGGTCCCCTATCAGCTAATGTAGCACAGATCCGCCATCTTGGACTCGTATCAGAGACCAGCAAATAGGGGGTACGAGAAAACAGCTTCACGGAGCTTCCAGCAGGAGACAGAACAACCGGTAACTGGCAATATATGCTTTCCCACCCCCCACCCTTCTTCACCCCCACTCGAACTCCCCTGCTTCCCGCGGCCACCGTCTCCTGGCTGGGAAGCACTGGCTGCTTGGATTCCACCCACCTGCACTGGCTGACTCACTGAGTGCCATTTGTTGGCTGCTGGTGTTGCTTTTTTCCACTTCTTTTGATTTCTTCCTTACCTCTCACCACCTCCCCCTCCTTTTGCTCAAATATCTGGCTCTGTCCGCCATCTTTGCTTCTTCCTGAGGGGCTGTGGAGCTCCATTTGAGTGTGGAACTTCTTCCTTCTCTATGCTGCCACACTGTGGGATCCAGGGGCTTTTTTGTTTGTTTGTTTTCAATTATTTGTTTGTTTTCTTTTTCTTTTCTTGAGTTGGGAGCCCGTTTTGGCCAGGCAGCGCTGCGCGGCTTGGGACCTATCCCCTCAGCTTGCACAGACACACAGAGTGATCCCTGAGGGCATTTCTTTTTTCCTGTTTCTTTTTTGGGGGGGTTCTTGTTCTTTTTTTTAAAATTTGTTGTTTTCTTTTCCCTCTTTTTCCCTTTTTGTCTTTCTTCATTATTCAGTTTCTTGTCTCTCTATACCATCCCTCTCTTCCTGTCCCCTGGATACCTGGCACTGACTACCTCTACACCTCCTAGCCAGGCTGCACTTCAATACCTGGGAACAACTTCCCCAGACCTCGTGGCTGCACCAGTGGGATCCCTGGGAGCTTGGCTGTTCTTTTTTCTTTCTGATTTTTATTTAGTCATTCTTTTCTTTTCTTTCTTCTTCTTCCCCTTTTTGTTTTTCTCGATTTCATAGTCTCTCATCTCTCCACTCCAACAGCAAGCTCCCCTAGCACTCTTTTTTGTTTGTATGTTTTTGGTTCCTGTTCCTCTCTCCTCTCTCCCATACCCATCTTAGCTCCACACATCACAATCTCCCCCCTCCATTCTGCCTACCTGCTCTGTGCGCTTAACATCACACCACCAAGCAGCCCAGGCACGGCTTATCGGAACCTGCCCTGCACTGATTACTGACCCGCCCTCGTGGCTGTAGTAAGTACCACAAACAACCCATCCCAGCAACTCCTCTTCAGCTAGACCTGCCCTGCCGTACCATATCTGAGCAACTGGCCCTGCCAATGGGAGAAAGAGGCAAAAAGTATCGTGCCCACAGACAAGCAAACAACAAAGAACACACAGCCCGCCTGCTCAGACATAGCCAAATAACAAAAAAAAGGAAGAAACAAACAAATCTGCAATCAATAAATGAGAAAAATAACTACAGAATGCCCTGAAGACAGCAGACAATATCAAAACATTTACAAAAACAGGACAGGATGGTTCCAGTAAGTGTCCAAAATAAAACACCAGATGACTTTCCAGTAGAATAAAAGGCACTGGAACTACCTGATAGGGAATTCAAATCCCTGATACTCAGAATTATCCAA
>NW_004443990.1:13642670-13658625 GCF_000243295.1 Trichechus manatus latirostris | reverse complement strand
CAAGGTTGAGAAGGGACAGTGTTGACATGTCATGGGGTTGTTAACCAATGTCATAAAACAATATGTGTACTGACTGTTTAATGAGAAACTATTTGTTCCATAAACCTTCATCTAAAGTACAATAAAAAAAATTTAAAAAAAAAAGTATATGCTCAATTTCCAAACCAATGGGAGTTTCTGGCCACTGGTGTGTGTGTATATGTGTGTGTGTGTATGTGTGTGTAATTCTAACTTTCTAACTGTACTACATCAGGTTTGGGGAATATGATCTGTAAGACACTGAATATTTGAAGATTTCTTTTGGTTATCTAGTGCTGCTATGACAGAAATAACACAAGTGAATGGCTTTAACAAAGAGAAATTTATTCTCTCTCACAGGCTAGAAGTCTGAAATCAGGGTGCCAGCTCCAGGGGAAATCTTTCTCTCCCTGTTGACTCTGGGGGAAGGTCCTTGTCATCAATCTTCCCCAGTTGAGGAGCTTCTCAGCACAGGGACTCCAGGTCCAAAGGACACGCTATTCTCCTGGCTCTTGTTTCTTGGTGGTATGAAGTCCCAGCGCTGAGAAGCTCCTCAACTGAGGAAGACTGATGACAAGAATCTTCCCTCAGAGACTGAATCACTGGGCTGAAGAATGTGAGGACCATGGTCTCAGGGAATATCTAGCTCAATTGGCATAATGTAGTTTATAAAGAAAATGTTCTACATTCTATTTTGGTGAGTAGCGTCTGGGGCCTGTGAGCAGCCATCTAAGATACTCCACTTGTCTCACCCCTTCAGGAGCAAGGGAGAATGAAGAAAACTTAAGACACAAGGGAAAGATTAATTCAAGGAACTAATAGACCACAACTACCACGGCCTCCACCAGACTGAGTCCAGCACAGCTAGATGGTGCGTGGCTACCACCACTGACTGCTCTGACAGGGATCACTATAGAGGATCCTGGATAGAGCTGGAGAAAAATGTAGAACAAAATCCTTCTTCTAAAAAAAAAATTTTTTTTTGATTGTACTTTGGGTGAAGGTTTACAGAACAAATAGATTCTCATTAAACAGTTGGTACACATATTGTTTTATGACATTGGTTAACAACCCCACAACATGTCAACCCTCTCCCTTCTCGACCTTGAGGACCTTTTTTTTTTTTTTGGTGAAAATATGCATAGCCAAAGATACACCATTTCAAAAATTTCTACATGTACAATTCAGTGACATCGATTATGTTCTTCCAGTTGTGCTGCTGTTGTGCTACTATTCTCACTTTAGGTGAAGGTTTACAGAACAAAATATTTTCTTATCGAACAGTACACATATTGCCCTATGACAATGGTTAACAACCTCACTACATGTCAACACTGTCCTTACTCAACCTTGGTTTCCCTCTCACCAGCTTTCCTGTCCCTTTCTGCCTTCTAGTCCTTGTCCCTGGACTGCTATGCCTCATTAGTCCCATTTTGCTTTATGGGGTTGTCTAATCCCCGGCTGAACAGTAAACCTCGGGAGTGAGGGGGCCATACTCTCGGGGTTTCTCCAGTCTCAGTCAGGCCAGTAAATCTGGTCTTTTTTTGTGTGTTAGAATTTTGTTCTACATCCTTCTCCATCTCTGTCAAGAACCCTCTGTTGTGATCCTGGTCAGAGCAGTCAGTGGTGGTAGCTGGGCACCATCTAGCTGTATTGGACTCAGTCTGGTGGAGGCCGTGGTAGCTGTGGTCTATTAATCCTTTGGACTAATCTTTTCCTTGTATCCTGTTCTCTTCATTCTCCCTTGCTCCCAAAGGGATGAGACCAGTGGAATATCTTAGATGGCTGCTCAGAGGCTTTTAAGACCCCAGACTCTACTCACCAAGACAGAATGTAGAACATTGTCTTTATAAACTGTGCTATGCCAGTTGAGCTAGACGTTCCCCGAGATGACATCCTTTTTGGTCTTTCTTTACTGTCTTTTTAATGACCTCTTGCTTTCTTTATGTATGACATCCTCAATGCCATTCCACAACTCGTCTGGTCTTCAGTCATTAGTGTTCAATGGGTCAAATTATTCTTGAGACGATCTCTAAATTCAGGTGGGATACATGCAAGGTCGTACTTTGACTTTTGTGGACTTGTTTTAATTTTCTTCAACTCCAACTTGAACTTCCATATGAGCAATTGGTCTGTTCTGCAGTCAGCCCCTGGTCTTTTTCTAATTGATGATATTGAGGTTTTCCATCATCTCTTTCCACAGATGTAGTCGATTTGATTCCTGTGTATTCCATCTGGTGAGGTCCACGTGTATAGTTGCCATTTATGTTGTTGAAAAAAGGTATTTGCGATGAAGAAGTCATTGGTCTTGCAAAATTCTATCATGCGATCTTCAGCATCGTTTCTATCACCAAGACCATGTTTTCCAACTACTGTTCCTTTTTTGTTTCCAACTTTCACATTCCAATCATCAGTAATTATCAATACATATTGATCGCATGTTTGATAAACTTTAGACTGCAGAAGTTGGTAAAAATCTTCAATTTCTTCATCTTTGGCATTAGTGGTTGGTGCATAAATTTGAATAACAGTTGTATTAACTGGTCTTCTTTGTAGGCGTATGGACATTACCCTATCACTGACAGTGCTGTACTTCAGGATAGATCTTGAAATGTTCTTTTTGATGATGAATGCAACGTCATTCCTCTTCAATTTGTCATTCCCAGCATAGTAGACCATATGATTTTCCGATTAAAAATGGCCAATACGAGTCCATTTCAGCTCATTAATGCATAGGATATCAATGTTTATGCATTCCATTTCACTTTTGACAATTTCCAATTTTCCTAGATTCATACTTCGTACAGTCCATGTTCCTATTACTAATGGATGCTTGCAGCTATTTCTTCTCATTTTGAGTTGTGCTACATCAGTAAGTGAATGTCCCAAAAGCTTGACTCCATCCATGTCATTAAGGTGGACTCTACTCTGAGGAGGTGCCTCTTCCCCAGTCATATTTTGAGTACCTTCTGACCTGAGGTGCTCATACTATATCACTATATTAGACAATGTTCTCCTGCTATTCATAAGATTTTCAGTGGCTAATTTTTTTTCAGAAGTAGACCGCCAGGTCCTTCTTCTTAGTATGTCTTAGTCTGGAAGCTCAGCTGAAACCTGTCCACCATGGGTCACTCTGCTGGTATCTGAATACCAGTGGCATAGCTCCCAGCATCACAGCAAAACGCAAGCCCCCACACTACAACAAACTGACAGATGTGTGGAGGATACTGTGAGCTTTAAAATCAGGAAAGGTGTGTGTCACTTTGTATCCCTGGGCAGGGTGCGCCTTGCGCCGGGAAAGGCAAGCTGCGGGCTCCAAGAGCGGTGCAAGGACTTGTCAAGGCAGCTTGGAGAGGCGACTGAGGAGAGAGCAGGGCAGCGCAGGTGACGCCGCAAGCTCCTAGGCGGGGTTGGGGAACCTGACGACGCTCCCTGACCAGCCTTTCCGTGACATTTTCCTTTCGGAAGTTTGGGAAAAGGCTGCATCTCCGCGGTCCCCAGCTTGGTCCCCTGGCCCTCCGCCTAGAGTGCCGACTGTCAACTCGGACCACCAGCGCGGCGGCCGGAGTCTGACCGGGCTTCGGGGACGAGGGAGGCGTCTTGAAATTTCAGGGTCGGAGGCTGAGTCGCAGTAACCCAGACTTGGTCCCACCCAGCTCCACCCCTTACTAGATGACCTTTGGTTGCCTGTTTCCTGTCTGATAAGTGGGACCAATAAGCGTAGTCACCTCTTGAGGCTGTTGTGACCAAAAAAAAAAAAAAAAAGATACAATGCACATAAAACGTTTAGCGTTCCCTACCTTTAAGCACTTGGTAAGCAGGGGCCGTGACCATCGCTGTGATCACCTTCTTGAGTACTCCTGGGCGTGGGCCGGCATAGGGACTGGGTGGCGACGACCGGACGGGCGCCCTCACGGCTTCCTCCACCTTCCCAGCTCCCCGCTAATTGGCCCTGGACGGTGCCAGGGCTAGACAGAACGCGGGGTCGCTGTTCGCCTCGACGAGCTCTGGCCTTCCGAGGGCTGCGGCGGTACGGATGACATCGTGCGGGTGAGTGTGCCCCGCTCAGAGAAAGATGGAGGGTAAACCTTTGCCAGCCGAGCCCGCCTTCGGGCCTTTTTCGGGTCTACGGAGGGGGCAGGGGCAGAGACCGCAGACGCCTGGGCCGAGGGGAGGGGGCAGGTCGTCTCTAAATTAAGTCCAACCTGTCCCCCGCATTAGTGGGGGCGGCGGAAGGGAGACGGCGCCTGGGGACGGAGTTTGGAGCTCTCTGCTCGTTCCGGAACTGTGCGCCCCCAGGAATACCGGTTTTTCGGTTGAACAGTTTGACGCGGGATTGCCTCGCGTGGCCTGGGTTGCGAAGTGTGGACGCTCGGAGCGTGGGATTCGGCCTTCCAGGCTCGGGGCTTGGAACCCGGTGGCTCTGGCCAAGGTGCCTTTTTCCTGCGCCCGGGATAGACCGCAGTCAGGCGAGCGCGGCCGGGCGCCTCGGGGATCTGGGCATCAGGGCGCGGGCTCCGCGGGCTCCGGACGGTGGAATTGAGGCTTCATCTCTTGCTGAGCTTCAGAAAACCGCCGGGCAGAGTCGGGGATTCCGGTAAGTGGGTGTTCAGGTCCAGACACACGGTCTCAGGGGAGAGTGAAAATTTCGCGTGGCCCCGCGCGTTAAAGAGCCTCAAAGAAAAAACATAACATGTAAAAAATAGGCTTGTGGGTCTAAGTTAATGCTTTACCAATGACGACGAAAGATCAGAAATATATTTTGTGATCTTTTATCCCCAAAGTGTTTTTTCTTTGTATTCGTCAAAATTCTAGGGTAATGATCAAACATTGACAAGAAATCATTGCAGGAAGATGCAAAAACCTGTTGGTGAGATGACATTTTCCAGGCATTAAAATGAGGCGCAGGTTGTACAGAGGATGCGGAGGAGTGTGGGAAAGAAAGGCGGTTCTTGAGACCGTTGGATGTCCCAGCTAAGGCTTTCATTCCAGCCTTCTCTTTCCCATCTGTTCCTCCACCCAACATTCTTTAAGGGGTGACTGGGGAGGAGGAAACTGGAGGTCCTGGCATCTAAAATGGTGCCAGTTTAAAGCTGGCAAGTCTCAGGCAAGCTTGACTTTTCCCTCACTATGAGCAGCTGGGAATCATGCACAAAGGGTTTGTGGTTTTTGTTGGTCCCTCAGTGGCGCAAAACAGTTAAGTGCCTGGCTACCATCAGAACCCACCCGAAGGAGCCTCAGAAGACAGGCCTGGGATCTGCTTCGGACAGGTCACAGCCTTGAAGACCCTGTGGAGCAGTTCTACTCTGAAACACATGGGGTCATCTTGAGTGGGGACTGACTCGAGGGCAACTAACAACAACAGCTATCTTTATATCTCTACCAGATCTTAAGGTTGCTGGTCTGTGTGACCACCATTCCTGATTTCCTCTAAGATAAATAGTTCACCCCAACACTCCCTATCAACCCAGGAAATGATCGTCATGGTGGCATGCACTAAACTCAATACATGTTAGTTGGTTAAATTCGTTTGACTTCATACACTACAAAGCACTTCTTATGCATAGGCCCTGTTCTAGATTGTATCCCTAGTCCTCACAGCACCTTTGAGGAATGTATTCTTATTATCTGCACCCTACGGTGGTGGAAACTGAGAAAAGACATTGCCCAAGGACAATATTGAAAGGAGCACATTGGAACTCATCTCCATCTGAGGCTAAAGCCTATGCTTTTTGATTTTTTGGGACATTTTATTCATAATATTTCGTTCAACAAATGTTTGGTAATCCTACTATGTGCCATGCATTGTACTGTTTCTGTTGTTAGGTGCCGTCAACTCAGTTCTAACTCATAGCGACCCTAGGTACAACCAACAGACCGGAAACACTGCCGGTCCTGCGCCATCCTCACGATCCTTGTTATGCTTGAGCCCATTATTGCTGCCACTGTGTCAATCCATCTCATCGAAGGTCTTCTTCTTTTTCACTGACCCTGTACTTTACCAAGTATGATGTCCTTCTCCAGGGACTGATCCCTCCTGATAACATGTCCAAAGTATATGAGACATAGTCTCGTCATCCTTGCTTCTAAGGAGCATTCTGGTTGTACTTCTTCCAAGACAGATTTGTTTGTCCTTTTGGCAGTCCATAGTATATTCAATATTCTTCACCAACACAATTCAAAGGTGTCAATTCTTCTTCTGTCTTCCTTATTCATCATCCAGCTTTCGCCTGCATATGAAGTGGTTGAAAATACCATGGCTTGGGTCAGGCGCACCTTAGTCTTCAAGGTGACATCTTTGCCTTTTAACACTTTAAAGAGGTCTTTTGCAGAAAAATTTGCCCAAGGCAATGCGTCTTTTGATTTCTTGACTCCTGCTTCCATGGGTATTGATTGTGGATCCAAGTACAACGAAATCCTCAGCAACTTCAGTCTTTTCTCCGCATTGTACTGGGTCCTGGGAATCAACCTTCCTGGCTTCCTGGAGCAGTGGCAACCCTATAGCATGACATTTCAGCAGATTATTTTTAAAATATGGCTCCTCTATAGGACCGAATTATTTTCAGTAATAACCATCAGTAACAAATTATTACTCTCTTGCTTCTTTCTTTAGTTTAAAAACAATTAACAATTGAAAATAAATTATAGTTTAAAGGTATTCAAATTCAGAAAAACATTTTATGTATGAATTAAAATTCACACTTACCAAGCAAAAATATTACACCTGGCAGTTGCATTGTCTTAAATTTTAAAATTAAAAACTCAACAAATTAACACCTCAAAATGGTTCACACAAATGATAGAATTGAGGTATCTCAAGTTTGGTTTCTTCATCTTTAAAATCACTGTGCTGTTGGTATTTATTTCAAATCGATTGCATAAATGGAGAAATATGTAATACCACAAGGGTTGGAGACACAAACCTCACTCTGTAAGCAATCTTGAATAATTTTGAATGTTACCAATTTACTCTGGACACAAATTTACTTTTGAAAAGAGCCCATGTAACTGAGTCAGGTGTGTGTTAGGAGCCAACTGTGTATAACTGAGTTCTTCAAATTAACTTCCGTATAGAATACAATTTTTACTAACAGATACATAATAAAAATGTGCTAATTTGAGGCCCACAAATACTATTAAAACTTAACAGTAACCACAGTAATTGATTAGAATTTTCATCAGTGAATGGATTTTAGCCTCTCAGATTACAATCTCCCACCTAGTTCAAAGGCTGACTGTTCTACTTGTCTCTGACCACAAGGAAACTGAACTAGGAAAAAAGGAATAATAAGCAGAAATGCATCAGATGAGAAAACAGGTGGTATCTCTTTCATTTTAGTAGGATTTAGTGGGTGGAGGAGGGGGAGAGTGTTGGTTGAAGTCAAATTCTACTGGTGAAAAACACTTCCAGAAAAATGACCCAAATTCTTCACTTTGACAATTAACGAACTAGAGACTTTTGACAGGGCTAAAGGACTCCTCTTGTGAATGATGACACAGGGGCTTGTAGCATTTACACCTTTTGGAGAAAATTTTCAACCACATGATTTTCTTGTGATCCCTTAGCTGAAATCAGCTGTGTAAACTAATAGTTTTGCTTCTGAGAAAAGCCAAGGAGAGGGAAGTGGGGAATGTGGGAGAAGGAGACCCAGATCAGGCTGAACGGGTAAAAAGTAAATTGCCATTGTCTACAGGTATGTCTTTGTGGTTAGGCTTGGACTAAAGTGGCTTTGAGAAGGGGTGGAGTCTGTGTTACTTTATGGCCTCAAGCCCAACACAACTAGTTGCTTTATTAAAGACTCCTTGATGAGTGATTATTAGGAAGAGAAAGAGTGCTGTGGATTCAATTTTGTCCCCCAAAATATGTGTTGTAAATCCTAACCTCTATCCCTGTGGTTATAATCCCATTTGGGATTGGGTTGTCTTTGTTATGTTAATGAGACAGGATTAATGTAGGGTGTGTCTTGAGTCAATCTCTTACAAAACATAAAAGGAGGAGTTTAAGGAAGCAGATATGGGGGAAGAGAGATGCCAAGCTACATGAAGTTCACCAGGAGCAGAAGCTCAAAAGAGACAAGAACTTTCTTACAGAGTTGACAGACAGAGAAAGCCTTCCCCTGGAGCCAGCACCCTGAATTCGGATTTCTAGCCTCTTAAACTGTGAGCAAATAAATTTCTGTTTGTTAAAGCCACCCACTTGTGGTATTTCTGTTATAGTCTCACTAGGTAACTAAGACAAAGAGGATCTTTTATTTTAAAATTTTACTATTAAAAACATGATATACCACCAACATTAAGAGAACATTTTGATTAAAAAAAAAAAAGACCTGCATAATCCCATTCATAATACCATGGTTAACACTTTTGCAAATCTCCTTCTTAGTCCTAGTCCATTTCATGCATATTTTTGTATAGAGGCAATAATTATACTATACAAGCCATTTAGCATTTTGATGTTTTCACTTGAGTTTGTAGCAAGAATTTTTCCTCCATCATTATAATTTATTATTTAATATTTTATTATTAAAGATCAAAGACTATACAGCCTTCAGTATGGATTACACCTCAACATAAAGAAAAAAATCCTCACAACTGGACTAATAAGCAACATCATGATAAACAGGGAAAATAATTGAAGTTGTCAAGGATCTCATTTTACTTGAATCCACAATCAACACCCCTGGAAGCAGCAGTTGAAAAATCAAATGACACATCCCATTGGGCAAATTTGCTGCAAAAGACCTTTTTAAAGCGTTGAAAAGCAAAGATATTACTTTGAGGACTAAAGTACACCTGACCCAAGCCATGGTATTTTCAGTCACCTTATATGAGTGCAAAAGCTGGGCAGTGAATAAGGAAGACTGAAGAAGAATTAATTCATTTGAATTATGGTGTTGACGAAGAATATTGAATATACCACGGACTGCCAAAAGAATGAACAAGTCCGTCTTGGAAGAAGTACCGCCAGAATACCCATCGGAAGCAAGGATGGTGAGACTTGATCTCACATACTTTGGACACGTTATCAGGAGGGACCAGTCCCTGAAGAAGAACATCATGCTTGGCAAGGTAGAGGGTCAGTGAAAAAGAAGAAGTGCCTCAATGAGATGGATTGGCTACAACAATGGGCTCAAACATAGCAACGATTGTGAGGATGGCACAGGACCTTGCAGTGTTTTGTTCTGTTGTACATAGTGTCTCTACGAGTCAGAACTGACTCGATGGCACCTAACAACAACAGTATTTTATTTGTTTTTGGTGGCAATATACACAACCAAACATGCATCCATTCCCAATGTCTGCATGAATACTTCAATAACATTGGTTACATACTTCACATGGTGTCACCATTCTCACTATTTCTACGCCTATTATTTCATTACCATTAATTAGGCTCTCTACCCCTTAAAGTTCTCATCTGTGCTTTAGATTAATTGTTGTCAAATTAAGCTCATATAGATAATCCTGTATAAGAATGTTATGTTCAAGGAAAACATTTTTTATTAATTGGGCTAAATTGTTTAGTTTAAGGATGACTTCATGGGAAAGTTTTTTTTTTTTAATATATGATTTATTTTATTTTTGTTGTTGAGAATATACACAGCAGAATATTCACAAATTCAACAATTTATACATTTATACAATTCAGTGACATTGATTACATTCTTTGAGTTGGGCAAACATTCTTACCCTCCTTTTCTGAGTTATTCCTCCCTCATTAACATAAACTCACTGCCCCCTAAGTCTCCTATCTAATTTTTCGAGCTGCTGTTATCAATTAGATTCCATATAGATCTCAAAAGAGCACAATGCTCAAGGGAGACATTTTTTATTAGTTAAGCTAAATTATTGTTTGGTTTTAAGAAGACTTCAGGTGATATTTTTGATTTAAGGTGATATAGAGACCCTAAAATTACATGAGGTCTTGACCAGAGTAAGAGAAGCTAAAGCAGGGTTCAGGCCTAGAATCCATTTTATGTGAGAATTTGTTTAAGGTTATAGGTAATGCTAGAGTCCATTTTGTGTGAGTGTTTGTTGAAAGTTATAGTTAATCATTATGAAAAGTTCCAGGAAGAAATGAAAGTACAAGCTGAAGCTCATTGTTTCCCCTACCTAGGGGAGGAGTGTTCCATGAAGCGTACTTTATCTTAACCAACAAACTGGCTACACTATGGGAAAGTTATGCTGTCACAAAGGAGTGTGTCGCAATTTCCTCGTGACTGACCTGAGAACCTGTTGCAAGTCACTAAGCCAAGAGCAATTGTTGCCAGGTCATTCCCAAGGAAACCTCCTCATAGTAATTAAATGGTACCTAGCCAACAGAGACTCTTTAAATCAATTATGTATTCCTATTTGTTATGTTTCCCCACCTTTGACAGTGATATATTAATGAATAAACAATCAGAATTTTTTAAACTTCACTTCCTTCTGTAACAGTATATTAGAGACTTCCTGATTGTGTTTCAGTGTATTCTGCTACTCTCTTGTGCTCGGTGCACACTGGCAGGTCCATCATTCGAATGATTGTCTTTGTCTTGCCTTAATAAAAATCTCTTTTGATTAAATTTGAGTTTGGGGTCTATTTTTCCTATGATATTTTGGTGGGAGTAGCAGAATCCAAAGCCATCTTTCTTTGGCGGGACACTCGAGGGGGGGACCAGCACAGATGCCATTGACAGGGCCCCTTGTGTCCTACTGGTTCCACAGACCCCAGCAACCCCACAGAGGTAAGCACTTTTGGATTTGAATCTCATAATTTACAGTGCAGTTTTCCAAGATCTTTTAATAAGCATTTTGTTGTGTTTTTCTGTTTGGATTCTCTCAGACATCTTAATCAGCTTTTACTTGTTTGTGTTGTTTAAATTTGAACATCTCAGTCAGTACAGAGGTAAATGTATTTTCAAAGAGTATCTCTTTGTAGTTTGGGAAAAGCTGAAAGTAATTCTCTGTTTGGGTGGGTTGCCGCTGAGATTGCTCAAAGGTGAAGTTTGAGTGCCATCTAGTGATGCTTGGTTGTAGCTGCAGATTTCTGAATTCTGAGTTGCACATACTGAAGCTCTGGTAAGACAGAGAAATGCTGCTTATGGGCCACATTAAAATGACATGTACTTGCCAGAGATAGAGGTTCAGACCAGTGGCTGGTCTGGGAAATTTTTGAGCTCAGTAAAAATTAACTTTTTTGCACAGTGGATTGGAAAACAGGAGGCTCTAAATAATCAGCAAAGTTAAGTTTTCAGGCACCTAGTTAAAAATGTCTCAGCTTCTTTGCTTACCATTTCTCCCCCCCCCCACCTGTCTCTACTTGAAACTAAAAACACTCTTAATTCTGAACTTCCAGCATTAATAAAAAAAAAATCAGATTTACTGAAAAATCACTCCTACTGCTGAGACTAACAGGTTGGCTTATGAACTATCTCAAACTATAGAAACTAAAAAGGCAAGTAAATTAATGACTTTGTAACCACAGTGACTACAAACTCAGCCAAGTGAGAAATTACACACTGGCTGGAAAGATACCCAGATACCCAAGCCAGTCTTGCTTTAGAACAAGATGGATGAAGAAATACTTTAAAAAGTCTGGAAAAAGGGAAAAGATATATGCTTATAAAGCCAAGAGAAGTAAAAGTTTAAATAGAAACAGCAGGTTAAAAGAATCTCTAAAAAGAATTTATCCTTGGAGCCAGGCACAACAGGTATACATTTACTAAATCCTCAGAAATTTATCCAAAATTTTATAAAAATGTAATGATTTCCTATTTCTAGATGGTAATAGCTGTTGCTGTTGAGTCGATTCTGACTCACAGTGACCTTGTAGGACAGAGTAGAACTGCCCCATAGGGTTTCCACGCATGGCTGGTGGATTCAAACTACTGACTTTTGGTTAGCAACCTGAGCTCTTAACCTCTGTGCCACTGGGGCTCCTAGATGGTGTTAGACTGTTTAAATAAAACTTACATCAACTGTAAGCTAAACTCCTTTTAGATGCCACCTCTATAGCTTTTTCAAGAAAAATTAATTGGGCAAAAGTTCAAAACTGCAAACAAAAGGACAAAAGAAACAGTTTCATCTTCCTATAATTCAAAATTTACATTTACCCTTTTATTTAGGAAGAGATAAATAATTCTCTTATTAGAAAAATACTGGTAAAGGATTTTTTTAAAACCTACCAACTATGTAATTTCTCATTGTTCTGAGTGCCATGAAAAAGAGATAAATAAAGCAAAAATAATTTTTACCAAACTAATGAAAAAGACAATAAAGTTGCTGTCATGGATTCAATTGTGTCCCCAAAAAATATGTGTCAACTTGGTTAGGCCATAATTCCCAGTACTGTGTGATTGTCTACCATTTTGTCATCTGAAGTGATTTTCCTATGTGTTATGAATCCTACCTCTATGATGTTAATGAGGCAAGATTAGAAGCAGTTATATTAATGAGGCAGGACTCCATCTATACTATTAAGTTATGTCTTAAGTCAATCTCTTTTGAGATATAAATGAGAGAAGTGAGCAGAGAGATGGGGGAATTCATACTACCAAGAAACAAGGACCAGGAGAATAGTGCATCCTTTGGACCTGGGGTCCCTGCCCTGAGACGCTCTTTGACTGGGGAAGACTGATGATGAGGACTTTCCCCCAGAGCTGACAAAGAGAGAAAGCCTTCCCCTGGAGCTGACAACTTGAATTCGGACTTCTAGCCTCCTAGACTGTGAAAGAATAAATTTATCTTTGTTAAAGCCATCCACTTGTGGTATTTCTGTTATAGCAGCACTAGATAACTAAGATGACTGTCTCAAAATTTATTGTTATTCTTATAAATGACTATAATAGAGACTATCCTAATTTATTTATGAGTAATTATAACCTTACTGAAACAACTCCAGATAGCCTTAAGAAACATCAGCAAATAGCTCAAATTAATAAGTAAAAAGATTAGGAAAAGGAGGGCTGTTATCAAGACCCTGATACAAAATTATAAACACAGTCAAATAGCAAATTTAGTTTTACCCAAATATTAACATGTTCTCCTGATTTGATCTAGTGATAATTTGTAGATTTTCCTGTTAAGTTGAGACATTTCCCTGCCACAATGCTACTATTGTTTTTGTAGCCAAGAAATTCCTTAAAAATATTATTCCTACTTAAGTAGCTCATTTTTGTAAACATATTCTACATTTTTTATTGGAGTTCTGAGCTGGCCAAATTCGGTTATCTGTTTATGTGTTTTGTCTTTTGTACTTTCATTTTTCAGTTTGCTCTCTATATGTTTTAACACATTCAAATTCTCAGGGGGAGGTGACTCTTATTTTTTTTTTTTTGCTAGCATGTGCAGGTTAATACTTCTTGCAAATATGCCTATTTTAATTAGTTTGTCTGTTTATTTGTTTATGAATAATTTAAAACTAGTTAAACAAAATGCTAGAAGCTGTTTTCTGTTAAATTGGGTCAATCTTACCAAAAAATTGCTGTATACATTTTGAGAAACTTTGAGATAAATCTATTTTAAAAGTGCACTAAAAAAAGTTAAATTGTTTATTTTGATTGATATAACAAGGTCTTAAAAAGAAACAAATTATTCTAAATTATTTTTGCTATGAAGCACACAAAAAACAGAATTAAGAAAATATAATTTCTTACCTCCAGATGATATTATTAAATTAAATTATAATATTTCCTTAAAGAACTTGCTATAATTGGTTTAATAATAAATGTTTGTATAAGTTTAATAGTACAAATATTTCCAGGAATTAATAAAGGTGAATTTGTTCTAATAAAGATTTTTATGTTTTGCAATATCTCAATCTTAAAAGCAAAACCTTCCTAGTAATTTTAGCTAAGTATTATATGAAATATGTTTTATTTAGGGAAAAAAGAATAATTTTATTAATTCCAGAATAAGAAGAAAGTTAAACTGCTTACAGTAACTATATTTTGTAATATATAAGGTAACTTACTAATATTAGACTAAGTTAATGGATAGTGATTATAATTCAAGTTTATAGACTCTTACTTGTATGCCACAAAAAAAGGATATATATATATATATATACATATGTATTTGTGTACATTTACATGAATATATATATACATATTGTAAAGATGGCTTGGGGGCAGTGTCTGACCTCCTGCAACCTCACAAGGGGGAAGGAGAACCAAGATCAACAGCACAATACTAACTCCCATGAGGTGGAAGCCAGACAAGCCTCCTCTCTCTGCCACCTTTACTAATTCTGGCACCAACCATCCCTCGCACAGCACTCTTTACTTCTCTGCTGGGTTCGATAATTCATTGCAATGGCCACACAGAACTCACAGACCATATTCACAATTAGAAGATTTATTTAGGAAGTACCAGCTCCTCAGTAATCTATAATAAACTTCTGACAACTTTGAAAGTAGAAAGCCACAAAAGATTTGTTTCTGTTTTATGGACAACAAGTACATGATATTATGTTATAATTTTATTAATTCAGTTGCTAACTTGGTTACTACTTTGTATTTTAAAACTAGCATCATCAAAGCCAGTGGTTTCAACTAATGAATTCACACCACTTACCCATAAAGTTTTTTATTACCTTTCAAATGTTTAGCTTAATATATTCTTGATATAACCTGACTATACGGTACCATGTGTCAAGATTGTTGTGTGTTCTATCTGAAGCTATTTGGAAATGAGAATAATCATTAAGTTTAAAGATATTTTTATCTGAAGTTTTTATTTGATTTATTTGGCTTTGCATTACTTTTGTAATTAATGCCCATTAAGTCTTTTCATGTTTAAGAATTATTATTATAAGTTACCACCAAGTGTCTGTCAGTTTGTCGTACTGTGGTGGTTTGCATGTTGCTGTGATACTGAAGGCTTTGCCACTGGTATTTCAAATACCAGCAAGGTCACCCTTTGTGGACAGGTTTCAGCGGAGCTTCCAGACTAAGAGAGACTAGGAAGAGGGACCTGCCAGCCTACTTCTGAAAAAATTGGCCAGTGAAAACCTTATGAATAGCAGCAGAACACTGGTATAGTGCTGGAAGATGAGCCATTCAGGTTGGAAGGCACTAGAAATATGACTGGGAAGAGCTGCCTCCTCAAAGTAGAGTCAACCTTAATGATGTGGATGAAGTCAAGCTTTCAGGACCTTCATTTGCTGATGTGGCACGACTCAAAATGAGAAGAAACTGCTGCAAACATCTATTAATAGTAGGAATATGGAATGTTTGAAGCATAAATCTAGGAAAATTGGAAGTTGTCAAAAATGAAACGGAATGCATAAACATCAATATCCTAGGTATTAGTGAGCTGAAATGGACTGGTATTGGCCATTTTGAATTGGAAAATTATATGGTCTGCTATGAAGAGGAATGATGTTCTGTTCATCATCAAAAAGACCATTTTAATATCTATCCTGAAGTACAACATTGTCAGTGATAAGATAATATCCATATGCCTACAAAGAAGACCAATTAATATGACTATTATTCAAATTTATGAACCAATCACTAAGGCCAAAGATGAAGAAATTGAAGATTTGACAAGGATGCCCTTCATCACCACTCCTATTTAACATTGTACTGAAAGTCCTAGCTAGAACAATAAGGCAAGAAAAAAAAATTAAGGGCATCCAAATTGGTAATGAAGAAGTAAAACTATCCCTATTTGCAGGTGATATGATACTATATATAAAAAACCCAAAAGACTGCATGAGAAAACTACTGGAATTAATAGGAAGATTCAGCAGAGTAACAGGATACAAGACAAACATACAAAAATCAGTTGGATTCCTATACACCAATAAAGAAAACGACGAAAAAGAAATCAGGAAAACAATATCATTTTTAATAGCCCCTAAAAAACTAAAATACTTAGGAATAAATCTAACCAGGGATGTAAAAGACCTATACAAAGAAAACTACAAAACACTACTGCAAGAAACCCAAAG
>NW_004443990.1:13602107-13641727 GCF_000243295.1 Trichechus manatus latirostris | reverse complement strand
ACCATCTCACCCCAGCATTACTGGCACAAATCAAAAAAAAAAAAAAAAAAACTGAAATAACAAATGTTGAAGAAGCTCCGGGGAGATCAGAAATCTTATACACTGTTGGTGGGAATGCAAAATGATACAGCCATTTTGGAAAATGATATGGCACTTCCTTAGAAAGCTAGAAATAAAAATACCATAAGATCCAGCAATCCCACTCCTAGAAATATATCCTAGAGAAATAAGAGCTGTCACACGAATAGACACATGCACACCCATGTTCATTGCAGCATTGTTCACAATAGCAAAAAGATGGAAACAACCTAGATGCCCATCAACAGATGAATAGATAAACTATGGTACAGACACACACTGGAGTATTATGCAACAATGATGACTCTGTGAAGCATCTCATAACATGGATGAAACTGGAGGACATTATGCTGAGTGAAACAATCACAAAAGGACAAATATTGTATGAGAACTCTACTGTAAAAGCTCATGAAAAAGTTTACACACAAAAAACAAACAATCTTTGTTGGTTACGAGGGATAAGACGGGTGGGGAGGGAAATGCTAAATAGACAATAGATAAGTGGTAACTTTGGTAAAGGGTAGGACAGTACACAATACTGGGCAAGCCAGCACAACTTGTAAAAGGAAAGGTCATGGAAGCTCCATAGACACATCCAAACTCCCTGAGGGACTGAATTGCTGGGCAGAAGACTGTGGGGACCATGCTCTCCGGGAACATCTAGCTTAATTGGCCTAACACAGTTTATAAAGAAAATGTTCTACATTCTACCTTGGTGAGTAGCGTCTGGGGTCTTCAAAGCTGTGAGCAGCCATCTAAGATATTCAACTGGTCTCACCCCTTCGGGAGCAAGGGAGAATGAAGAAAACAAGATACAAGGAAAAGATTAGTCCAAAGGACTAATGGACCACAACTACCATGGCCTCTACCAGACTGGGTCTAATACAATGAGATGGTGCCCGGCTACCACCACTGACTGCTCTGACCAGGATCACAACAGTTGTCTGGACAGAGCTGGAGAAGGATGTAGAACAAAATTCTAACTCACAAAAAAAGACTAGACTTACTGGCCTGACAGAGACTGGAGACGCCCTGAGAGTATGGCCCCCGGACACCCTTTTAGCTCACTCCCAAAGTTCACCATTCAGCCAAAGATTAGACAGCCCCGTAAAACAAAATGAGACTAATGGGGCACAACAGTCCAGGGACAAGGACTAGAAGGCAGGAGGGGACAAGAAAGCTGGTAATAGGGAACCCAAGGTTGAGAAGGGACATGTTGACATGTTGTAGGGTTGTTAATCACTGTCATAAAACAATGTGTGTACTAACTGTTTAATGAGAAATTATTTGTTCTGTAAACCTTCATCTAAAGTACAATAAAAAAAAAGAAAGAGTTAACAAGAAAAAAAAAAAAAAGAATTCAAATTCCCATAAAAGGGAGAGCAAACACCTTGAGCATAGGGTTACTCCACAACCTTCCTTCCCAGTGAGTCTAATTTTGAAAAACTCTTGGCTGGCTATTCAAAAAAAAAAAAAAAAAAAAAAAAATCACCAGGATGAGAAACAGATGAAACCTGGCATGGACAACTCATCCTAAGATGCAGGATCAGGACTGTAAACCTTTTATTCCCAAACACTGGACCACATAAATAGAGGTACAATTCTCAGACTTTGCATATTTTTTTCTAGCATTTGCTACCCCTCTGTCTCACATGTCTTTAAGGTCTGTGGACTAATAACTTTCTCTTGGTGAATGAATGTTATTGAAATAATTGCTTTGTGCCTAACCCTCACTGTTTTTGAATTAGCTTTGTTCTATCAGTTAGGTTTTATTAACTGGTAAGACAGATTTGTATAGGTAAACCTTTCCATATGTTTTCATCTAAAAACTTTTCTTTATATTTTTCTTATTAGTATTTAAATAATCATTAAGTCATTTGCCAGACTCATTTTTGTTTACTCATATATGCCCTTATTCAAAAAAAAAAAAAAAAAAGAAAAAAGAAACCAAACCCACTGCCATCGAGTCAATTCCAACTCATAGCGACCCCCATAGGGTTTCCAAGGCTGTAAATCTTTACAGAAGCAGATTTCCACATCTTTCTCCTGTGGAGCGTCTGGTGGGTTCGAACTGCTGACCTTTTGGTTAGCAGCCGAGCGCTTTTACTACCACTCCACTAGGGCTCCGTATGCCCTTATTTAAGGCACTCTATTTTAGTTTCATACTTTGGACACGTTATCAGGAGGAATCAGTCCCTGGAGAAGGACATCATCCTTGGTAAAGTAGAAGGTCATCGAAAAAGAAGAAACCCCTCAACGAGCTGGATTGACACAGTAGCTACAACAATGTGCTCAAACATAGCAACAGTTGTGAGGGTGGCGCAGGACTGGGAAGTGCTTTGTTCTGTTGTACATAGGGTCGCTATGAGCCGGAACCGACTTGACAGCACTTAACAACAACAATTTTCATTTCTTGGTCATTTGTATACTAATTGATCTTGTTTATTTCTTCTGGGCAATTTTCCTCCTTTATGAAGCTGTTCTTAAGTTCTTTGTTACTATGTCTTGTAATAACCATTGAGGCCTAGACAGATAATACCTTTTTTGTCAGATTCTCTCAATCAATAGCAAACACCTTTTATTGCTCTTGGATTAACAGCACTGGAGAAATGGAAGAAGACTTTCGTAAAATATATCAAAAAGCAGGTTGACTTCACTCCATTCCTCTTATGGCTGTACCTTCTTTTTCTGATTTATTCAGTTAGTTACCACAAGGAATAGGGTCATGTCTGAAAACATTAATACAAACTGACTTGATTATCCTAATATTGATTGTGATTGTTACTAGAATTGTTAAGTGTGTTTTAAATTGCATATCCAAACTAAGAAGTCCAACACCACTTAAACAATTTATATACATTGACTCTGCTCACTTCTGTAACATGGTGGATGGATCCTGTACCCTAAATTAGCTTCAGTGACAAGGTCAGGTATTCCTCCAATTTGGCCTAGGTCTTCGAGTCATTACCCTCCCAGATAACAATATCCAGACGAGACACATAGTGAAGAACCAGATGATATCTGACTAAATAGCTAAGTCATGAGTTTAAAGGCCTAAGTCTGGGTGGGCCACCATCTAGGATATAGAGACAATGCTAAGAGATCCCATGTTAAGATCGCTGAAGAAGGCTGCTCAGTCATAGCATGGTGAAGAAACCCTGAGCTGCCTGGTAAATAAGGTACCAGTGGTCCCCGATTGGAGAAAAAAACTCAACATCAAAAATAAGACAGGCATAAACGATGAAGGTTGAGCCACCATCTGGGTGCAATTCATGCAGAAGAAAGCATGCCCACAAGTGTGATCAAAGGATGTTCTTTGAAATCTTTGATCAAAAGGAGGTAATGATATAGAGACCCTAAAATTATATCAGGTCTTGACTAGAGTAAGAGAAGCTAAAGCAGGGTTCAGGCCTAGAATCCATTTTATGTGGGAATTTGTTTAAGATTATAGGCAATGCTAGAATTCATTTTGTGTGAGTGTTTGTTAAAAGTTATAATTATTATGAAATGTTCCAGGACTAAATGAAAGTACAAGCTGAAATTCAGTGTTTCTCCTACCTAGGGTAGGAATGTTCCATGAAGGATACTTTATCTTAACTAACAAATAGGCTATGCCACAGGGAAGTTATGCTCTTACAAAGGAGTGCATTGCAATTTCCTTGTGACTGACCTGAGAACCTATTGCAAGTCACTAAGCCAAGAACAAATGTTGATGGGTTGTTCCTAAGGAAACCTCCCCATAGTAACTAAACGGTATCTAGCCAACAAAGACTCTTTAAACCAATCATGTATTCTCATATGTTATTTTTTTCTGCCTTTGACAATGATGTATTAATAAATAAGCTATCAGGATTTTTTAAACTTCACTTCCTTCTGTAACAGTATATTAGAGACTCCCTGATCGTGATTTAGTGGATTCTGCTAGTCTCTTGTGTCCAGTGCATGCTGGTAGGTCCCTCATTTGAATGATTGTCTTTGTCTTGGCTTAATAAAAATCTCTTTTGATTAAATTTGAGTCTGGTGTCTTTTCCTCCTTTGACAAAGGTTTAAAATTTAAAGATTATCTCAGGGCAATAGTTTCAGAGGTTCATCCAGCCTCCATGGCTCCAGAAAGTCTGGATTCCATGAGAATTTGAAATCCTGTTCTGCATTTCCCACTTTTGAACAGGATTCTTCTGTTGAATCATTGATCAAACATGGGATAGTTTTGGTTCAGGGTTTAAGGATTATTTTTGGGCATTTGTTACCCTAGTGTCAATGGATCCAGTAAGTCTGGTTTCCATATGAGTTTGAAGTTCTCTTCTACACTTTTCCTCCTTTTGATCAGGGTCCATCTTTTGAGTTCTTTTTTTTTTTTAAATTTTTTTTTTAATTGTACTTTAGGTGAAGGTTTACAGAACAAATAGTTTCTCATTAAACAGTCAGTACACATATTGTTTTATGACATTGGTTAACAACTCCACAGAATGTCAACCCTCTCCCTTCTCGACCTTCTTTCTTTTTTTTTTTTTTTGGTAAAAATATACATAGCCAAAGATACACCATTTCAAAAATTTCTACATGCAGAATTCAGTAATATCGATTATGTTCTTCCAGTTGTGCTGCTATTCTCACTTTAGATGAAGGTTTACAGAACAAAGTAGTTTCTCATTAAACAGTTAGTACACATGTTGCCCTATGACAATGGTTAACAACCCCACTACATGTCAACACTGTCTTTACTCAACCTTGGGTTCCCTATCACTAGCTTTCCTGCCCCTTCTGCCTTCTAGTCCTTGTCCCTGGACTGCTGTGCCTCATTAGTCGCGTTTTGTTTTATGGGGCCGTCCAATCCCCGGCTGAACGGTGAACCTAAGAAGTGACGTCACCAATGAGCTAAAAGTGTATCTGGGGGCCATACTCTCGGGGTTTCTCCAGTCTCTTTCAGGCCAGTAAATGTGGTCTTTTTTGTGTGTGTTAGAATTTTGTTCTACATCCTTCTCCAGCTCTGTCCAGAACCCACTGTTGTGATCCTGGTCAGAGCAGTCAGCGGTGGTAGCCGGGCACCATCTAGCTGTACTGGACTCAGTCTGGTGGAGGCCTTGGTAGCTGTGGTCCATTAGTCCTTTGGACTAATCTTTTCCTTGTATCCTGTTTTCTTCATTCTCCCTTGCTCCCGAAGGGATGAGACCAGTGGAGTATCTTAGATGGCTGCTCACAGGCTTTTAAGACCCCAGACGCTACTCACCAAGGTAGAATGTAGAACATTGTCTTTATAAACTGTGTTATGCCAATTGAGCTAGATGTTCCCTGAGACCATGGTCCCCACAACCCTCCTCCCAGCAATTCAGTCCCTCAGGGAATTTGGATATGTCTATGGAGCTCCCATGACCTTTCCTTGTACAAGTTGTGCTGGCTTCCCTAGTATTGTGTACTGTCTCACCCTTTACCAAAGATACCACTTATCTATTGTCTATTTAGTATTTCCCCTCCATCCCTCGTAACCAACAAAGATTGTTACTTTTTGTGTGTAAACTTTTTCATGAGTTTTTACAATAGAGGTCTCATACAATATTTCTGTTGAGTTCTTGATCAAAGCATTCACTAATGGTAGCCAGGCACCATCCATTTCTTCTAGTCTCATGGTAATGGAGGTAGTAGTTTGTGGAGGCAATTAAACCTGCAGTCCAGTTCCTTCTCTGATTCCTGGGTTGTCTTCTTCCTCCGTATTATTTATTTATTTATTTATCTAAATTTTATGTATTTTATTGCTGTTGTTGAGAATATACATAGCTAAAAATTCAGCATAATGTTTTGTATAATTTATTTTTTATAGCTGCAAAATATACCACCATGTTGATTCACAAAATTTTCCTAAAGTAGTACCTCTATAGTTAAACATTTCAGTTGTGTTCCAGGTTGCTAAGGTTGCAGTGAATGTCTTCATGCCTGCAGTGTTTTATTTCTTTTAGTGAAGTTCCTGGGGCTAAATTTTCAACCGTCTTCATGATTTTTGCTGTGAATTGCCATTCTACTTTCTTGTTTACCTGCCAAGACACTTCTGTGATGGTGGCAGGATTCTGTCCAGCACATGACCTTCTTTCTCTAAGGATTGCTGCTTCTCTCACTTATCCATGACCCCTGGCCATAGCTGATTGAATCAGTAATGGCCGCTTGACCAGGGTTGTCAAGGCAGATTTTCTACTGAGAGTTTGAAATGTAATTTGGAGAATTTAACCAGTCTCGGCTGCCCATTGACCTGAGGACTGGTAAAAGTTCTGGAACTGTGAGTTCATCTCAGAGATGAAGCTAGTTTGTCAGGATGTGTTTTATTTTCACTGCTTTTACATGTCCCATGCCCACAAGTCCCTTTGGAAGCTTTTGAGAAGTGTATTCCACAGTCATCGCACACAGTGTTCTATATATGTCCATTACATAAAGTTTGCTGACTGTGTGGTTTAAATAATTGAAATGCTTACTAATTTTTTTATTTGCTTGCTCTGTCAGTTACTGAGAGTAGTGTGTTAAAATTGTGGATTTCTCTCTTTCTCCTTGTAATAATTTCAATAGTTTGCTAATATATTTTGAGGCTATGTTATTAAAATAAAGAATTGTTATATCTTTTTGTGAACTAAATCTTTTACAACTTTGAAGTGTTCCTCTTTATCTGTGATTTTGACATTTTGCCTTAAAATTCTACTTCATTGATATTAATACAGAAATGCCAACTTTGTCTTGATTATCTTTATTTTTTTTTTGTTTGTTTTACTCTCAGTCTTTCTGTAGCTTTATGTTTTAGATAAGATCACCATGAGTTGGAATCAACTGACAGCAACTAACAACAGCAACATGTTTTAGATGTGTCCCTTGCAAACAGCATATAATTAGCTTTCCTTTTTCCATCCAATCTATCTTTGTCTTTTAATTGTAGCATTTAATCCATTACATTTAATGCGATTATTGATATAGTTGGTTTAAATCTAACATCTTATTGAGTACTTTCTATTTGTCCTGCCTGCTTTATATTCTTCTTTCTCTCCTTTCTTGCACTATTTGCTGTTGATTGTATATTTCTTATTATTTCATGTCCCTGTCTATTAGCTTAAAAGTTATTCACTATTTTTACTATTTCCATAGTAGTTACACTATAGCTTATAACATGCATTCTTGATTTATCAAATTCTAAAATCACTTGTAATTTTTAATATTTTTTCTGGATGATGCAAAGACCTTAGAACACTTTTGCTCTATTTAGTTCTGTATTATTTTTAACCAAACATGACAACATTATTATTTTTTACAGAGAATATTTAGATCTCACTTATTTGCCATTTTTATTCTTCTTCATTCTTTACTTATGATCTTCCTTCTGAAATAATTTGTCTTCTACCTGAAAAATATCATTTAGTAGCTCCTTTAGTGCAAGTGTCCCGGTGACAAATTTCCTCAAATGCTGTTTGTCTGAAAATGTTTTTATTTCGCTTTCATTTCTGAATATTTTTGCTGGTAAAAAAGATATCATTTCAATGTGTTCTGGCTTCCCATATATTGTGTGGAAACATTAGCTGTCAATCCTTTTTGAAGGTTATCTTTTCTTCTCTGGCGGATTTTAAGATGGTCTCTTTGTCTTTAGTTTTCAGCATTTTTACTATGATTTTTTTTTTTAGTGTGGATTTATTTTTTTTACTTTTCCTGCTTGTAGTTTATAGAGTAACTTGAAACCATGGGTTGATATCTTTCATTAGTTTTGAAAGTTCTGAATCATTTTTTTTTCTTTCAGATATAGCTTCTGTCCCATTCTCTCTCTCCTCCTATTCTCCAATACTCACTGTAGCTCCAATACTCACTGTCTCTTACCTTCTTTAGTATGTTTTTAATCTTCTCCCCCCCTCATCCTTCATTGTGGATGTTATCTTGGACCAGTCTTTAGACATATCTAATTTGCTATTAAATTTATCCACTGAGTTTTCAATATTGTTATTGAATATTGTTATTTTAGTTCTAAATTTTCTGTTTGTTTCTTTTTATATTTGTCAGTTTTGGGTGAAAATTTTCAATCACATCTAACAGTTCCTTAGCACAATTAGGATACTTACTTTACATTATATGTCTAATAACTCCAATATCTGAAGCTCTATGCATCTGTTTTTATTGCTTTATTTTCCTCATTTTTAAAATGTTAGCTTATCTCCACATGGGCCAAACATTGTATTTACAAAATAGTTTGTAGAAATAATCTGAGGTCTAGGATATCTTCTTCCTGAGAGGATTTATGTTTGGTTTTTCTAGGTACTGGGAGCAACTAGCAAGGTGGGATCAGTTTTAAGAGATTATCTGAAGCTGAGTGGCCATGATTTGGAGTGCTTGTCTAATTCTGGTTCGCTCCTTCTCCTAGGTGAAGCCCTTTGAAGTCCCAATGCAAAGTAAAGGAGATTCACCAGGGGATACCCCCCCAATTGTGGACACTGGACTCCAATTTCTATTCCCTTAGCCCCAAGAAGCTGCGAAAAGCATGCTCACCCTCTCCGGTGCCCCCTCAGAAATTAGCAAACACATTCAGAGGAAAAGTAGTCTCCATTATCCTTTAGATCCTAGCCCAGTGTCATAGATTGAATTATGTCCCCCCAAAAATGGGTGTATCAGTTTGGCTGGGTCATGATTCCCAGTATTCTGTGGTTGTCCTCAATTTTGTGATTGTAATTTTATGTTAAAGAGGATTAGGGTGGGATTGTATAACACCCTTATTAAGGTCACATCCCTGATCCAATGTAAAGGGAGTTTCCCTAGGGTGTGGCCTGCACCAACTTTTATCTTACAAGAGATAAAAGGAAAGGGAAGCAAGCAGAGAAAGGGGGACCTCATTCCACCAAGAAAGCAGTGCTGGGAGCAGAGCGCATTCTTTGGACCCAGGGTCCTGGGTGGAGAAGCTCCTAGTCTAGGGGAAGATTGATGAGAAGGCTGACAGAGAGAAAAAGCCTTCCCCTTGAGCTGACACCCTGAATTTGGACTTTTAGCCTACTTTACTGTGAGGAAATAAACTTCTCTTTGTTAAAGCTATCCACTTGTGGTATTTTTGTTATAGCAGCACTAGATGACTAAGACACCCAGTAACTCTTTGCTATCTTGGTAGCCCTTTGATGCCTTTAAGCAGATGTTTTTGAGTCCAGTTTTTCTAGCTGTCATAAGTGGGAAGGTTTGTCTGAATTGCCTAGTCCACTATTATTGGAGGCAGAAGTCCCTTTTGTTATTAAGGCTCTTAGGTGAGCCAGTGGAGGAGATGAAAACCCCAAGAAGTTGTTTTTGGGCTTTCCAACAATCACAGTAAGGATGGAATAGAGCCAATTTTAATTTAGTTCAAGAAAATAAAGAAAGAGTATATTATTTATACTCAGTATTGTGAAATAATTTGTAGTTATTATATAATAATTCATAGTTATTATACATATAATTTGAATGAGTTTCTGTTACTTGCAACCAAAAAATTCCCGACTAAAATACCCAAAGGCAGTGTGTATGTACCACTTTTGCCCACAGTCTCATCTCACTTTAGTAAGCATAAAATGCTACTTTAATAGTCATAAAATAACCTCAAAGTTATTTTTAATTTTTATATTTTCAACTTACAAATGAGAATAAATATTTTCCTATGTGCTTGCCTACGACCTGTATTTATTCTTGGGTCAGTTGTTTCTTCATAATCTTTGTCAGTTTATTTATTAATATTTTGATGTTTTTCTCATAAGTAGGTTAAGATGATTAAGTCTTTGTTCTCACGTGTGTTAGGAATGTTAGTAGTCCAACATTGCCATTTTTATTTCAGTGGACAGATGTTAAAAAAAGTTGTAGTGCGTATTAAAATCTTTCAATCTTTCCCCTTGTTGCTGTTTCTAAGATGTCAAAGTGTTTCTGGTTCATAAAGCTATTAGAGTGATAGAGCTCACAGAAACTGTGGAGTTTTCTAACGAAAAAGGAAAAATTTTTTTCTAACCAGTGCCCTTGTGTGTACAGGGACAGCTTGACATCAGTATTATGACCCTGCATAGGGGACAGCAGCCCCTCAGGACAGTGAGGAGCATCAGCCGCAGATTCAGGACTCAGATTGCCCCTCCAGTTCCTGCCCATGTGCAAAGCTCTGCATCTGGAATATGAGAATCTGGCAGGGTTTAAGCGCTCAGCTTCTAACTGAAAAGTTGGCAGTTCGAACCCACTAGCTGCTTCTCGGGAGAAAGACGTGGCAGTCTGCTTCTGTAAAGATTTACAGCCTAGGAAGCCCTATGAGGCAGTTCCATTCTGTCTTATATAGGGTCGCTATAAGTCAGAATGGACTCAGTGACAACAGGTTTGGTTTGTATTTGGTTTTGGCAGAGTTAACATCTTTATTTGGCCTAAAGGGATGTGTTGGCATCAGCTGCTAAGGATGATTGGCTCATTTCCTTATTTGTCAGTGACTTTATAAATTGTATGTTGGCCCATTCTTGAATTTTTCTTAAATATGGTCCAGCCAGAATTGCAGACCCACGCAATTATAATTTTTTACCAGTATTCACTTAGCACATACACAGTGCAATTTTAATAGTGTATAATATTTTTCATCATCTGATAAAAATTCACCTGTTGGGTATTTTATTGGTAATCTCCTACCATATGATCTCTGTTAATGACTATATCACAAAATGCTGTCCCCATCTGGAACTAGGTTTGATTGATCACAGCTCCAAGTTGAGATAGGTCTGATAAGATGGTTGCACTTGCCTAAGAAGAAGTATAAAGTCTACTTTCTGCCGATGTTTTTGTATCTTAATTAGTTTAAATGTATCTGTTTTTTTCTGAATATCATTTTAAAAATTCAGATAATACAGAAATATGTAATGAAAGTAATGAAAATTCCACATAAAATTTCTCTATATATGCTAGTCTTTTTGGACTATGATTTGTTCCATTCGCTTATCTGCTTATTCCTGAATCAGTATCATGCTGTAAATAACAGCAGCTTTAGAAATCATCACAAAAGGCTGCTAATATCACAAAAAAGAGAGATGATGAGATATTATGTGCCTGTGAGGTGCACACATCTTTAGCTATAAAGTAGTTTTGTCAGAAAATTAAGTCCAAATCTGATCAAATCCCTTGATCTAACTATCAATTCATGGAAAATATAGGGGACAGAGGAATATGACAAAGGTGGTGAAAATCAGCAAAATTCAGATGTGAAAAATCCAAACTCTATAGGATAAACTGACTTGGTTCCTTCAACAAACAGATTGCAAGAAAAAATAAAAGACAGATGCAAGGGAATCCATATATTAAAAGGAACATTGGAAACATATCAACCAATGTATGGACCTTATTTGGATCCTGATTTGATCCTTAAAAAAAAAAAGAAAGAAAGAAAGAAAGAAAAGGAAATGGGGAAATTTAAACACTGTGGATATTTAATGATATTAAGGAATGATTATTCATTTTTTAGCTGTGATAATGGTATTGTCTATATATGTGTGCATTTAAAGAATACTTCTCTGTATAAGTTAAGCTTTAATCTAGGAAGCAGAACTACTATGAGTATTATGGAATAAGTAATTTATTATAGAAATTAACACAATTATGGAATGAGCTGGGGAAGTAAAGGTTCAGAAAGGATCAGAGAAAAGTCACTCATTAGCCTTAGCTCAGGTGAACGTGTTGGAATTTGGAGGAATCTAGAAGCACCCATTTGCTGGTGTGGAACTGCAAAGAGAGCTGATGGAGAAACCTATGGAGGATTGTTGGTTCTTCATGGCTACTGCTATTGTGAGTTCACAGAAAAAATTCTGGTAGTGAGCTTGGGGGTGTTGATCAGCAGGGCCAGCTTTTGGGAAGGAGAGCGGGGCACAGAGTCGGGGGTGGGGGTGGGAAAGAGGACAAAGTGGATCAAATTTGCAAGTACCTCTGCCTTCCCTCACGACCTCTAACCAAGGACGACCTTCAGAGCATAATGACTGCTGCTTGACTTTTGCCTCTCAAATCTCATGCAAATTTCTCTTGTGGCCATCCCTAACCAGGCACCACACAGGGAAGGGAAGGGAATTCTAGGAAACATGGTTCTAGCTCAGTTAAATTGAGCACAAAACCACCTCATCACCTTTCAGAGATATATACTAGAATATTTACTGATGAAATGATATGAATCAGGATTTGCTTCAAGATGTTTTAGGGAAGTGGATGAAGATACAGATAAATCCATTTTGTCCATGAGTGTACAGTAGGTGATGGATACACAGAGGTTCATTTTACTAGTCTACGTTTGGTACATGTTCAGAATTTTCCACAATAAAAAGTTAAATAAGTAATGCTAAAACTATACTTTGTGTCCTATTCCATCTATTCCACCCTTGCTGCATTTTTTTCCTTTAGGGTATGTTCTAGGGTAAAAACATCACAAAGTTTAGTAAAGCAAAAAGAAAAGTTTTATTTGGCATGTATTCATAGAGGCAAAAGTGGAAAGTAGACAAGCATGCTGCCAGAGCCATGTCTACCTGAGTCCGAGAAACTTTACAGAATCATCAGTATATACTAACATTACAAATGGGCAAAACTATTGAAAGCTTCACCTTTTCACAGATTCACTAGACACGATTAAGTCACCATGATTCTACATTTCGAATTGTCTTTCTTAACAACCATCGGTACAGGTTTCAGTAACGACAGTCAGGAGAGTCTTCATTGGTCCAACAAATCTTCTATTCACTAAATATTAACAGAAAAAAATAAGAGTGGAAAATATGTGAGTCTTTTGTGCTGTTTTATTAGTTTACCTGAAAGGTTTCCTAAAAAATGTTTTCCAAGATTGTCCTAGCTATTGTCTTTATACCTCAGGGCCCAGTTGATGTGTCCTTGTGAGTTCTTCTCCAGCTGGGTCACATTCTAAGACAGGGAATAATGGCTCCAATATTATCTTCTAAATCAGGTATCATTAGACTCATAGGTTTTATTTTATTCAACATATTGTAATCAGTTACTCTTGTTGATGTTCCCTTTGTCCCAAGTATGACTGGTAAAATTTCCTTTATACTGATTCTCTTTCTTCGGACATGACCGTGGTCATCTTTGATAACGTCTTTATTTTCTGACACCATCAGATGTCTCAGGTTCACTTTAAACTTTCTTACCACAAACCCCAGAACCAGTCATTTCTCCATGGATCCAGAGCATAATGTTTAGAAACCGAGACCCAGGTGTTAGGTATGCTCATTATTAGTGTGGTATCATTTCTTCTAGGTTCTTTCTTAAATGAGGGATGTTTAAGCAAGTTAATAATAGATATTGAATTTTATTAAATGCATTTTTATCATCTATCAATATATTGTTTTTTCCCCTGACCTGAATTTTCATTTGGTAAAATTTATTAATAGATTGCATAATATTGAATTATCCTTTCACTCCTAGAAAGAAATCTACTTGTTAATGGTAAATTGTTCATTTAACGTATCATTGCTTTTTATTCGCTGATATTCATTTAGCATATTTGCATCCTTATTCATAAGTATATCTGTATCACTGAAAAGCTGTTTTTATAGATTAGTCTGGAATTGTTTTACTGGTGAAACATATGGATTTGGGATTTTTTGAAAAAGGAAGTACCTGGCCTCAGTTTTTTCACTTCTGGGGGTCTGTTTAGGTCATTCGTATTTTTCTAGAAAGCTATCCCTTTCATCCAAATATTCAAAATCTAGTCTTCTCTTTGGGTATCTCTCCTTCTGTTCTCCCCCTTAGGAGACTGAGATAACTGATAGATCTCTGATAACTGATTGCTGTCTGATTCCCAATTCCCAGTTCTGGTAAAGAAATTCTGACTGATTGGCCCAGCTTGGACACCACGTTCACCATGTGTCCAATCAACTACAGCCAGGGCGTGTCAGGTAATACAAACTAGGCTACTTGGTGCCATCTCTGTGGGTCAGGAGGAAAACTCCCAGAGAAGGGAGGTTATAAACCAGCCAGATAATAACACAAGTTGTCTACTTGGTTAGCTCTTAGATTTATCAGTTATTCCATTTTCTCTATTTTCCCCTCATTCACCGCTTTCTACTTGCATTGTTAAGGCAAGGTTCACAAGAATGTTCGCACTCTCTCTCTGCCCTATTTCCTAAAGTCGTTGTCTTCGCTTGATTTCCTTGAACTAGGTAACAAAAGAAACCAGCCTGAACCAGTGCCTGACGCCATCGTAACCCCGTAGGTGACCTTCTGTCCGATCTGGAAGAAGATGGAAACTTTCTCAGAAAAAAAGACAGTACAGACCTAATTAGTGAATGAGAAGTCCGACCAGCGCTAAACCACCTTCTCCATCCAGTGTGCCTGAGCAGAGAATAAAAATTGACCTGGCCTTTTAAATCAAAATTTATAGAGCCGCCGCCCATGAAACAAAGATATACACCCACTTCCTGCCCTTAACCCCATAAAACCATTCCCCTGAAACCCCTCGGGGAGGCAGTATTGGATGGCATGCAGCTCCGACTGCCTCCTTGATTGGCCAGTCAATAAAGTTGCCTTTCTTTCTCCCCAACCCATCTCTGTCATTTTGGTCCTGGACAGAGTCACACCAAGCAGAACCCGGAGTTCCCGGCGACATTCTTATTAAGTTCTTTTTTTATTATTATTGTAAAAATTTACAAGCAGTCCCCGACTTAGGATGGGGTTCTGTTCTAAGTTGGTTCTAAGGTAAGTCGAATACCTCTTTTTATTAGTTTTCATTAGTATTGCCTTTTATTATCAGTATCTTTATAAATCCAATCTTTATTTGTCTTTGATGTGGAAATACTACGTATAAACTTAACGATATATTTTAATACATGCATACATTTAAAAAAAAATCAAAAATTACTCCGACGATGAAGAAGAGTTGGACAACATTGGCATTTTGTCAGTTGTGGTAATAACGCCACTTGTGGAAGGTTCTGGATTATCCCTGGAAATGAGGATAGCATTTCTAGTCAGAAAATTAGCTGGAGTTGTCTATATGGTCCTTTTCTTTCTTTGTTTTCCATATATTTCGAGGTAACCTCTCACTGCTTCCCGAATCTGCCTATCGACTTTAGCAAAGCTATCAGCGTTTGGGTCCATGTTTTGAAGCACCGGAAGCCCTTTGATTTAGTTTAGCAAAAACTTCTGGTAATCTTTCACTGTAAATTTTTTGACAGCTTCTCTCCTTCCTCTTCCTCATCATTTCTTCTTCAGCATTTCTTTACTCTTCAAAATCCATTAAGTCCTAATCTGTCAGTTTCCCTTCTTTGTGATCTATGACCTGTTCCACATGGGTGCTATCAAGTTCTAAATTCAGCATGATTGCCACCTGGACAATTCTTCTACCAATTTCTTTCATCATGTTATTCTGATCAAATGCTTGGAGTGTGTACACATAACTCAACATTTT
The DNA here is from genome assembly GCF_000243295.1 of Trichechus manatus latirostris. Lineage (NCBI taxonomy): Eukaryota > Metazoa > Chordata > Mammalia > Sirenia > Trichechidae > Trichechus > Trichechus manatus. The sequence goes on along the minus strand of NW_004443990.1, from coordinate 13,626,264 downwards.
TTTCCAAATCCCCTGTATGCATTTTTCCATAACTTCCTCCCAGGAAGATGCAAAGTTCCAGACACACTGAAGAATATTAATTCTTCCAGAAATCAAGTAATGTTATCATACCTCCATCTCTTGCAACTATTGCCTGAGAAAATGTAGTCCATAGGTAGTATGCCTTGAAAGTGGTGATTGCCCCTTGATCCATAGGCTGAATCACAGCTGCCCTATTGGGAGGTAGGAAAAAAAAAGGTAGTTGTAAGTGCTATTCCTCCTAACTCAAGTACATCGTAAATCAGGGACTACCTGTACAGCTTTTGCCAATTCAATAGTTACTGAGTTCTTGTTTCTGCTTTTATTAGATTCATTTTGTTGTCCTTTTTCAAACTTCTTATTTGGATGTGTAATTCATTAATTTTATGTTTTATGATTAGAAATATGTGTTTAAAGCTACAAATTTTTGTCTCAGTATAGTTTTAGCATGTTTCATAGTTTTGATATTTAAAAAAAAAAACCAAACCCGTTGCTGTCGAGTTGATTCCAACTCATATAGTGTTTTAATTCTCTTTATATTCTTGTTCTGTTGTCGTTTTGATTCAAGAGTTGCTTTGGAGAGCCTTTGTAAAATTTCCACATTGTTTGGGAGGGGTTGTTATTAGGTTACATATTAATTGCACAGAGTATATGAACTGAACTATTTACACTTTATTACACTTTTCTTTGTGTCCTAATATATGGACAGTTTTTTTTGTAATTATTCTTGAGCTCTTTAACAGAATATGATTGTTAAATTGCCCTACTGCTTTGTATAATTTTGAGACTTGATCTGTCAAGGACTGAAAGAGGTATTTTGAATGTGTGACTACTATCATGTTTCTAGTCCTTTCTCTTTTCATTTCCTGCTACTTTTTGCTTTCAATATTTTAATGCGTTTATTTAGTCGATAAAGTTCAAAACGACTATATCTGCTTTGTGGGTCATGCATTTGATTGTTATAAAGTGGTTCTTTTGTCCTATTTAATTTTTTTTTTTTTTTGCCTTGACTTGAGCTATACTGACATTAATATTGCAAGCCTTCCTCTTATTTTTTTTTTTTTCATTTTCTTGGGATGTTTTTGTCTATCCTTTTACTTTTGATTTTTCTGAGTTCCTTTGTTGTAACTTGATTCTTTACACTTAACTCTTCCATTTATCAAGTGTTTATATTGGTAAATAGTATAAGCCATAGTTTTAACTTAGATTTTCCCTTGAGTTACAGTTCCCGTATGTATTACATAATCAAACCATTTATTACATAGTCAAGAAAAAGGATCATAAGGTAACTTGTTCTTTTGTCTCCCACTGCTCTAGATGTCTGTGGTTTCTCAAGAGATTCCTCTTAATCTTCGGACTTGGAATCATTCTATTTCTGTTCCTTCATTCAAAGTTCAGTAGCTTCAAACCAGAGCTCCCACGTCTGGCTCCAATAGCACAGAAGCTGAAGCTTTTACCTGAGGAACGTCTCAGGAACCTCTTTACCTATGATGGAATTTGGTGAGATATCGAGTGTACTCTCCCTTCCATCCTCTTCCACCTTGGCCTGACATCCCCTTGTTCTTCCTCAGGTTTACTATGCCCTGTTGTACCCATTTTACAGATGGTTACTTACCTTCCTGAACCTGTGCTGATCACTAGAGTGATTCCAAACTGTAGGAACCGGGAAAGGGCTTGGTCTGTAGTAGCACCCAGGGAAGTCCCTTTAAACTCTGGAGGGCCTGTTTGACCAAAACTACAGGAAAAATTCTGCCTTTCTCTCCCTTCTGGTGGAGCGGAGATGTCACCGACATTCATGCGGGCTTTCAGGTTTAAAGAAATCAAGTGTGAGGGATAATTCAAGAGAATGAGAATCTTTGACCTTTATTCTCTTTCCTACCTCCAGCCTCAAGCCTCCCTGGGACTCTGGGTAGGACCACTGCTGGGTTTCCAGAGTCTCAACCCAATCAGTACAGCCCAGGTGTGGAAAAGGGGATCCTCAGGGTGAACAACACACTGATTAGACCCCAGGTTCCCTCACTCACCAGCCCACCCACTCAATCCACGTTTACAGTCCTCTTACTTGTTTTAGGTTGTTCCCGAAAAATGAGTGCAAATGTGAAACCACCAAACAGCAGAGAGGCTATAACTTTCAGGATGCCTACAGCAAGAGTGACCTCCCAGCAGTGAAAGCAAGGAGACAGGCTGAATATGAACACTTTCAGAGGAGGTAATGCAGACCATGAGGGCTCTTGGGTCCTGAAGTAGGGGCAAAGCTGTCTCTACTCTGTTCTGATGGTGTGAGTCCTAAGGGAAAGGAAGGGATTTCTATTAACACATGCAAGGCACTGTACTAAGGACTTTACTTGTTGTTGTTAGCTACCATCCAGTTGACTCTGATGCATGGTGACTTTACGTACAACAGAACGCAACACTGGCCAGTGCTGCGTCATCCTCACAATTGCCAGCATGTTTGAGATAATCATTATAATGTTGATGATAAACATAATAAACATATAATCTCATTGAGAGGATCAATCGCTAGAGGAGGACATCAAGTGTGGTGAAGTAGAGCGCCAGCGAGGGCAAGGGAGATCCTCACTGAGATAGAGTACACTGTTGTGGCTACTGTGCCAGTCCATACTGTAAGCTCATTGGGAGTAGGATCTGCACCAGATTATCTTTGTACCAAACACAGTGCCTTTCTCAAAGTGGGTCGTCAGTGTGCTTCAGCACTAAATGGGAGCATTATGAAGCTCTGGTAGGAGCTGAGCTTCTCCCTGCCCAGCCACTTCTTTACTGACACGAGACCCAGTTCACATCAGTCATTACTATTAGTTGTGTCTGGTTTTGTTCAGACCTATATTGCCAGGTATAATCTCAAGAGAGCTGGTCATTTCCACAGGTGAAGGAGGGTGCAGGTGAGGACTGACCAGGACCACCTCCAATTCCTTAGCCCTCCCTGTGTGGAATCAGTTCCTTCTTATAATTCCTTCTGCCCAGCTCCCTCTGGACCAGCCCCTCCCTCGACAGTCACCAGCCTCATGTCCTCTTACTCCTTCCTTGCCCTTCCCCATCGCAACCTCTCCATCTCTCAACCTTCTCTCTACTTCCCTATTCCCTTTCCCTCTACCATGCCCCTCCACGATTTGCACACCGAGGCCTTCCCTAGTGGAGACAACCATGACTCCTTTCCCTCTGCAGTCTCTATACTGCCCAGGACAGAGACTGGAGTCATCGTCCTTGTAAACGTGTCCCCTGTGCTTCCCCTCACGCCATTCACTTATGCTACAGACATTCATTGTGACAGGCACTTCAAGTGCCCAACTTGAGAGACAGCAAAATAGTGGCAAAGGGAAAACAGGAAACAGGCAAAAAGTGGGAACCATCCTGGCTGGAGGCAGGCAGAGGGGGTTACGGGAGCACAGAGCCAGAGCACAAGGTACTGTTTGGTGTGAGAGCTTATCACATTGAGTTATGGCTCCCTCTCTATTTTTCTTATCTGTTCTACTATTCTATAATCTCACTGAGAGAATCAGTTGCTAGAAGAGGACATCATGTGTGGTGAAGTAAAGGACCAGCGAGGGCAAGGGAGATCCTCAGTGACATGGAGTCCATTGCTGTGGCCACTGTGCTAATCTGTTTTACTGTAGGGACCAGGACGATTCCTATAGCTCTGATTCCCACCTTCCTGGTTCTGTGGCAGCTTCCTCTGTTGCAGGAGTTCATGGAGGAACTCTTACAAAGAAACTGCTGTTGTTAGGTGCGAAAGAGTTGATTTTGACTCACAGTGACCCCATGTGACAGAAGAGAACTACTCCATAGGATTTTCTAGGCTGTAATCTTTACAGAAGCAGATCTCCCGGTCTTTCTCCAGCAAAGGTGCTGGATGGGTTTGAACCACCAGCCTTTTGGTTAGTAGCCAAGAGCTGAACCATTGTGCCGTCAGGGCTCCTGGGAATATACTAAGGGAAGAAAACTTGGGGAAAAGTCCTTAGAAATTAATATTATGATACTTTGCATGTATAAAACATTTTAAAATAAGAAAGGAATGAAGATAGTTTGTATCAGTGTGGTGGTGGCGGCCCTGCCTCAAGCGCACCCAGGTCCTCATAGTCAGGGGACTTCACAGCCATCACCAGTAACACTATTTATTCATTTATCTGTTGAGAACATATCTCTTTGCCATGTGCAATTCCAGAGTTAGACTCTCGGGGTTTATCAACCAGATTGTTGGTTGGATATAGCAAGAACTGATTAGGGCTGCTAATATTAAAAGGCCCCATACACCTGTCAGTACTGTGGTGGCTTGCATGTGGCTGTGATGCTGGAAGCTATGCCACTGGTATTTCAAACACCAGCAGGGTCACCCATGGTGGACAGGCTTCAGCTGAGCTTCCAGACTAAGACAGACTAGGAAGAAGGACCTGGCGGTCTACTTCTGAAAAAAATTAGCCAGTGAAAACCTTATGAATAGCAGCAGAACATTGTGTGATATAGTGTTGGAAGATGAGCCCCTCAGGTTGGAAGGCACTCAAAATACAACTGGAGAAGAGCTGCCTCCTCAAAATAGAGTCGACCTTAATACGTAGATAGAGTCAAGCTTTTGAGATCTTCATCTGCTGATGTGGCACGACTCAAAACGAGAAGAAACAGCTGTAAACATCCATTAATAATAGGAATGTGGAATTCTGAAATATGAATCTAGGAAAACTAGAAATCATCAAAAATAAAATAGAACAATAAGATCAATATCCTAGGCATTAGTGAGCTGAAATGGACTGTATTAACCATGTTGAATTGGACAGTCATATCGTCTACTGTGCCAGAATGACAAGTTGACAAGGAATAGCATTGCATTCATAGTCAAAAAGAACATTTCGAGATCTATCCAGAAGTACAACGCTGTCAGTGATAGGATAATATCCATACGCCTACAAGGATGACCAGTTAATACTATTATTCAAATTCATGCACCCAACCTCTAAGGTCAAAGATGAAGAAACTGAAGATTTTTACCAACTTCTGCAGGCTGAAATTGATCAAACATGCAATCAAGATGCATTGATACAAAAAACTGAAACAAGACCCATACTTCACACCATGCACAAAAGCTAACTCAACATGGATCAAAGACTTAAATATAAAATTGAAAATGGTAAAGATCATGGAGGAAAAAATAGGGACAATGCTAGGAGCTCTAATACAAGGCATAAACACAATACGAACCATAAGTAACAATGCACAAGCACCAGAAGATAAACCAGATAACCGGGAGCTCCTAAAAATCAAACACTTATGCTCATCAAAAGACTTCACCAAAAGAGTCAAAAGATTACCTATAGACTGGGAAAAGATTTTTGGCTACAACAAATCCGATCAGCATGTGATCTCTAAAATCTTCAAGATACCGCAAAACCTCAACAACAAAAAGACAAATAACCCAATTTTAAAAATGGGCAAAGGATATGAACAGGCACTTCACCAAAGAAGACATTCAGGTGGCTGACAGATACATGAGGAAATGCTCACGATCGTTAGCCATTAGAGAAATGCAGATCAAAACTACAATGAGATATCATCTCACCCCAACAAGGCTAGCATTAAGCCAAAAACCACAATATAATAAATGCTGGAGAGGTTGTGGAGAGACTGGAACACTTTTACACTGTTGGTGGGAATGTAAAATGGTACAACGACTTTGGAAATCGATTTGGCACTTCCTTAAAAAGCTGGAAATAGAAGTACCATATGATCCAGCAATCCCCACTCCTTGGAATACATCCTAGAGAAATAAGAGCTGTCACACGAATAGATATATGCACACCCATGTTCATTGCAGCACTGTTCACAATAGCAAAAAGATGGAAATAACCTAGGTGCCCATCAACGGATGAACAGATAAACAAATTATGGTATATTCATCCAGTGGAATACTACTCAATGATAAAGAACAATGATGAAGCCGTGAAACATAACATGGAGGAATCTGGAAGACATTATGCTGAGGGAATTTAGTCAGTTGTAAAAGGACAAATATTGTATAAGATCACTATTATGAGAACTCAAGAAAAGGTTTAAACACAGAAGAAAACATTCTTTGATGGTTACGAGGGTGGGGAGGGAGGGAGAGGGGTATTCACTAACTAGGTAGTAGACAAGAATTATCTTAGGTGAAGGGAAGGACAGCACACGCTCCAGGGGAATTCAGCACAGGTGGACTAAACCAAAGCTAAGAAGTTTCCTGAATACAGTCAAACACTTCGAGGGACAGGTTATCAGGGGGCAGAGGTCTGAGGACCAAGCTTTCGGGAGCCATCTAGGTCAATTGGCATAACAAAGTTTATTTAGAAAATGTTCTGCATCCTGCTTTGGTGAGTGGCGTCTTAAAAGCTAGTGAGTGGCCATCTAAGATGCATCAATTTGTCCCAACTCACCTGGAGTAAAGGAGAATGAAGAACACCGAAGACACAAGGAAAGTATTAGCCTAAGAGACAGAAAGGGCCACATAAACCAGAGAGTGTGTCAGCCTGAGACCAGAAGAACTAGATGGTGCCCAGCTACCACCAATGACCGCCCTGACAGGGAACACAAGAGAGAGTCCCTGATGGACCAGGAGAAAAGTGGGGTGCAGAACTCAAATTCTAGTAAATGGACTTAATGGTCTGACTGAGACTGGAGGAAACCCAGAAGGCATGGCCCCTGGACTCTCTGTCAACCCAGAACTAAAACCATTCCCGAGGCCAACTCTTCAGACAGATTAGACTGGACTATGGGACATAAAATGATACTTGTAAAGAGTGTGCTTCTTAGCTCAAGTAGATTCATGAGACTAAATGGGCAGCTCCTGTCCGGAGGTGAGATGAGAAGGCAAAGAGGGTCAGGAGCTGGTTGAATGGACACAGGAAATCAGGGGTGGAAAGGAGGAGTGTGCTGTCACAGTACAGGGAGAGCAGCTAGGGTCACATAACAATGTATGTATAAATTTTTGTATGAGAGACTAACTTGAATTGTAAACTTTAACTTAAAGTACAACAATAAAGAAAAAAAAGGAGGAAAGAAAAAAATGATGCAGAGAAAAAGGGGGAGAAAAAAGAGTTCGGCTGCTAACCAAAAGTTCGTCAGTTTGAATCCACCAGGTGCTGCTTGGAAACCCTATGGGACAGCTCTACTCTGGTCTATAGGGTCTCTATGAGTCGGAATCGACTCGACGGCAACAGGTTTTAATAATATAATATTTGTCCTTTTGTCTGACTTATTCATTCAGCATAATGTTTTCAAGGTTCATCCATGTTGTGACATGTATCAGACCTTCATTTCTCTTTATGGCTGAATAATATTCCATTGTATGGATATACTGCATTTTGTTTATCCGTTCATCTGTTGATGGATACTTGGGTTGTTTCCACCTTTTGTCTATTGTGAATACTGCTGCAATGAACATTGGTGTACAAGTATCTGTTTGAGTCCCTGCTTTCAAGTCTGTCTATATACCTAAGAATGGAAATGCTGTGTCATATGATAGTTCTATGTTTTACTTTTCGAGGAATTGCAGAAGTGTTTTCCACAGTGGCTACACCATTTTACAGTTCCACTAGCAGAGAATGAGGGTTCCAATTTCTCTACATTCTCCCCAGTACAGTTATTTTCCATTTATTTGATAATAATCACCCTAGTAGGTGTGAAGTAGTCTCTCATTGTGTTTTTTTTTTAAATTGTGCTTTAGATGAAGGTTTACAGAGCAAATTAGTTTTTTATTAGACAATTAACACACATATTATTTAGTGACATTGGTTGCCAACCCAGCGACATGTCAACACTCTCCCCTTCTTGAGCTTGGGTTTCCCATTACTAGCTTTCCTGTCCCCTCTTGCCTTCTCATCCTTGCCCCTGGGCAGGTGTGCCCGGGTAGTCTTGTTTTATGGGTCTGTCTTATCTTTGGCTGAAGGGTGAACCTTCAGTACTGAGTTAAAACTGTGTCGGGGGGGCCATACTCTCTGGGTTCTCATTGTGGTTTTGGTTTGCATTTCCCTAATGACTAATGACTTTGAACATCTTTTCATATGTTTATTGGCCCCTCTCTTCTTTTTTTGCTGGTCCTGATTTTTACTTTTTATGTACTTTCTTGTAAACAGCCTTGGTATCCTTATGGAATTAGAGGTTGAAGTAGAGGGAGTGGGAATAAAGGAAGTGGAAAGAGAAGGGAGGGGAGGCAGAGGCAATCTACTTTCAGTTTCTCCCCATTGGCAGGACAAGGCTCTGTACCACTTCAAGAACTACCCAGGGCCTGGCACCAAAACGGCTGCTAACGTGGTGTTTGTTTCCTTGCAGAGAAGGGCTGCCCCGCCCACTGCCACTGCTGGCTCAGCCCAACCTTCCCTTTGGGTACCCTGTCCACGGGGTGGAGGTGATGCCCTTGCACACAGTTCCCATCCCAGGTAGGTACATTCCCATCCTGGGAGAGCCTAGGCAGCTTTCTTATTCCTTCTTAGGCATTTTCTTTCAGGGCAAAAGGATGGAGCTGAAGGCAACAATCATTCATGAGTGCCTGTTGTGCATCCAGCACAATGCAACAAGCTTGATACGGTTTTGCTGAATGTTAGCCTCACTGTGTCCACAACTGGGCAGCACCCCTTAGTAGCTGTGACCTCCCTGAGGCTCCGAGATAACATAGAAGAGAACAGAAATCTGTGTGCCTCAAAAAATATTAGGACATAATTGGCTTTTTGGTGTCAACCAGCATAATGGGAGCCAGCAAAGTGCAAGACTGTCTCCAGGAAGTGCATTCTGAAAAGAACATTTATGTCAGCTGAAACTCCTCTCCACCATGGAGTTGTATACACCCCTCTAATTCAGCATCACCACCCATATCAAAGGGTGGCACAAATGGTTAAGCAGTTGGCTACTAACTGAAAGGCTGGCATTTCAAATCCACCCAGAGGTGCCCTAGAAGAAAGGCCTGAAAAATCACAGCCATGAAAACCCTGTGGAGCGTAGTCCTAGTCTGACACACACAGGGTCACCATGAGTCGTAATCCATTCGACAGCAACTAATTTGTTTGTATGTTTTCCCCCATATCAAACGGAAGTAGAATATTATCAGGAGAGAGACACCAGAGGCATGAGCCTGTAGATGCAAATGTCTCCCCGCCAATTTCAAGAGGGTGAACTCTGTGGGCCCATCCAGTGAACTCTTCTTCTGCTGTGAGCTCATCCCATCTTGAGACAAACAGCCCCACTATGGGCTGGAAAAGATCCAGGAGGGTCTGGGCAGTGGTGACACCTGGGGATCTGGCATGCCTCCTGGATCAGGCTGAGCTCTGTCCAGGTCCAGCACCGGTGATCAAGACAGACACTCAAATTACACAGACTCACACATCAGATGGGGTGAAGATGAGCTTGAATGCCCTGAGACAGGCAGGAATGCAGGATGTCTGTGGACGGCCCTACCCACATAAAAGGAAATGCAAGTGTCAGAGTGGTGGCCAGGCCATCCCAGACAGTGGACAGAAGGCAGGGGGATGTGGGGCAGGAGCCTCAGCCCCTAAGCTGGGTGAGCCTGGTAGTGATGTCACCAGGGTTGATGTCACCCAGTACAGTAACTCATGGTGTCACCCCCCATGCTAATTACCTCAGCAATGTAGCTAAAACACCAAAACATTTGACAAAATCAGCAACTATAATAACACCCACAGTGATGGAAGACAATCGCGCGTGCTTGTAGCGATTGTGGATGGAACCACTTGATTAGAAGCGTCATTGTAATTGGGTAATAATGACAGCTCGGACTAGAGCACATTAGAAGGTTCAAAAAGCAAATTAGCATAGAGTTTTAGCCTTGTAGGCATATTGATACATGTAAGCTGGGCTTACAAAAAATTTTTTTGTTGTTATAACTAACTATAGGGATATTTTATAATAAATTTCTGCTGAAACACTGCACAAAAATTTATAAACAGTCATTTTGGTGTCACCCCCTCTGACAGTGTCACTGGTGCAGTTTGCACCCCCTACACCCTCCTAGTGACTCCACTGGAGCCTGGCTCACTTCAGTTCCACTCTGGCCATCCTTCCTTTTAAGCTGACCTCACATTTACAACAACCCGTGAGATAAATATTACTTTGCCATTTTCACAGCGGATGATAGTTTAGTAAGTAGTCTATAGGCCACAAAGGGAGTAAGTATTTGAATTAGAACTTAAATTAGTCATATTGTAAGAACAAAGATACACTCTAAAGTAAATACACGTGGGGTGAATTACTAGTGTTTTTGAATAGCCAGTTTTAAATGATTTGCCATTTTGGATGATTCATTATTTATTCATTGCTTCCTTCCTTCGGTAACAGAGAATGAATTCATAGCACCCATTTGAAGCTGAGGATGGGAATCAGAGGTTTTAGGACCACTGGGGCTTGGGAAGGACAATGGAAGACCATCTAATGGAAACGTGGGGAGAGGCAGTGTGTCAGTAAGCACTCTGAATAGCAGGTGACACTTGAAGAGACTCTAGAAGGATGAGGAGGAGTAACCAGGTGGGTGAGAGGATCAAGGAGCCCATAGCATCCTCTCAGATGGTGTTTTTTTTTTTTTTTTTTGTCTCTTTCCTTGTGTCCTCCAGGTCTCCAGTTTGAAGGACCAGATGCCTCCCTCTATGAGGTAAGAGTCTCCTTCCCAGCCCCTCTTTGTCTTTAGCATTCTGTCCTCTGCTCACTGCCCATGCCCATCCTTTCAACTGCGGCTGATCTCAGACAATGACAGAAACCCCTATCTGGATTTACCTGGATTAAATATCAGATGTGAATTCAAGGCTGGGGGATAGTGGCAATAGTGTGTATAGAAGTCTGATTTTTCTAGCTCTGGGAATGGCTGGAATTCCAGGGAGAACTCCCAAGACCACTTAAAGAACTAGGTCACCAAGAGGACTGCTGCCACAGCTGAGTGATAGAGAGAAGTGGACCAATTCTAGCTACTGGTTGAAGGTAGAACTGACAGGACTCACTAGCAGATTGGATGTAGATGCGAGGGAACAGCAGAACAAGGATGACTTCCATTTGGGGGCTTGAACAGTTGAGTTGATGATGGTGCCATTCGCAAGAACTGAGGAGAGCATGGGAAAAGGGAAATGAATTTATAGAGAAAAATCAGTTGTTCCGTTTTGAAGAGAGCAAGTTTGAGTTATTGTGAAACTTCCTAGCAGAGCAATGAATCAGGCAGGAAGATCACAGCAAGAGATGAGCAGAAGACATATACACCCACTCCTCACTTATCGACATGGTTAGGTTCCACAGATCAGGTTGTTATGCAAAAATTGGCATATGCAAAAATGGAAGATGACAACATCAGATCACAGAATATTATATGGGACACATATGTCCTTCTGGACCCAAGAGGTGGAAAATGTAGGTGGGTACTATATGTCCCAATGGTTATGAAAGGGTTACTGCCAGACGTGTGTCATTAATGCGCACAATAGTCAGATAGTAGATTTTTTACTACTTATCTTAGTCATCTAGTGCTGCTATAACAGAAGTACCACAAATGGATGGCTTTAACAAAGAGAAATTTATTTCTTCACAGTAAAGTAGGCTAAAATTCCAAATTCAGCGCGTCAGCTCCAAGGGAAGGCTTTCTCTCTCTGTAAGCCTTCTCATCAATCTTCTCCCAGACTAGGAGCGTCTCCGCGCAGGGACCTTGAATCCAAAGGACACTCTCTGCTCTGGGCACTGCTTTCTTGGTGGTATGAGATCCGCAACTCTCTGCTGGCTTCCCTTTCCTTTTATCTCTTGTAAGATAAAAGGTGGTGCAGGCCACACCCTAGGGAAACTCCCTTTACATTGGATCAGGGGTGTGACCTTAGTAAGGGCGTTACAATCGCACCTAATCCTCTTTAACATAAAATTACAATCACAAAATGGAGGACAACCACACAATACTGGGAATCATGCCCCAGCCAAATTGATGCACACATTTTTGGGGGGACATAATTCAATCCATGACACTATTGTTGTAAATGCAAAATGTCAGATAACAAGATAGTTGATAAGTGAGTAGTAGGTGTGTCATACCACTTGTGGTATTTCTGTTACAGCAGCACTAGATGACTAAGACAAGGTGTATTTGGAAATCATCAGCATATACGCAGCATTTAAAGCCCTAGAAATGGATGAAATCCCCTACCATGAAAGTGTGGAGTAAGAAGGCAAAAGTGCCCAGAACCAAGCCCTAAAAAACTCCATTTGGACGTTAGATAGAGGAGAAAAAGGAGTGGGCAAAGAGAAGACAAAAGGAAAAGTTGGCAGAGTAAGAAGACATCTAGAAGAATGGTGCCCTACAAGCAAAGAATAATAGTGGTTTGAGAAGCCCCGTCCTTGAAGTTGAAGCTGAAGAAAATTAGAACAAATCCATGTGAGCCAAAGTACGACCTTGAGTATATCTCACCTGAATTTAGAGACAGTTTCCAGAATAGATTTGATGCATTGAGTACTAATGGCCAAAAACCAGACGAGTTGTGGAATGACATCAAGGACATCATACATGAAGAAAGCAAGAGGCCATTACAAAGACAGGAAAGGAAGAGAAGACCAAATGGATGTCAGAAGAGACTCTGAAACTTGCTTTTGAACATCGAGTAGCTGAAGCAAACGGAAGAAATGATGAAGTAAAAGAGTTGAATGGAAGATTTCAAAGGGTGGTTCAAGGAGACAAAATAAAGTATTATAATGACATGTGCAAAGACCTGGAGTTAGAAAACCAAAAGGGAAGAACACACTCATTTCTCAAGCTGAAAGAGCTGAAGAAAAAATTCAAGTCTCTAGTTGCAATATTGAAGGATTCTGCAGGGATAATATTGAATGACACAGGAAGCATCAAAAGAAGATGGAAGGAATACACAGTCACTGTACCAAGAAGAACTAGTCAATGTTCAACCATTTCAGGAGGTAGCATATGATCAAGAACCGATGGTATTGAAGGAAGAGGTCCAAACTGCACTGAAGGCATTGTCGAAAAACAAGGCTCCAGGAGTTGACAGAATATTAAAATATTAATTGAGATGTTTCAACAAAGGGATGCAGCATGAGAAGTTCTCACTTGCCTGTGCTAAGAAATTTGGAAGACAGCTACCTGGCAAACCAACTGGAAGAGATCCATATTTATGCTTATTCCAAAGAAAGATGATTCAACCAAATGCAGAAATTATTGAACAATATCATTAATATCACACGCAAGTAAAATTTTGCTGAAGATCATTCAAAAGCGGCTGCAGCAGTACAGTAACAGGGAACTGCCAGAAATTCAAGCAGGATTCAGAAGAGGACATAGGAGGGGGGATATCATTGCTGATGTCAGATGGATCTTGTATGAAAGCAGAGAATAGCAGAAAGATGTTTACCTGTGTTTTATTAACTATGCAAAGTCATTCAACTGTGTGGATCATAACACATTATGGATAACATTGAGAAGAATGGAAATTCCAAAACACTTAATTGTGTTCATGCAGAACCTGTACATAGATGGAGAGGCAGTCATTCAAACAGAACAAGGGGATACTGCGTGGTTGAAAATCAGGAAAGGTGTGTGTCAGGGTTGTATCCTTTCACCATGCTTATTCAATCTGTATGCTGAGCACATAATCTGAGAAGTTGGACTATATGAAGAAGAACGCTGCATCAGGATTGGAGGAAGACTCATTAACAATTTACAATATGCAGACGACACAGCCTTGCTTGCTGAAAGTGAAGAGGACTTGAAGCACCTACTGATGAAGATGAAAGACTACAGCCTTCAGTATGGATTACACCGCAACATAAAGAAAACAAAAATCCTCACACTGAATAAGCAACATCATGATAAACGAAGAAAAGATTGAAGTTGTCAAGGATTTCATTTTACTTGGATCTACAATCAACACCCATGGAAGCAGCAGTCAAGAAATCAAAAGATGCATTGCAGTGGGCAAATCTGATGCAAAAGACCCCTTTAAAGTGTTAAAAAGCAAAGATGTCACCTTGAAGACTAAGGTGCGCCTGACCCAAGCCATGGTATTTTCAATTGCCTCATATGCATGCAAAAGCTGGACAATGAGTAAGGAAGATGGAAGAAGAATTGATGCCTTTGAATACTGGTGTTGGCAAAGAATATTGACTATATCATGGACTGCCAAAAGAACAAACAAATCTGTCTTGGAAGAAGTACAGCCAGAATGCTCCTCAGAAACAAGGATGGTGAGACTTTGTCTCACATACTTTGGACATGTTATAAGAAGGAATCAGTCCCTGGAGAAGGACATCATGCTTGGTAAAGTAGAGGACTGTCAAAAAGAGGAAGACCCTCAACAAGACGGATTGATACAGTGGCTGCAACAATGGGCTCAAGCATAACAAAGATTGTGAGAATGGCGCAGGACTGCGCAGTGTTTTGTTTTTTTGTACATAGGGTGGCTGTGAGTTGGAACTGACTCGAGGGCATCTGACAGCAACAACCCTTGAACACCATGTCTGATGCTTCTCCTCTCACCTGCGTGCTCTGCCTCCTGCTGTCATCCTGGGTATGTTCCTTTTCTGAAGGACAGACATTTTCCAGCCCCTGCATTTAACGTCTTTCTACCTCACCCTTCCTAGGTCACCCTGACAGCTTCTCTGGGGACACTGAACACCCTCGCTGACACTTCGGACAATGAGGTGCAGGGCAGAGGCCAGAAGCAGCTGATCATTTCAACCAGTAACCGGGTGCTTTTGAATTTCATCCTCCAACATGTGACTTACACCAGCACAGTGTACCAGCACCACCAGGTGGACATGGGTGAGATCCTGTCCTTCGATTGCAAAATGCTTAGGGAGCCAGAAAACACCACCAGGCCATCTCAAAGTCTTCCTCCTCCAGGAAGCCTGCCTGTATTTACAATTCTCCCCTTGCTCCTGTTTGTAATCCCAGACACCTAACTTCCCAATTGTTGTACCCAATACTGGAGTCCCTGGGTGGTACAAGCAAGAAGCCCTCGTGGTGCAGTGGTTAAGCACCAGGCTGCTAACCAAAAGGCAGTTTGAACCCATCAACCACTCCGTGGGAGAAAGATGTGGCAGTCTGCTTCCATAAAGATTATAGCCTTAGGAACCCTATGGGGCAGTTCTACTCTGTAGAACTCCTAGAGGGTCGCTATGAGTTAAACTCAACTCAGTGGCAACAGGTGGGTGGTGCAGTTTGGCTGCTAACTGAAAGTTTGGTGATTCAAGTTCATTCAGAGGCACCTCGAAAGAAAGTCCTGGTAATCTGCTTCCAAAAAATCATCCATTGAAAACCCTATGGAGCATAGTTCTATTCTGACACACATGGATCGCCATGAGCCGGAATGGATTTGGCAGCAACTGATTCAATTTATTTCAGATAGTAAATGGCAAAGTCAGAACTTAATCCAGATCCTCTGATTCGAAGCTCGTGCCCACTCCACTACACCAGATTTTCCCAGGAAAAGAAATGTGGGCTTAGGAGGCATTCAGCAAATTGCCCCAGGGAGCCACAAATCAGCAAATTAGTAGCTAGAATGAGATTAGAGTCTGATTCATATACTCTCTGGGCTCCTCAGTCTAATTCTAGCCAAGACTTTCCCTACCAAACCTTCACTCCTCCATAAGTCAGCTTCCTGGGGCAATGTGAAGGGTGATCCAGATTTGATGACGCCCAGGTTCTGACCTCCTTTCTCCTTCCAGTGACTCTGGAGTCTAAGTCGTCAGTGGCGAAGTTTCCAGTGACTATCCGCCACCCTGTCATCCCCAAGTTATATGATCCTGGACCAGGTAAGGCCCTTGTCCCTGGGGCTCCATGGTGGGACCCTGCAGAGCTATTGGTGAAATTCAGAGGGGAGCATCTCAGAGATGGAAGGGGGAGAGTTGATAAAAGTAACAGTTCTGATATGATTCCTAAAGTGACAAGCTTTGGAGGGAAAAAAATTCTAGGACACACTCCCCTAATATTGCTTAATTGTACTTATTATATGGTTTGTGCTTATTGTGAAAAAAACTAATGAGTTATAACATTTTAATAAGCAATTGTAATAAAAACAGAGTGGCACTGGAGCATGAATAGATATATTTCAATGAAATCAAATTGAAAATCCAGAAATAGATCCAATACATGCTGAAGTTTCACTGTGATAAATGTAGCTGTCCAAATCAAAGGGGGGTGGGGAGGAAGATGGATTAATCAAGAAATTATGTGGAATAATGACGTGGGGTGTCCCAACACCATTTATTGCATAGCCCATCCTTCTTCTCCTCCCTGGCTTATCGTGCCACTTCTGTCAGGTGCCAAATTCCCAATTTTGCGGGGGTCTGAATTTGGGCTTTCTTAGATTCTATTAATTTGTTTGTGGATCCTTGGATTAATTCCATAGTGTTTTAATTACCAAGGCTTTAAGAGAGATTTTGATATCTAGTGGGGACAAATCCTATCTCACTATGTACTTCATTTGCAAAATTTTCTTAAATCTTCCTCATCTCTTACTTTTCCATTAGAGTTTTAGGATCAGCTTGTCAAGATCCTCTAAAATCCCTTACGATTTTGATTGGAACTGCATCAAATTTATAGATTAATTAGAGATGAAGTGACAACTTTATAAAGGTGAAAATTCCCCAGCCATGAATCTTGTATATCTCTCTGTATGTTTTGGTCTCTTTTTCGTTTCCTCAATAATTTTTTTCCTTTGTAATTTTATTTGTAAAGGAATTGCGCTGGATTTAGTCTCAGGTACCTTATATTTTTATTGTTATTGTGAACTGGATCATTTCTTCCACATTTTACAGTGAAACCTGTGAGAGCTGGAACTTGATGGGACTGCCTTGTTTTTCCAGGTCTGGCAAGTTTCCCACCTTTGACAGGGTGCAGTCTTACCAGTTTCCTATCACTCATTTTAGTGGAAAATATTTTAGGTTTCCTTCTCTGACAGGTTTCTGCCTTACACAGTTTCCAGCTTTCACAGGTTTTACTGTAATTGGTTATTTTTGGTATATAGGAATATTAGTGATTTTTGAGTGTCGAACTTATAAACAGCACCTTTGCTGGCCTCCCTTATCAATAGTTATTATTTTTTAATGTATAGAATTTTCTTAGACAAATAATGATAAATTTTGTCTCTTCCCTTCAATTCTTATAATTTGTTTCTTTTTCTTTTCTTACTGCATTGGCTGACATCTCCACAACAGTGTTAAGTAGTAGCAGTGATAGTAGGCAGTTTAGCTTGTTCCTGACTTTAATAAGCGTATTGTAATGTTTCACCATTAATGTTTGCTGTCTAAGAGTGCGGTAGATGTGTTAGGGTAAAAAAGTTTCTTTCTTTTCTTCTATTTCTATTGCTAAGAATTTTTTCTATTTCTACTTTCTCTTTTCTATTTCTTTGCTAAGAGTTTGTATTATAAATGAGTATTGAATTTTATCAGATAATTTATCTGCCTCTATTGAAATAATTTTTCTCCTTTAATTGGGTTCATGTGGTAATTTACCATGATAGATTTTTTGCTGTTGAAATATCCTTGCATTTCTGGAATAAACCCGTCTTGATTGTGATGCATTGTTTGATTAAAAGCTGAATTAAATTTGCTAGTATTTGTTCTTGTATCTTTATTCAAAATGGAGATTACCTTTCCCGGTAATATCCTTGCCCAGTTTTGTTACCAATATTATACAAGTCTCATAAAATGAGTTAGGTAGTTTTCTCTTTTTTACTATTTTCTGAAATGGATTGTAATGGTAGGAATTATATGTCCCCTGAAGGTTTGTTAAAACTCATCTGGTCCTTGTTTCTTTTTTACTTTTTCTTCTTTTTTGTCCAAGTTGGGGACTAGGAGTGGAAATGTGAATAGGAGGAACAAGAGAAAGGGGAAATTTTTTTTTAAACACCAACTCCATGTCTTTAATGGTTATTGATCTATATGTACATTGAGTCAATTTTAGAAATGTTTCTATAAAATTATCCACTTGACCTAAAATTTCCAATTTATCATAAAGTTTTTCATAGCATTCTCTTATGCTTAAAATTTTTTTAACACTTCTAAAGTTATGCCCCCTTTTGGTTCTTAACATTTGTTTTTTCAATAATTTTATGTTGTTTTAATATCCAAATATTCTTGTTCCATTTATGCCTGTTTTCATTTCATATTTTTCACATATGTAATTATTTTATGTGTCTAATTAAATATCTCAAGCATTCTTATTTTAAACCATTTTCACATTTCTCTAATACTTTCCATCTATCTGGAGTGGGTTCATCTGCACGTGGTAGATTTGCTGGCTGTCGTTTTTCATACTAGTTTTCTTTGAGTGTTTTGGAATAGTCCACTCATCTTAAGTAAGAGACGTTTGTTTGCTTGTTTGTTTTCTTTTCTCCTCCTCGCTTGCTTACTCTAGCTATCAGCTGACTGCTTCCCATCTCACAGCTTTATAGTTGCTGCTACCCCCAGTATCCTTGGATTCTGAGTCTACCCTTTTGTACTGGACTCTCAGGGTTCCTGTCCCATGGAGTTATTGAAGATCTGGTTGTTGGGCCTGAGGGTGGCTTGGCACAGGTCCTACTGTGAAGTGGCATCAGCTGTGCTTGCACCCAGGGCTGTGTGCAGGGATGATAGCTGTTTGGGGACTCCTCGCATAGAAGGTAGTATGTGGTAGAAGATGTACGGAATGCAGCCTTGCACCAGTCCATGGTTTCTAGCAAAAACCTAACTCTGGACCCACACATTCAATGAGACACTTCTCTCCTGTTACCCCTCTGAATCGGCCTCCCATCCTCTTTTGCCCGCTTCTGACCCTAGAATACAGCAAGCCAAAGCTTCAACTCTGCTTGCTGCTTTTTATTTCTGTTCCTTGAGAGAAATGTATTCTATTTTGGGGCATAGCTGTATCTTTTTATTTTTATAACTGTCATTGTATGTATTTGGAAAAGAAAAGAATCTCAAAGCAGAAACTTCCAGTACCAACTTAGCCAGGAGTCCCCCACCTTGACCATGTTGTATGGTAATTCATGCCTGGTTCTCTCTTTACTATAATAAAATAACCAAACCCTTTGTCCAGTGGCCTAAGAAAAGAAAAGGGAGGAGAGGACTCATTTGGCATGCTCTTGAACACAACTTACTTGATTCTTTTCACTAACATCTTTTCCCCTCCCTCCCTCCCTCAGACTCAGGAGAAGTTGTGGTTATGGGGCAACATGTATTAAAAAGGGAGTTCTGGAATGACTTCTGATTTCTGTCATTCTGAGAAAATAGTTCTGCAGTGAGGTTATGGAGCACTCAGCCACAAACTATAGGTAAGATGTGGCTTTCAGAATGTGTCGACTCCAGCTGACCACACACTCACCCAGACTTCACACAGGCTCCATTATCGAGTGAGGCTCCACAAAAGGGGCCTCAATCCCAGACACACACCAGCAGTTCCAGGTGTTTCATCATGGGGTCTTCTCCAAAGAAAAGTTGTTCCTTCTCCAACCTTTTATACAAGTCACAGGCATTAAGATGGACAATCTGATCTAGGTCTTCCAATCTCCAGGTAAACCTATTTCCAACCATGTCTTCCTGGGGATAAGATCATATAGGTTTCTCTCTAGGAGGTACAGGTGATGGCAGGGGGAGATCTCAAGTCCTTTAGAAATTTCTTCTTTTCTTGGGCCTTGTGATGCTTGGGTTTGAACCCCTTGATAGACAAAGCCCTGCCTGTCTCAACTCCTAGTATTAAAACGAAAGCAGAATGCAAGCAAAGTGCTGACAGATTGGTGTAAAATGAAGCGTTCAAATAGACAGGAGGAAAATGTCATAGAATCAGGGAAGGGAATTCCAGGAGATGACCTAAAATTTCAATCAGTTGGGTACATCTTAAATACACTGATTTTCCAATTCAACTAACAAACTCTTATTAAGTACCTACTGTGTATTAGGGAAGGAGCCCTGTGGTGCAGTGGTTAAAGCACTTGGCTGCTAACTGAGAGTTCGGCGGTTAGAACCCAACAGCCACTCCACAGGAGAAAGATGTGGCAGTCTGCTTCCATAAAGATTACAGCCTTGGAAACCCTATGGTGCAATTCTACTCTGTCCTATAGGGTCACTAGGAGTTGGAATTGACTTGATGGCAAGGGGTTTGGATTGGTGAGTTTGACGTATTAGGGTCATGAGGCCCATAAACACTGAAATGTTGTGGCATAAAGAAGCTATCAGACCAAAACAAGTCAAGACAGTGAAGTTTCCCGCAAGACAGACTCTGACATCCACCCCTTTCTCGCCCAGAGAGAAAGCTCAAAGACCTGGTGACCATTGCTACCAAGACTTTCCTCCGCCCTCATAAGCTCATGGTCCTGCTCCACAGTATTCGAGAGTATTACCCAGACTTGACCGTGATTGTGGCTGATGACGGCAAGGAGCCCCTGAAAATTAATGACAACCACGTGGAGTATTACACCATGCCCTTTGGGAAGGTACATTCCTCCAAGAGTAGGAGACATCTGGGTCCCAGGGCAAGCAAGTCAGAGTCAGGTCCTCTCCTGGATGGGGCTGCTTCAGCTGCTTTCCCCAAAAGGCAGGGTTTTGGAGCGGGAGGGGGGTGAGAATGCTCCTCTGAGTCTTCCCGCTGACTCTAAATTCACAGAGAAATCTAGTCATCTTCAAATTTCTGCATTAATGGGGTGGTTAATCTAGGCTTTCCTCATATTTGGTGTGGAAATTGATTGGGGTCTTAATAAGTGACTTGAGGTGTCTAACATACTAAGATTCCTGACAAATCGGGTCCAGCAACACAGAAATCTTGCATCCCTATGATTCCACCCAGACTGAAGCTGGGGAGTATCTCTATCTCTCTTTCCCTGCCCCCCTCCGTTCCTCCTTTTCTCCTTCTCTTCCTATCTCCTCTTCCCCTCCTTTTACTCTCTCTTTCTCTCTCTCTCTCTCTCTCTCACACACACACACCTTCCTTCAAGGAAACAGGAGGAAATGGATAAACATATCAGAGGGCTCCCCCCAACATCTTCCAGGCAACATAAGGGGAGATGGAAGGAGAGCCACAGAAATGATGTCAGGTGAAAAAGGACTTAATTCATATTGGCCATAAAGGCAAGGACTTTCTAGCCTGTCTTTGTCTCTGTCTTTGTTCCAGAGAGTCACTGTCCCTTCTTCCAGATTTCCATTGAGACATAGACTTCTTTAACCCAGTGCTTCTCAACCTCACTGAACAGTGGGTTCACATGGGGGCTTTAAAAAGTCCTGATGCTTCCATCTCACCCCATAGATCTAATTTAATGGGGGGGGGGTCTGGGTGCAGCCCAGGTGTTAGGAATTTTGAAAGCTCCTCAGGTGATTCTAATATGTAGTCATGGCTAGTAATCACTGATCTAACCTCATTCCCATCTACAGGGTTGGTTTGCTGGTAGGAACCTGGCCATATCTCAGGTCACCACCAAATACGTTCTCTGGGTGGATGATGACTTTCTCTTCATCAGCAAGACCAAGATTGAGGTGCTGGTGGATGTCCTGGAAAAAACAGAACTAGATGTGGTAAGGGAGATTTTTCTGGGGTAGGCAGAAAATAAAAATCCAAAGGACCCAGCACAAGTATGGTGAAAGCTGTGGCTGCAATAGCAAAAAGAGAGTAACTGAGAGATAATTTGAAGGGTAGGTACAGAAAGGGTATAATTCATACTGTAACTGAGGTGCAGTCCAGAAAGTCTTCCTGGAAGAGGCAAGAGAATATTGAGTCTGTGTTCTCTAATGTGGATTTCTCTGCCCACTGGGTAGGTAGGTGGCAGTGTGCTTGGAAACGTGTTCCAGTTTAAGCTGTTGCTGGAACAGAGTAAGAATGGGGCTTGTATTCACCGGAGACCAGGATCTTTCCGGCCCATGGACGGCTTCCCCAACTGCGTGGTGACAAGTGGTGTTGTCAACTTCTTTCTGGCCCACACCGAGCGACTCCAAAGAGTTGGCTTTGATCCCCGCCTGCAACGAGTGGCTCACTCAGGTGAGGTTGGAAGAGTGAGGAAGGGAGCTGGGCTGTGAATTAATCTTAAAAGTTTGTTCTTTCTAAGGGCCATGCCCCACTGATCATGGTCTCTTGCCCATCAACAGTGGGTTTCCTTTTACACCCCAAACTAGGGAGCTCATGGTCTCGCCTCCTAATTCGTCCTCTCTTTGACTTCCGTACCTTCCATAAACTGACTCTGAGACACGCTTCCCTTTCCTCTCCCTACGCCTCTATCTCTTCCCTCTTTCCCCACCCTGCTTCATATTCTCTTTCCAGAAATCTTTTCCCATTTAACTGCAATTGGTTAACTGTCCTCTCTCTTTCCCCTCTCATTTCCCTAGTCCTGGGGTCCATAGTTCTGTCCACTTGGAAAGTTCATCTGTGTCTCTCTGATTCTGTGCCCATATCTGTGCCTGAGAAATGAGCTTATTTATTTCCTTCCAACTCACTGGCAGGTTCAAAGAGCTAAGGGTCTGGATCCGGCATGGGGCTGAACCTCCCCATGGCCCTTCTCTCAGATCTGGGTCTCTGACAGAAACTCACAGTTCCTTCTCCTGCTCTCCCCTCTCGTTGCAGAGTTTTTTATTGATGGGCTAGGCAGCCTGTTTGTGGGGTCTTGCCCAGAAGTGATTATAGGTCACCAGCCCCATTCTAAAGCAGTGGACTCAGAGCTGGTTGCCCTGGAGAAAACCTACAACACATACCGGACCAACACGAAAGACCAGGTCCACTTCAAACTGGCTCTGCACTACTTCAAGAACCATCTACAGTGCTCCACATAAAGGTTCAGGGGGATAGGAAAAGCACTCGAATGATTGGTTGTGGGTATCTGGAACAGTGGAACTGGTGTTAGGGCTGCCTTAAAGTGAACTACTGACAAGATGAACATCGTAATTGAACTAGCTGGTGGGTAAGGGCAAATGTGTCATAGGCCAGATCTCAAAAACGAGACTTCAGGGCACACTTTGAGTTGTATTGCTTTCTTGTAAAGGACTAACCAAAGACACACTCCAGAATGCCAGGGATTAAACTTGGAGCCTGTGCTAAGGTGTCCTGATGAACAGACATCACTGATGTTTAACTCACAGTGTACATACAGTGGCCAGTCACAAAATTCCAGAGACTTGAGACCAGCTGCTGACCACTCAAGAA
This sequence comes from Trichechus manatus latirostris, assembly GCF_000243295.1. Lineage (NCBI taxonomy): Eukaryota > Metazoa > Chordata > Mammalia > Sirenia > Trichechidae > Trichechus > Trichechus manatus. The sequence continues at coordinate 13,603,130 of NW_004443990.1, read as the reverse complement.
CCATGTCATCGACAGTGCGGACCTGTCATACGTTGTTGAGAGAGGCTCTTTCTGGTTTACTGGAAGTCAGCGGGTTTTACAAGCACTCCTCTAGTCCTGCCTTTATGGTTTCTGCTTACCATGGCTCTCCCTGGAGACTCCTACTGAAGATGGCCTGGGGTAGTTTAGGATTTCTGAAAATATGTTCTGTGAGATATTAATAACACTTCATGAAAAATGTTTTGGCGGTCAAATAATTTTGAGAAATACTTCCTACTTCATCTTCCTCTTGAAAAGTAACAATTACATTAGCATATTAAAAGTTCTGATAATCCTGCAGTAAAGAAATCTGCTTAACGTTGTTTAATTCAGTATTTCCCAAATATGGATATAAACTGGCAATCATTTTTTATTCTCCTCAAACAGAACTGTGTATGGGAGATTAAGAGTTATTAGAAATGGACCAATCACTAACCAGGGTAATGGAGACTACATTCATAATGATCATTATTTATTTGTTAGTAATATCACTCCATTGTGAATGTCATAAAGATTCTATGGCAAAAGCTTTTACAGGTTTAACTAACATGCAGAATCATTTTGCATAATGGCACCGATGAACACACGAGCCTCTCTATCACTCAGGACCCAGTGCTAGCACAGCATGACCTATAACCTACAAAGTTTGTGGACCGCTTTGAAGCGCAGGTAGAATTCGAACTGCAGAAGTGCTTAGGTAAGCACAAAGAGAAATTATTTAATTTGTCAAATTCTTCCACTCCAATAGCATAAAGCAATAGAGTCTTGCCTACTACCTCGTGTCTATTTTCTTGCTTTTCTTCCTATTTCAATTCATGGTTCCAAAAGTACTAAAAAAATGAGCATGGTATTCACAACAATTGCCCATGGTAGCTTACGAACATTTAAAAAATAGTAAACAATTTGTATTACTCTTTAATTTTTACATATGTAGGTCTAGACATACTATGCATGAAGTACGATACTATTTCTTTACATTAGCAACTAGATGGACATTGAATGCTA
>NW_004443990.1:13595161-13601955 GCF_000243295.1 Trichechus manatus latirostris | reverse complement strand
AAGAAAAACAACTTCTAAGATATGAAAAATAATTTATTAATTTACTGCATTTTCTTCAGTTTACCCTTGAGGTAAAATTTTTACATTTTGAACACGGTTACATTTTATTTTTTAATTCCTTAGATTATTATTACTCAATGTGCTGGTCCACAATGTATGATACACTGGTCCAGTAGTGTATGATTTCTTATCAATCTGCAATGAGATAAGGAGCTTGCTTCAGAACGTAAATCAACATACTGCTTCCTTCACTGAGAAAGTCTCGCCATCAAAAAAATATCAGCTAAACTAAAACAGTGTGCTTAGAGATGTAATTGATTTTTATTCTGGCACAAGCTCCTCATCTTGCTGCAGACTGATAAGAAATCATACACTGCTGGGATTGAAAACAACCACTTTGGAAAACTGGCAATTTTTAATAAATATACACTTACCCTATGACCCAGCAATTCCATTCTTAGGTACATACACCAAATCAAAAATAGGCTTGTACAAAATGGTCGTATTTATATTAGCCGCAAACTGGAAACAATCCAAATGTCCATCAACTAGAGAAGGAATAAACACATTGTGCTACATTCATACAGTGGAATGTTGTTGTTAGGTGCCATCGAGTCAGTTCCAACTCATAGCAACCTGATGTACAACAGAACAGAACGCTGCCCAGTTCTGCGCCATCTTCACAATTGTCGTTATGCTTGAGCCCATTGTTGCAGCCACTGTGTCAGTCCATTTCGTTGAGGGTCTTCCTCTTTTTCGATGACCCTCTACTTTACCAAGCATGATGTCCTTCTCCAGGGACCGGTCCCTACTGCTAACACGTCTAAAGTATGTGAGACGAAGTCTTGCCATCTTTCCTTCTAAGGAACATTCTGGCTGTACTTCTTCCAAGACTGATTTGTTTGTTCTTCTGGCAGTCTATGGTATATTCAATATTCTTCACCAACACCATAATTCAAAGGCATCAGTTCTTCTTTGATTTTCCATTGTCATTGTCCAGCTTTCGAATGCATATGAGGCAACTGAAAACACCATGGCTTGGGTCAGGCACACCTTAGTCCTTAAAGTGACATCTTTGCTTTTTAACACTTTAAACAGGTCTTTTGCAACAGATTTGCCCAATGCAATGTGTCATCTGATTTCTTGACTGCTGCTTCCATGAGCGTTGATTGTGGATCCAAGTAAAATGAAATCCCTGACAACTTCAATATGTTTTCTCTGTTCATCATGATGTTGCTTATTGGTCCAGTGGTGAGGATTTTTGTTTTATTTATGTTAAGGTGTAATTCATACTGAAGGCTGTGGTCTTTGATCTTCATCAGTAAGTGCTTCAAGTCCTCTTCACTTTCAGCAAGCAAGGTTGTGTCATCTGCATATTGCAGGTTATTAATGAGTCTTCCTCCAATCCTGATGCTGCGTTCTTCTTCGTATCGTCCAACTTTTCAGATTATTTGCTCAGCATACAGACTGAATAAGTATGGTGAAAGGATACAACCCTGAAGAGGGTGTGGAATGAGGGTTATCATTGCTGATGTCAGATGGATCCTGGCTGAAAGCAGAGAATACCAGAAAGACGTTTATTTGTGTTTTATTGACTATGCAAAGCCATTCAACTGTGTAGATCATAATAAATTATGGATAACATTATGAAGAATGGGAATTCCAGAGCACTTAATTGTGCTCATGCAGAACCTGTTCATAGGACAAGTGGCAGTCGTTCGAACAGAACAAGGGGATACTGTGTGGGTTAAAATCAGGAAAGGTGTACATCATACAGTGGACAACTCAGCAATAAAAATAATGTACTACTGATATACAAAATGACATGGATGAATCTCAGAAACATTATGTTGAGTAAAAGAAGCCAGACACAAAAGATACTGCATGATAGAAGTGAAATATATATATACATACTTCCAGGGAGTAATGACAAAGGCTCCAAGGAAGATGATCCTTTTATGCCACCTGAGGAATGGAGCAGGTGGGGGATTTCATTGAGGTTCTCATTTCAGCTGGTTGTTTTTCAAGATGAGAAAGGAGAGAAGGTGGAAGGAACTGCAAAAGAAGAACTAGGAAATGGGAGTAGGGAGAAGTGGAATTCCTACTGGACAGAAGGGACTACTATATATTTTCAAAGAATGTAATTATGACCCTTTTTCTACAGTAGCTTTTCAAAATTTAATTTCAGTGTACTCTCGTTGATACTCACAGAGCCCTTGTAAGAAGGAAATAGATGGGAAAGCCAAGATTCAGAGACGCTAAAGTCACTGACTCCAGCCTTATCTCACCATAGAAGCTCAAGGGGAGATGGTTTTGTTTCTCAAAATGAAACATCTTTAATGTTTCTTCTGACAATATACAAGAATTTTTAAAAACATTTTTTAAAGTAGTACAGAAAAACAGAAAGGCCCTCATAAGCTTACTCCCCAGAGATAACTATCATCAACAGACCTTTTTCATATTTGGCCCAAGCAGGTTCTTGGCTGCATTCAACAGAAATGGACTCTGGGTACCAGAAGCAAAAAAGGACTTACTGCAAAGATTTCAGTTAATAACCCCTTGCCATTGAGTCAATTCCAGCTCATAGTGACCCTATAGCACGGAGTAGAACTGCCCATAGGGTTTCCAAGGAGAGGCTGGTGGATTTGAACTGCCAAACTTTGGTTAGCAGCCGAACTCTTAAATACTGTGCCACCAAGGCTCCAATAGCATCATACCAAAAACAAAAAACAAAAACAAACCATTGCCGTCCAGTCAGTTCCGACTCATAGGGAGGCTGAAAAAACAAACTCAGGAAAATGGCTAAAAACCAAGGTGAGCTGGGCAGCCAGGACCCCAGCCAAGATCAGGATACTGGGCACTCTGGTTACGACACCATTTCTGCTGCCAGGGGACATCGCCATGACTGCCACCACTGCCCCTAGGACACTGGGTGTCATAGACACCTTCCACAGAAGAACAAGTTCTAAAACATCCCTGCTTCTGGACATCGGTCTCTTTGGATCCTAAATCCAATTAGCACTTTCAGAGGCTCAGGGAGTGAATATCTACTTGGGGCACAGACCTGTCACTCAGACACATATAATGAAGGAAAAGAGTTCACAAGTCACACAGCAAATAAATGGCGAATGTTGATTACACATGTATATAGTTTTCCTGTGGGATTTTATTTTATATACTAATTGGTAAGTAGAGTTCTATTTCGGTTTGCTTAGGCCTGCGTATCTATTCAAGTCGTCCCCTAAATTCCTACACAATATTTATTGTATAGATATTATTCTTCACCAATTTTCACTTGATGGACATTTATTCTCTACTATCATAAACAATATAGCTGAGAACATCCATGAGCATACATCTTGACAACTGTCCAATTATTCCCTTAGGATAAAGTCCCAGAAAATAAATAAAATTTTATCTCTTGCCCGATTCGCCTGCGGAAACATTATCCATTTACACTCTCACATTAGAAGAAAGCCCAGCCCCAGGCCCTGGCCATTATTATCTGTCCCAGACTTTCCCGGCTGAGGTGGGGAAAAAACCAAAAAAACAAACTATGTTTCATTTTGTTTTAATTTAAATTTCTTTTATAAGAAGTGAATGTGAGTCTTTTCATACGTTTCATGGCATTTTGCATTTTCTTTTTCCACGAAACACGTTTTACTGGGGAACTTGGCCTGCAGCTGTTGTAAGAGCTCGCCTACATATTAAGGGAGTCACCCGTCACGGCTTTCAAGTTTTGCAGCGTCACCCAGCAGCTTTTAAAGCACTCCTCGTGAACGACAAGAAAGTGAAAGTGAGACACGTGCAAATCTCCCGTTGGCTTCTAGCCACGTGAGACTCCTACTAGACTCTGACTCAGGCGGGGCGCACCTCCAAGTCGCGTTGTTCGCGCGCCCCGAAGGGGTCCGGGGCTTGAACTACCGTTCCTCCGCGTGCCAGGCTGATTTCCTCCCCGCTTGGCCAAGTCGTCCCTCCCAGAGACTTTTCTGGAAAATAAATAAACAACTTCGAAGCCCAGGACATGGGTGCCGAGTCTCCTGCTCAGAGCCCTGGGGCCGGGAGCCGACCTTCTCCGGACCCCCGTCCAATCACGGCCCGCCGGCTCAACTCTGCAAACAGCGCACCCGCCAGCTCGCCGCCCTTTTGGCTTCCCCAGGCGCTGTTCAGGGACTCTGAAGCAGCGAGTCAGGAAACGCGGCGGGAAGAGATGACGCCCCCGGGGCCGGGAACGTCTGGGACGCGAGGGATACGGAAGCCCTCGATACCCCGCTTCCGCCCGCCAGTGCGCCTCCGGCTCAGGGCCCAGGGCTCAGGGCCCGGGACCCAGCCCGGGCGAACTGGGTACTCAGTGCAGCTTTCGAAATGCAGTTCCTCACATTATGCGGCTTGAGAAGACTCCCGGCCGCTTAAAGCCGCCAGCAGGTCCCATGGTGTAATGGTTAGCACTCTGGACTTTGAATCCAGCGATCCGAGTTCAAATCTCGGTGGGACCTCACTAGGCCTTTTGGTTCTACAATTCATGTTTTGGGAGTTGCTGCCGGCAGCGGCCACCTCGGGCAGTGCCGCTGCCTGCTGACCTGTTGGTCCGCGGTTTAGGGTGCCTCCTCCCTCCCTCGAAGGTGCTTTCATTTCGGGGCCGTCCTGAGCGTCGCGATGCGCGTGCGCGAGAGTCGGTGCCGAAAAATAAACGTGCTGATAGGAGATTGAACGTGACTTTGCCCTGGAGGGAAATATCCGAAGGGACCCGAAAGATTCCGAGGATGCTGCTTCGGGCGGGGAGCAACAGTAGTCTTCAGCTTTCGAAGACCCATCCTTCCCCGAAAGCTGCCGGGAATCCTTCTTGGCTATTGGCTAGTACGATATATTACTGCTCCATAAACCGCGAATGAAATGTCGGGACGGAGCCAAGGGGCGGGGAGAAGGGGCACTAGCTTTACTCTGATTGGCCAAAAGAATAGCAGGGCCGGGGAGGTGGATGCTGTTGGACTGCCTCTCTGGCGGTCAGTCCGCCTGTGAGAACGTCAAAGAGGCGGGAAATGTGTTCGTCTTGGTTGTTGGTTACTCAGGCAGTGAGGTTGTGAGTGTCTTTTAGTCAGGAAAAAATCCTTAGTAAAAGTGTCTGTTTTTCCTTCCGTCTCAGCTCCTGTGAAGGTATCTCTGCTTTAGGTTTGTCGCCGTATTGATGGTGTTTTCCTCCTGAGTGGATGATAGGAATCTTTGAGGGGTTTCACCAACAGGACTGAACGTATTTCTATTAGCGAGCCTGTCCAGGATCGGTGTTTAGGGTGCGAGCAGGCGCACGTGATTTGCGGGAAAGCGTGTACCTCTGGGATAGGGTGGAAGAGAAGCCCAGAGCGTTGCCTTCTTTGGATTAGTATCTGGGTTTTGAGAGGTGTCTGTTCCTCTAGGATAAGTGACGAGGGAGCCCGCTGACACATTTATTGATCTCCCTACAGGTTGAGTGGCACTGCACTCGCACCCTTGGGAGGATGCCATGGAAACAGGATCCTCTCACTGCTCCGCCCATCTCTCCCCTGAGGAAGCCTCCTTCCCACCCATCTCACACAATTCCTTAAACGTTTGAATGGATCTGTGTGCATGAGTGATCTAGCCTCAAAATTATCTAGGCATAAGAATAATAGTGTGGGAAGACTTGCTCTGCCACATATTAAAGCTTATTAACTATAAACTATAGGAATTAAGATCGTGTGGTACTGGTGAAAGGAGAGACAAACACACCAATGGAACAGACTAGAGATCCCGGATACAGCCACACGCGTATTTGAACAACTGATTTATGACAACAACAACATCAGCAGTGAATGAGAGTTCACATTATTCCATACTGTTTAAAAAAATTTTTTTATTTTATTGTTTTAGTTGAAAGTTTACAGAGAATGTTAGTTTCTCATTCAATAAATTGTACACAAATTGTTCCCCACACTGTCAGCACTCTCCCCATTTCCTCCCTGGGTTCCCCGTTTCCTTTCGTTTGGTTTTCCAACCCTTTCCTGCCTTCTCATCTTTGCTTTTGGGCAAATGTTGCCCTTTTGGTTTCCTATAATTGTTTGTTCTACGGAGCACGTTCTTTTTGGGTGTTCTGACTCATAGCGACCCTATGAACAACAGAATGAAGCGCCGCCCGGTCCTGTGCCATCCTCACAATTGTTGTTATACTTGAGCCCATTGTTGCAGCACTGTGTCAATCCATCTCGTTGAGGGTCTTCCTCTTTTTCGCTGATCTACTTTACCGAGCGTGATGTCCTTCTCCAGGGACTGGTCCCTTCTGATAACATGTTCAAGTATGTCAGATGAAGTCTCCCCATCCTGGCTTCTAAGGACATTCTGGCTGTACTTCTTCACTGCCGATAGGAGTATAAATAGATACAGTCACTTTGGAAAGCAGTTTGACATTAACTACTAAAGTTGAAGACAATCCTATCTTATGATCTAGCAATTTCACTCTTGTACATATACCCACAGAAATGTGTACATATGTGTACCTAAAGACATATATAAGAATGTTTTTGGTAACATAATAGTAAAAAATGGAAAGGAATTCAAATTTCCATCAACAGTAGAATGGGTATATAATTTGTGGTACACCAATACAATGGGATATCATACAGCAAGAAAAATGCATGAGCAGCTACATGCAACAAGATGGATGAATTTTAAAAAAAAGTACTGATACCGATCCAAATACCAGCAACATTCTTCAAAGAGATGGAAAAACTAATCATTAACTTTATATGGAAAGGGAAGAAGCCCCGAATAAGTAAAGCACTACT
>NW_004443990.1:13535113-13595061 GCF_000243295.1 Trichechus manatus latirostris | reverse complement strand
AAAAAAAAAAAAAAAGTACTGAGCTAAAGCAGAAGATAGACACGAAAGAATAAATCATGTATGATTCCATTTATATAAAGTTCCAAAATAGGCAAATCTAACTGCTGTATATTATTTAGAGCTGCAAACTTAGATGATTAAACCATCAGGCAAAGCAAGGAAATGATTACCAAGTTAGGTTACAGAGTACCTCTGGGGAAAGGAGGGGGCTGTGGTTGCAAAGGGGCCAGCAGGGGTCTGCTGGGGGTGCTGGTACTTGTGTATTTCTTGACCAGGGTGAAGGATACATAGATGTCGACTTTACAATAGTTTGTTAAAATGCATATTTACGTTGTATATACTATTCTGAAAATGTGTTCTGTTTCTCAAGATCAGAAAATATCTAGAGAGATGATTCTGCCCTGGTCACAGATGAGAATTCCGAGATGAAAGTTTGTTTACAGAGAGACAAGAGAAAGTTTCTCTACTCTGAGCCAGTTGAGCCACATTCAGAGGGTCATGTTCAGTTCCAGATGTCACACAGGATAAATTTTATCCTGCCAGAAATTGGCTAGGTGCACTTGGACAAAACAGTTAAAAATTTCTGAGTCAATTTTATTGGTAAAATGATACAATGGTGCCTCTTGCACAAGAAGGTTGTGAGGATTCATTAAAATAGTGTAAATCCTTATCTAGGCACCTGATCCATGGTATGCTCAATAATGGTAATTTCTAGAAGAACAACCAGGATGGTGAAGACTATGAAAGCTCATATACTTGTGAAAAGCATAAATGCTCATATGAGAGAGGGGAGAAAGAAAAACTTAGCCGACACAAGATACTGCCTTAATTTATTTGCTTGGTTGTGCCTAGCCCAGATTGCAACAGAGGCAGAGAATGAGAATTTGTGGGTGGAAGTTAGAGGGGCAAATAGGAAGAACTTTCTAAGAATTTAAGCTGTCCTTCAATGGAAAAGGCTAAGAAATACTGCGTTTCTGGCGCCTGGAAGTGTTCCAAGGAGGTGCAAAGGTCTTTGTCAGTTGGGGGTGTAGGGAGATTTCTGCACTGAGGTGGAGGTCGGGCTTCACAAAGCCATCTTGCCTTTCCACTCTGAGGTTTCATTCTACTGTGAACTCTCACTCCCAGCTCAGGACTTCTCTCACCATGACCTCTTCCATCATTTCTTCAGTGGCTTTCATGGGGTTTTGTTTGTTTATACCAAGACCTTTAGTTAGAAATATATTTTACATCACAACCCAGTACACACATACACGCACAGACATAAAACTGAAACAAAAGGTTTAAGAAACTGTATTATCCTTACTATATGTAAAGCTTGTTAGCTGTTGTCAAGTCAGCCATTTCGGAAGTCGATCACCAGGCCTTTCTTCCTAGTCCACCTTAGACTGGAAGCTTTGCTGGTTCAGCATCATAGACCATGGAAGCCTCCAATGACTCATGGGTGGTGGCTGTGCTTGAGGTACGTTGGCTGGAATTGAACCCAGATCTCCCTCATGGAAGGTGAAAATTCTACCACTGAACCCCTGATGCCCCCGCAAGGAAAGCTACACACGAATATTTTCTATTGTGTGTGTGTGTGTGTGTTTATGTTTTTAAGCTGGCCACAACCTACTAAATTGATTTCATGACCCAGCGTGGTCTCAACCAACAGTTTGTAAAATTCTAGCCTAGAGAATTGGAAGCCTATGAGCTCACCACCATGGACCCTATCCTTCCCTTCCTAGCTCCAGCTTCTCTGAGACCCTCTCTTTGCCCTCCACATTTCCTTCTCCTCTACACTTTCCATCCCCTTTAGCTCAGGGGAGATCTTCTCTCTTCTCCTTACAACAGTCTGCAGATCCCCTTTCAATAATTTTATTCTGGTGAAGGGACCCTCCCTACCCGTTGCCATGGAGTTGATTCTGATTCAGAGACCCTGTAGGACAGAGTAGAACTGCTTCATAGGGTTTCCAAGGCTGTAAATCTTTTGGAAGCAGACTGCCACAACTTTCTCCCACGGAGCGGCTAGTAGGTTTGAACAACCGACCTTTCGGTTAGCAGCCGAGTGCTTATCCTCTGCGCCACCGGGGTTCATTAGGACCCTAGGGACCGCATTTTTGGGAAAGTAGAGAGCCTACAGTGTGTTGTCCCTCCCCAGAGTCACCAGCAGAGGGCAGTGCACAGTGGCCTATATTCTCATCCCTAGACTCAGGCTAGGAGCTGGAATCCACTACTCAAGATGTGGCTTTGAGTTGTCTCCTGCTGGGGAGGGGAGGCTGAGAGAGTTAGCAGCTATACCTAATATCACTGTAGTATGTTAGGGTTGTTTCCAGATACTTACTTTCAGTCCTGTCTAGTAAATTCCCCCAAGGTAGGAACGTGGAGTCAACCCTGACAACTCCCTCTTCCGCACCCCTCACTCAATGAGTTGTCAAGATCTAAAAACTTTATTTCCCCAAGAATTCTTCAACCCATCCCCCATCTCTAGATTTATGGCCACCATCCAAACTGGGGCCTTTCTTACCTCTCTCCTGATCTAACAACCACCTCCTTATCTGTCTCCCTGTCCCTACTCTTTTCCCTTTGTCACAATGCAAATTTTCTTCTAAACACAAACATTACCAAGTCACTCCCTGATTAAAACCCTTCAGTGGATAAGGTTGTTTCGTACAGCAAACTAGACCTCTCTGACCTGATCGTCTCCAACCCCATCCCTCTGCAGCTGCCCGTCCTAAGGATCTAGGCCTCCCTCTTTACCGTCCATCACCTCCAGACCGATTGGTGTTTCCATTCAAACCATGTTTCTTTTTCTCCTCACACTCATATCCCTGTTTATACTACCCTTTCCGTTCATCCAGTTATGACTTAACCCTGAAGACTCAACTCAGACATCACCTCCTTCTAGAAGCCTTTTCTGTCCTCCCTCCCAGGATACAACACACATCCTCCTACGGGCTCCCATCATACCCCATGCAGACCTCTCTGGCACTGCACTGAGCACAATGCATTATGACTGTCTGTTCTTCTGCGTCTCCTTCAGACAGTAATTTCCTTGATGACAAGACCAAGAATCAGTCTCATCCATCACTGTTCCCTTAGCCCTTAGCAGGGTCCATCCTCCCTCCGTGATATGCTAAAAAATTGGGTAAAAATGCTAACTGAAGCCTGTCCCTTTGCTGCTAAAATACCTTCATATGCTTCCTATTGTCCTTAGGATGAGAAGAAGGCCCTGAACTGAGTTTACCACAAGGTCCATCAAGACTTGACCTCCATCACCCTCTCCAGCCTCATGTATTCTCACTCCCTATCTCTCCCTCACCCTCACCTTACCAGCACGCAACAGTTCACATTGACCTTGCCTGCTGCCCTGAGTGTACCACACTTTCAGTCACCTCCAGGATTTGCACGTGCTTTTGCCTCCATCTGGAGGTCTTCCCTCCTTGCGTTCCTCAGCTTGTCCCTCTTCAAGTATCAACTTAAAAGTCACTTCTTCCAAGAAACTCTTCCTGACCCCCTCCCCACCTAACAAGGATAGCTGCTGTCTACTGTCTGTCCCCACACCACCCTTGATTTTCCCTCTAGTAGCACCTATTGACTTAATAGTAAATTGCTTGTTTCATGTCTTCTTGGCTAAATTCCATGGGAGTAGAAACCTGTTAGTCTTGTGCAATCTTCCATTCCTAGTGCCCAGAACATAATAGGCACCCAGTGATATTAAATAAATCAGGAAGTCGTGACTTTCAAACTCTTTTTGTCATCAGGCCATCTGGGGGATCTAAACAACTAGGAGAAGGACCATAGGATAGGACATGAGATGGGAGAAAAGCAACCACCTGCAGCCCTGGCCTCCAAACTACTCTAATGTGGAAACCGTTTTTACCAGGAAGAGAGTGAGGGGAAAAAATGGGACTGATTCTAAAGAGAAGTAGGTGTTTCGTCAGGACTGCCCTCTGGAGTCTTAGGGTATCACAGGCTCTTCAGGCCCCACCACATATGGTGCCAACTGCTAAGCCAGTGAAGAATGATTCCAAGTGGGGCTAGCAGTGACCCAGCAGGTAGAGGAGAAGATGGGAGAAAAGAGTTGAAAATGAGATTAGGGAATAGATTCACGTTGCATTCAGCCAGATGTCTTTACTCCTGTGACTGAGAGGTCTGTGGCAGGGTTCTGAGGAGGTGCAAACAAGGTGAAGAGTCACTGGTTCCCTGGAGGTCTGTGCTGGGATGGCTCTGGGTGAGGAGTGCGGCTGAGGAGAGACAGGCGTTCAGGGCAAGGGGCCTCAGTGCCGTCAGTTTATCACACAGGTGCCTTTCTCCTTGAAGGGATTCTGGTCTTCAGGGATGCCTTTGAGAAGAGGATCATTTCCTGCTTGGGCTTCCACAAAATCCTTGATTTCTTTTCCTGTCTTGGAAATCTGTGAGGAAACATAATATGGATACAGCCCTCATTTTTTCTCAGGATTCATGACACGGTGAGTCCCAAGAAGCCAGAGAGGACAAAGATGAAGGGGATAGGCAGGTGTGAGAGGGGTGTGAGTTCCTTGACCCTAACTCACAAAATCTGACTCTTACCTTAGTGAGGTGTTTTGCTATGCCCAGCCCAGAGCTGGGGCTGAACACGCTGAGCTTCCCAAGGCTCTGAGGCTCTCTCCTGTGCTCAGAAAAGTGTGGCATCTCCATGGGGTCAAGCCTCAGCCTCCTTCTTCTCCCTACCCCATCCCAGAGCACCTCCTGCTCCTTCTAGCACCCTGCAAAGGTTCCACCACTTCCTCCCTTATGCCCCAGATCCCATCAGGAACAGGAAGGGATGGAGAAGAGAGTGGGGAGGAAAAGAGGAGGCTCACCGGAGCTCTTGTGTTCCTCACTTCCTTCTTCAACTGCTCTACCTCCATCTTCAGTAGCTCCTTCTCGCTGAGATCCTGGGCCATCCTGCCTTAGAGAGACCTGATCCTGAAAGGATTCAGCAATGGGATTATAACTCCCTCAGCTCCCCCAGATCCCTCCTCTGCACTCTCCACACCCCAACTTGTATCTTCTTCCCTGCTATATCCCCCAGTTCAGGATCCTCATCACTCAACATATAGTCATTACATCCCGCCAGGTCTCACTGTGAAGAGTAGGAAGCATCTAGTCTAATGGAGGAGGAGGCATAATCTTTGCCCTTGACAACCTGTCTAAGGAGGAAACAGGAACCCAGAGCATAGAAAAGGAAGAGAGAAGAAATTTCTCTCAGTAAGGAAGATTTGGAAAGCAAAGTTAGTGTTCCATACAATGACTGGGGTAGAAGTTTTCTTTTTTGTCCCCAGGTCCTGGCAGGGGAGAGTATACCCTAGTGCTTAAGAGAATGGGCTCTGGAGCCTGCCAGACTCTAGTTGTGATCTCAGCTCCGGTGCCCCCTTCACTGTGTGGCCTTAAGCAAGTCACTCAACCTTCCTGAGTCTTACTTAGTTTTCCCATCTGCAAAATGGGTGTAATATAGTAATAGCAGCTATCACATGATTATTACAAACACTAAAAAAAAAAAATGCATATAACTATTTTAGTTCACTACCCGGCACATAACGAGCACTTAATACATTTATTATTATTATTATTACTGGTATTATTATTATCATCATTATTATTACAGAGTTATCACTAAGGCCTGCCTAGGGCCTAACCTCAAGACTACATCCCAGCCCAGTGCAACCTCAGCCCCTCTCACCTGCCAGGAAGGAGAGTGCACTTCCAAGCTACTTGTGCTGGACCCAGACAAGATGGTGTTTGAGCCTCCTAGCTCTTCCTCACCAGCCGAAAATCTTCAGATAAAGCAGATGGTCTGGAAGCCAAAGCTCTGATGCCTAAGCTGATCAGAGGCTCAAGGTTCTAAGCCCATCCACCACCTGAGCCCCCAAGCCCTCCCTGGCACCGGAGCAGAGATGCTGATGTCTTTCCCACTGTAAGCTAGGAAACAGAGGCCACCGCCAATCTTTCTGACTCTAGCCCATCTTTTTATCACCCTGCCCCCTGCATCAGCCACCACTGCCTTCAGTATGTCCCTGGTTCAGAGCCCCCACCCCTTGCCATCTAGTCAATTCCAACTCATGATGACCTTGTGTGTTATAGACTAAAACTGCTTCCTAGGGTTTCCTAAGCTATAATTTTTACAAAAGCAGATTGCCAGGACCTTCTCCCATGGTGCTGCTGGGTGGGTTCAAACCGTCAGCCTTTTGATTAATAGGCAAGTGCAAACTGCTTGCCCCACCCAGGGACCTGTCAGAGCCCCCACCAGCCCCATTTCCCCAAACCCTACCCTCCAGCTCTACAGGTTCCCCTCCTCCTGCCTTCACTCCTAAGCCCTCCCCTCTTCACCTCTGAGGCTATGCTGAGGTTGTTCTTCCCAATGAGGCAAGTCCTATACCAGCTCCTTATTTCCTTCATCCATGAAGCCTTCGTGTGCTCCTTTGGACGCCCGAAATATCACCTTACAAGGTTCTCTTAGCTCAGCCTTCATTCACTCATTCACTAAAGATGTACTCTCACCTACGCGCTGTGCCAGTTCACACTTGGGGCGGCGGTTGCCTCTAACGCCTATGTCCCTGCTGCTTTGCCGCCTCACCTCCCTCTGACCCCTGAGTGTGGGTCTCCCTTAGGACAGTCCCCAGCACAGGGCCCACATACTGGTCTTTCTCTTGTCTCCTCCTAGGGCCACTGGAGGGCTATGTCTTTTAATAGACACTGAGCAAAGGGACCCTCTCACACAGCAGGTGCCTTAAGGGACCAAGATGCAGCCTCTGGGTGGTGCAAACAGTTAACACGCCTGCTGCTAACTGAAAAGTTGGAGGTTTGAATCCTAAGGCACCTCAGAAGAAAGGTCTGGCGATCTACTTCTGAAAAATCAGCCACTGAGAACCCTATGGAACCCAGTTCTACACTGACACACAGGGGGTCGCCAGGAGTTGACTCAATGGCAACTGGTGGGAAAAAAGGTCGATGATGGGTTCTTTCATTCTCCTGCCTCCAGGATGACAGACTGGACACTGGGAGGGGAGAGGAGAAGGCCTGTGGCTCATCCTGGCCTTCACCATCCCCTGCACCAGGATCCAAGTCCCCTTCACAGCTGTGAAATCTTAGAATCTGAGACCAGGGCAGGACCCTGAAGGTCGTCAAGTCCAACTCCCTTATTAATGTGTGAAGTAGAGCCCATGCCTCCTAAGCCCAGCTCAGTGCTCTGTCCACTGCTGCTTCCTAAAATGGATACATTGATCTAGAATTTGAACTTAGTGCTTCTCACATTCAAGTCCTTCATGTTGTCTAATCTGAGTCTCACACTACATTTGGTCAATTTCGTCTTGTCCTGCCTTCGTTAAACACAGAGCACGTATAGCAGGTGATGCAGTGGTTAAGCACATGGCTGCTCACCAAAAGGTCAGTGGTTAGAGCCTACCAGCTGCTCCTCGGAAGAAAGACCGGGCGATCTGCTTTCATAAAGATCATAGCCTAGGAAACCCTATGGAACAATTCTGCTCTGTCCTATAGGGTCGCTCTGAGTCAGAATCAAATGGACTGCAATGGGTTTAACCCTTCAGAGGCTTGATAACATTTCTCAGGGACCCTCTTGGCGTGTCCTTCCTGTGCTAACCCTGATTCCTCTTGCTGCTGCATCATTGTTTTCCATTGGTGGGGCACTGCCACCCCAAGTTCCCCCCAGCATGACCCATCTCCATAGCCTATCCACCCTCCACACCCCCCTCCCCTGGTGAATCATCCTCTGGCTTCCCAAGGAAGCTCCCACCCTCTGCCCTTCCTCCCCCTTCCCTGAGTGGAAAATCCATCTCCACCCCCCATAGTAGGCCGGCCCCCTTCCTCCTCAGTCTCCCACCCCATCCCCCCAGCGTCTAGTTTCCTCTCCAGGACTAGGGAGCAATCACAGCTGCCCCGGCCTTGGTTTCCTCTGCTGGGAAGGATTGAGGGGCTGGGCCCCTAAAGGGGTCCCTGGCTTCCCCTTTCCTCTGGGCAGGGGACAGAGAAGCACAGGCCCAGGGAGCAGGGACTGACTTCCTCTTGTCCCAGAATGAGCCTCCCTGCCTTTTGCAAGCAGGTTTGGGTCTCTCACACAGAGGAAACCAAAAGCAGTCAGAGGGAGGGAAGCCAAAGCAACCAATCAAGGGCAGGGTGAAGCTCAAAACCAACGGGCTCCCCGGGGAGCAGCCAGAAGCTGGGGGCCATGGCGGAGCTGCAGCAGCTGCAGGAGTTTGAGATCCCCACAGGCCGGGAGGCTCTGCAGGGCAACCACAGCGCCCTGCTGCGGGTTGCCGATTACTGTGAGGACAACTATGTTCAGGTAGGTGGGGCAGGCACAGGCAAGGGCACCCCAGCCCTGCGAGGGGCCCCAGAGCCCATCCCCAGGGCTGGGCCATGGGAGCCAGCCTGACAGATGCCAGAGAGGGCTCAGCAGACATGCTGGGCTTGGTGTGAGAAACCTCCCAGGCCAGGCTTTGGTTTCATCCCCGCCCCCAAAACTCTAACCCTAACCCATGCCACCCAAGCTACCGCTGTGCCGCTTCTCCTTCCCAGAGCCTCAGAGAGGCCTGGGCCAGAGCTATTCCATCCTGGCATCCAGCCTCACCTGAGCTTCAGGTCCCTCTTACCCTCCCACTCAAACCCAGAGCACTGGTGGCACCATCATTCCCTTTGCAGGCTGGCTTTAAGAGATACTTCAGAACTTTCCAACTATGGTGGTGAACTTGAGATGGACAAGGGAAAGAAGGAGTGGAGTTCTTTCCCTGATACCTTGAGGGAGAGTTGAGAGACGTCAGACTCGGCTGGGGTAAAGAGGGGAGGGCTGACACAGAGGCAGGGGGATGGACAACATGACTTCTGAAGCTGACTACCAGCAAAAGATGAGGATGTGGAATTTTAGAAGTTTTTTAAAATTGTGTGATTGTCCCAGGACTGAGAACGTAGATTCCTGGATCTACTATTGAGCGCCTCTGTTATTTCATTGATTCTCATAACTGCCTAGTGAGGCAAGTATTATTTTTTCTATTTTATAGATGAAGAAAAAGCAGCTCAGGGAGGTAAGGTGACTTGTCCAAGGTCATACAGTGTGGAAGCAGCAGAGTTGGCATCAGCCCAGGCCTCCCTGACTTCTGAAGCCGAGCCCATTCCTCTCCATCATTCTCCCTCCCTGACGTGCTGTATGCCTTTAAGACACTTATTGGCCCTCTCTGTCCTCAGTTTCCTCTGCTCCCTTAAGAGTCACAGGCTTAATCTGTTACCAAAAAAAACAAAAAACAACAACAAACCAATCGCTGTCAAGTCATTTCCAACTCATGGCAACCCCATGTGTTGCACACTAGAACTGCACTCCATAGGATTTTTTGAGGCTGTGACTTTTTGGAAGTAGATCTCCAGGCCTTTCTTCTGAGGTGTCTCTGAGTGCTTAACCCTTTGTGTAACCTACCACTTGGACAAAATTTCATTTTTCTAACCTGGACTAACCCAACTGTGAGAAGAGGCACAGGGACCTCCTAGCACAGAATATGTTGGAAAAAAAGATCAAGTGCTTATGAGAAAATGGCAGATTAAAGAGAGCCAATACGAATAACATTTACAATGCTCTGTGCCCTTGCTCGGGGCCAGGCATGTTCCCTGCATTGCCTCAGTTAGTCCTCACCCTAGTTTTAGGAAGTAATGCCATCCTGTTTCACAAATGAGGAAGCTGAGATTTGCAAAGACCAAGTCACTTTCCCAAGGTCTCCAAGATAGTGGCAGAGCCTGATTTTGAACCCAGAAATCCAACTCCAGAGTCCACCTACCAAATCTCCAGCTGAAAATGCTACCCCAGGTATAATTTCAGTCTGTGTAGACAGTGAGTGACCGCCTTGTAGATGAGAGAACATAGGTTACACACCAGCTCTGTTCTCCCAGCCCTGAAAGATATGCTCCTACTATCAACAAGGAGTCCCTGTGTGGGGCGAATGGTTAACACGCTCAACACAAAGGTTGGAGGCTTGAGTCCACCCAGTGAAACCTCGGAAGAAAGGCCTACCAATCTACTCGTGAAAAATCACCCACTGAAAACCCTGTGGAGCACAGTTCTACTCTAACATACATGGGGTTGCCCGGAGACAAGTCAACTCCACGGTAACTGGTTTGGTTTTTGGTTTGGTTCCATTCTTTCAATACCTTCTGCAAATCTCAGCGTGTGTCTGGGTAGGCTTTTGTTTGCACACATGGTGTGCACACAGGGTTTGGGGTCACAAAGACCCGAGTCCCGTGTCCAGTTTTGCCATCTACCAACTACAAGACCTGTGGCAAGTTTCCCCTCTGTGATTCTTACACCTTCCTTAAGGGATGTCTACTTGGATTAATTGTGATAGTGTATTAAAGCATCTAGCCCAGTGCCTGTCCCTTAAGAAGGGCAGGATAAATGGCAGTTATTACCATTACCATTACTATCATTGTTATTAATTACAGAGCTCAAAGGCAAATTATGGATAATAAAACTCACTTGTAAAGAGGTAGAGCAGCCCTTGCAAAGACACCCAGGGCATGGGGAGCCCTGACCCAGGTTGGAATCCCAGGACTCCTACTTCCTTCATGTAGGACACTAACTGTTAGACCACACCACCAGTTAGCTCTCCAGGCCTCTCTGAGGATCTCTGTCTGGAGAGCAAATGCCTAGGAAAGCTTTGGATGACTTTTCAGAACTGCTCTTAATGAGGCCTGGTTCTCACAGCCTCTACCCCTTCACCCCCAACCAGGTGTCAGGAAACCCACAGGGAACAGGGCAAGCTGGCGTCAATTTCAGATCTGTGCTCAACAGAGACCTCAAGTCAGGGTCGACCAAGTTTACAGACAAGGTTATTTGCATATGAACAAGTAGTCAGCCTTGAAGATGGATCCCAGACCCTTCTCTGCCTAGACCTAACTTTGGGTCAAGACCAAAGCCAGGGGTCAGCGGGGGTCCAGGTTCTAGCCTCTCAGAGCTGGGCCCAAGCAGCTGCTTTTCCTGTTTGGGCTGACAATTCTACATGCTAGTCTGGGGAGTATGGGAGAATAGGGGCGTGCTAAGAAACCTAGGGGTGAGCTAAGAAAGCTCACCTATTAAAGGAAGACCCTGAACTAGAACAAGCTCTGCTATCCTATCTGGTTTTAACATGCTGGGCTGATTTTGAGGGGCCCTGAAGGCACAGTGGTTACACACTTGGCTGCTAACAGGTCGGCAGTTCAAACCTACCATCGGCTCTGTAGGAGAAAAATGCAGCAGTCTACTTCTGAAAAGATTTACAGCCTTAGAAACCCTATGAGGCATTTCTACTCTGTCCTACAGGATCACTATGAGTCAGAATCTACTTGAGGGCAATCTGTTTGGTGTTTTTTTTTGTTTGTTTGGGTTGATTTCTTTGCCTTTTTAAGGCTCTTGGTTACATATGCTGATGACATATAAATGGACATGCAAATGAGCATCTCTTCTGTTAGAAAAAGCAGCAGGAAGGGAAGCCTAGGGGAGAACCACAGGAGGGGCTGTCCACGAGGGGCTGGGCCTACCCCTTAGCCCCAGTCTGGCTCAGGCAGCATTGGAGACACCCAGGACCCTCCTCTGATAGTTCTAGGCCTGCTCTCCACTGACAAGTCCTGTAGGGCACCCGAGGGCCCCAGCAAAGAGACCCCAGTATGCAGCCTTGCCTGTCAGTCTGCTAGCCTTGCCCTCCTGCCCCTGGGGAAAAAGGTGCCTGTTAGAGGACAGCAATTCCATGACCCAAGCCTGGCTGAGATGAGGAATCAGCCTGAGGAACCAGAAGACCCAAGAAGTTTGGTCTTCAACCACTCCCTTGCCTAGCCCTCTACCACTGACTGGCAGTACAACTCCAGCCAGAGCTTGGCACGGTGCCTGACATGCAGTAGGAAGACGCCCAGGAAGTGCCTGGATTCTCATTCAGTCCATTAATTAATTCCCACACGCATATTTATTAAGTGTCTTTGTGTGTCAGGCACTATTCCAGGTCCTTAGGAAACAGAATAAAACCAGTAAGTTCCCTGTCCTCATGGCACTTACATTTTAGTGGGGAGAGAGAGGAATAGATAATAAAAGAGTAAAAAGAGAATTTCTGATAGTGCTAAGTGCCACAAATAAAAGAAAACAGGGTAACAATAGAGATTGAATACAGGGTGGGTGGGGGAAATTTTAAATAGGGTGGTGAAGGAAGGTGTCTCTGAGGAACTGGGATCTAATATAAGGATTCTAGAAAAAGGTATAGCAAGTGCAAAGGCCCTGAGGTAGAAACAATCTTAGCTTGTTCCAGTCACAATGGCCAGTGTGGCTAGACGGGAGTAAGTGAGAGGAGAAATTACTGAGGATGAGAGTAGAGAGAAAGGCAGGGGCCAGACTTTGTGGGGAGGCCATGGTTAGAAGTTTAGATTTTATTCTCAGTGTATTGGGAAGCTATTGGAGGGAATGAATGAAGACACTCCCCTCTAGGACTCAGTTTCCTTATCTGTAAAATGGACCAGATCATTGGTTCCCAAACACTAACCTATGGATTAGGGCTAAACAAGGAGCACAAGGGTCACCTGGGGAGCTTTTAAAGGCAGATTCCTTGGTCTCACTCCTAGGGGATTCTGGTTGGATCTGGGGAGGGAGCAGGTTCTTTGTTTTTAAGTTTAAGAATGTGCCCTCCATCCAGCTTTTTCTTCCTCTTCGCTTTCTTCTAGTCATCCCTTATCCCCTAACAGGACAGCTCGTTACTCAGTTCCCCAGAAAAGCGGCAGGGCCATCTCAACTCCATCCCCAGCCAGGCCATTTGAGAGGGGCTATCTTTCCTCCCATTGCACACATTCCCCAGGACTGCAGATTTGCTTTCCAAATGTCATTTAAATCCCTCTTGCTACAACATGATCCTTATGGAAACTACCTCAAACCTCTAAAGGCTGCTGCATCTTCCTCCCAATTCAGCCCCTGCCTTCCCTATGTCTCCTCCCACCCCATCGCACCCTGCCAAGGACCCAGGGAAATACGCTGGCCTCAGGCCAGGGCTGTGTGTGTTTCAGACCACAGACAAGCGGAAGGCACTGGAAGAGACCATGGCCTTCACCACCCAGGCACTGGCCAGTGTGGCCTACCAGGTGGGCAACCTGGCCGGCCACACTCTGCGCATGTTGGACCTGCAGGCAGCCGCGCTGCGCCAGGTGGAAGCCCGTGTCAGCACCCTGGGCCAGGTAAGGGGTACAGGAAGGCTTCCTGCATCAGCCCCTGGCTCTTCAGCCCCATTCGGACATTTTCTCCAGCAGAAGTCTCTCCCTGCCTTCCTCCATGGCCAAAGGCCTGACTACCACAGAAGGCTGACACTTCCCACGCTTTTGGAGCCCCCTTATCTCTGTGGCTTTGTGTTTGTGGTAGGTCTTGCTGTCCATCTGACTAGGAGCTCCTTGTTGTTATGTGCTGTCAAGTCGGTTCTGACTTACAGCGACCTGAAGGCAGGGTTTTTTCTTTCTGTGAATTGTACCCTGCAGTTAGAAAATTGGCTCTACCAATCACAGGGGCTGCACAGTACAGGAAAATGGTGAATGGACCCTGTTTCCATCTGAAGACAGTGACTTGAGAAATGTCCTAGAGCCCGTGTGCTTTCTTGGCAAGGACATCGTCAGCCCTGGAAGCACGGCCACCACCACACAGTGCCCCCCGCCCTTCTAGCATACACACCCTCCTCCTTCCTTCCTGGATCCTTGACCGAGGAATTGCCCCATTAAGTACACACACAGATCAGTTACACATTTGGCTCTGGCCTGTGCATCAGCCACATGTTCAGTGCGTGGGGCAAGCCTTCTCCTCTCACCCTACCAAACTAGAGTCCCTGCCCTCTCAATGCTGTTTCTCCACAGAACATCCCAAGAGGAAGTTCATTCATTCATTTGTCCCTTAAAGAAGAGATCTGATCCAGGAAGATCCTCTGCCACCTCCACTTCACCCCCTTCTTCTTCTGAGCCAGCCCGGTCCTCTAGTCTCTTCCCAGCTTCCCCAGGGATTTTATTTTCTCTTTTCCTCCTGTTCCTGCTCAGCTAATAATAACCTTCATTCCCTTCCACCAGGAAGTTGCTCCAAAGTGGCTCCATCCTCCCCTGCTACTCTTTTCCCAATTGCTCTGTAGCCTTGGGGACAAAGCTCACTCTCTCTCTGGAACTCACTGCCTCCCATGGTCCCTATCCCCACCCTAAAGTCTCTATTGGAAAGATGCCCCATTGCCACTCCCAACTCTGTCACGCAGATGGTGAACATGCACATGGAGAAGGTGGCGCGCAGGGAGATCGGCACCTTGGCTGCTGTCCAGCAGCTGCCCCCAGGCCAGAAGATCATCGCCCCTGACAGCCTGCCCCCTCTCACACCTTACTACAGGAAACCCCTCAATTTTGGCTGCCTGGATGACATTGGCCATGGGATCAAGGTAGAGAAAGGGGCCCCTCCTCTTTCCCCACATCCTCCCTCTCCTGTCTCCCTTCTCTCCAGCTGCCCAGGTCTCTTCCACATCCCTGTTCTTGTCCCAACCTGCAGCTCCTTTCTTTTCCCATTCTCTGAAGCCATTGCTCTGAGACTCCTTCCCCCTCCGCAAATTCTCTCATCTTCCCATGACCCCCTCCCTCCATCACTGGCCTTTACCCTGTATAAGACGATCTGCTCAGTGTGACATCCTGAGGCCCTCCTCCCCCGTCCACTGTGGGTGCTGGGTGTGAAGGGGAAGAGGGGCCTGGAAGGATGTCAGGGTGTGCATGAGAACGGCTTCCCAGCCACATGAGAACAGTAACTTCCTCTGTCTGGGGTTTGAGGTCACCGCACTGAGCAATCACCCCAGAGCTGCTGTGGGTGGGAAGGGGCAGGATGCAGCCACTCAAAGGGGATGTAGGAAAAGGTGAGCACACGACTCTGGCATTTTCTTTTCAGCCCATCTCCTGAGAGCTGGGAGAGGGCACATCCCCCCATTCCATTTTGTCAGTTCCCGTGTCCACAGTCCACCTTCGATGAGAACCTACACTCCTTCCTCCCCTCACCGTGCCTTCCCACCAGTAAGTTTCTAGTCTCCATTAAATTTTTTTATGCTTCAGCTCAAGTTCTTTTTGTCTTGTTCCTAGTGAAGCATAGCAAACAGAGAATATCATTCTCCGTGCACCCACCCTCAAAGAAGGGGAACCCCCATCAGTGACATGTGACATTTTACACTCCAAGTGTCCTAGTACCTGCTCCTCTCTGCCCTCAGTTCCCCAAAGCCAGTCCCACCGGTCTGCAGAAATGACAGCTGGGATACTTCTAAGTGTGCTGTGCCCCCTCCCCTCAGGAAGCTGGGGTGGGAGTCTAATCATAGTTCAGGACCACCAGGCCCGGCCTGCAGCTCCCTGGGCTCCGAGACGGTTTGAGGAGGGGGCAGGAGTGGTGGGCCCCGCTCAGCCCGCTGCGGTTCTGCAGAGGAAGTGGCCACCAGACCGTGTCTGCGCCCCGAGGTTTCTGTCGTCCAGGGCTGCAGCAGCTTGAGGCCCAGGGCCCAGGCCACGAGCGAGACCGGGGGGTAGTGGGCTGGAAAGTGGAAATGGGAACTTGCTGTCTCCTCTGAGTTCTCTTCACTCCCTCACCCGTTTCCTCTCTGGGATGAGGGTGGGGGCTAGGGGGCCCCCTGGGAAAAGAGGGCCCCCCCCCCCCCCCCCCCCCCCCCCCCCACCTCACAGGACCTGAGCACGCAACTGTCGCGGACCGGGACCCTGTCTCGCAAGAGCATCAAGGCGCCTGCCACACCAGCTTCCGCCACCCTGGGGTGAGGCTTCGCCGGGATCCAAACCAACGTGGCCCAGTCCTCTTCCGATCCTGACACTCCACTGCCGCATCTGCGCCCCAATGCCCGGCGCCAAACTTCCTCTCCCCCCCACCCACTGCACCCCTCCCTGCTCGCAGACGCCTCCCCCCTTCACAGTCCTTCCCTCCACCCCCAGGAGGCCGCCCCGGATCCCCGAGCCCGTGCATCTCCCGGTGATGCCCGACGGCCACCTCTCTGCCGCCTCGTCCGCCTCGTCCCTGACCTCGGCCGGGTGAGCCCTACCAGGCTGGGTGGTGGGTGCTTGAGAGGGGCCACCTGCCCATTGTCATGGTGACTAATGGGGTCGCGACCGCTCGGAACCGCCAGGGCAGAGTCAGGGAGCCGGGCAGTTGGGGGATGCCGAGTCCGAGAAAGCGCCCGCAATAGAGCCCAGCCCCTTTCTCTGGTCTTCAGCAGCGCCGAAGGGGTCGGTGGTGTCTCCACGACCAAGGGGCAGGCGGCCCCGCCACCCCCGCCCCTTCCCGGCTCCATGGCCCCACCCCCGCCAGCTGCCGACGTCTTCCTGCCGCCCCCTCCGCTGGAGGACCTGTCTCCGCCCCCACCCGGTAAGGAGCTCCACCCTCTCAACTCCCGAGTCACCTGCTCACCGGATACTCCTCCCCACCCTAGCCTTCTAGTATCAAACCTGGCCCGGTTCAGTGAGCGCTTCATCCTAAGCGGAGGTTAACAGGCGGGAAAGGAGGCCGAGGAAATAAACTTTATACTTGGCCCTCATCCATTTTTTCATTTAAACTTAACACCCTGAGAGGAGCTTTACCCTCCCATTTAGCAGATGAAGAAGCTGAGGCCAAGAGGTTGAGTGAAGTTACTTGCCCCAAGGGTCACTCAGCTAATAAGTGGCAGTCTGACTGCCTTGCACTGTTGATGTAATCTTTCAGTGTTTACTGAGCACCCACGACGTGCCTAGAGGCATTGTGGGAGGAACTGGGTGGGCAAGGACTAGAGGAAGATTATATAAAAATGAATGGATCCTCGGGTCCTACACTTGAGCAAGGAAGTTTCTTGGGGTGAGTGTAGCCTTTCTGCTTTCCCTCCTAGCTCCTGAGCTGCCCCCGCCGCTGGATCTGCCCCTGCCTCCACCCCTGGATGTAGATGAATTGGGTCTGCTGCCTCCACCGCCCCCAGGTTTTGGCCCTGATGACCCCAACTGGGTCCCTGCTGCATACTTGGAGAAAGGTACCTGAGACCCGGAACTGAAGGGCACCAGCCCCTGGGTGGCACTTCTGGCCTCTGCAGCCCTGACCCCCGTTCTTCACTGCCAAAAGGCATTCTCCCTGCCCCCACAAAGATTTGAGCCTGTCATCCACCAGCACATATTCTCTGATGCACTGAGCCAATGTTCACCTAGGAGCCTTCTCTGAATCAAACTGAGAGGGAGAGCCTGGTATGGAATATGAGCCGAGCTGGGGAGGGGTCCTGAGGGTGTAGGAGAAGACACCTCCTGCCCAGCTCCCTGCAGCTTCCTCCCCTAGATTGCTCCCTAGAACCCAACATTTGGGCCAGGGGCACATCTCACAGCACCCTCTCCTCCCACCTTGCAGTGGTGACACTGTACCCATACACTCGCCAGAAGGACAATGAACTCTCCTTCTCCGAGGGCACCATCATCTGTGTCACCCGCCGCTACTCCGATGGTTGGTGTGAGGGCGTCAGTTCAGATGGGACTGGATTCTTCCCTGGGAACTATGTGGAGCTGCTGACGACGGTGGGGGGCTCTCCAGGCCTGTGACCTAGGCTCTGCCATGCCAGCTTCGTAAGCCCCGGGTCAAAGCCAGCTCCACCATCTCAGCTGGACTAGGCCTGCCCACCTTTTGGGCTATGAGATGTGTTCTGTGCCCTCATGGAAAAGGGTCCCGGGGGGTAGAGAGAGGAGATACCCAGAGACCTGCTACCGATGAGAAAGAACTGGAAGCCAAGGAGTTTTCACGATCTTGTCTGCAGAGATCAAGCAGGCAGGATTTCCAGCGGCAAGTGCCAAGTCTGAATAAAGCCTTGATTGACCTCCTGATGGTTGCCCCAAAAGGCTGCGATCCAGAAAGAGGAGGCATTTAAGCCATCCCAGTTCTACAAGCGTCTGCTAATTATTGAGCCTCCTTCAGCTGCCCCTAGCAGCAATGGTTCTCCCACCTCACCCTCCTCAGTCCTCATTAAGTCCTCTCTCCACTTAACCTCCATGCCCCTCTGCAGTGGTCACCTGCACCTTGTTCTTTTGCTTTGTGGCTTGCTGTGCCTTAGGTGTTGTCTTGGATCCTTCAGCTGGACACTCCCCCGAGAATGGGACCACCTCCCTCACCTTAAGGGGGCTCTGTGCGAAGAGACCACCTTCACCCTCACCCCTTAGACTGCGGCGCAAGAGATCTCAGTCACCTCTTCCTCCTTCACCTCCTTTATAGCTCTGAACACCAAAGAGGAGGGAGAAGCTTGGGTTTCGCTGGTTCTGCTTAAAAACATCATGGCTTTCTGTTCCATACGGGAGAAGGGGTGCGGAGGGCGTAGCCCACGGGGGCGACTTCGGTAAAGTCCCTAGTCTCTTGCTGCATAGACGAGGCTGCCGGGCGAGGAGATATGGTCTCACGCTGCGAGGTCCTGGATGGCGGGACCGGAGCCGGACGGTGCGCTACCTCATTCCACCACCAAGAGGCGACTGTTTCCTCCGGCTTTTTTTTTTTCCCTTTGGGGGTGCTGGATGGTGGGCGGAGGACCCGAGGCAAGCAGAGAACTGTGTTGCCCGTACAGAAATAGTGTGTGACCGTAGTGGGTGAAGTAAGATCGAAGAAGCCTGGGGCCTTCGGCGGAGAGAGTCCAGTGGGGCCATTGGGTGGCTGGTCACTTTGAGGATTTCAGAGCACTGGGTCTTCTTGACAGAAGACTGGGGAAGGGGAAGTTAGGGGCCGGAGGCAGCAGTTAAAGCAGTGGGAAATGTTCCTTCTCCCCCCTGCTGGGGAACCCCTTCCTCCCAAATCAGAGGGCAAGGTTTTTGGAAACGCTGCTGTCTTCCAAGATATGCGCACCACCCGGGTTAAGCAGACTTCAGAATGTGACTGCGTGCAGCGGAACTAGGGAAGTTAACCTGGCTTAACTGCATAGATAGGGATGGCTCCGAACCCTCTCCTCCCCCGCAAACGGACAAGCCCGGAATTCCCGAAATCGGTCCCGAGGGACATACCGAAGCGAAAGGGAAAAGGGAGTACTAAAACTAGGTTTGTCTTTCCCAAACCCTGCCCCCCGTCCCCTCCTCCGCCGATCCGCCCGGGACAACCCCGGAAGGCCGCCATCCTCAGCACGCCTTGAGCACCTGTTGCAGATGGAGGCGCACGTCAGCGGCAGTCTCCCAGGGCACCACGCTGGCGCGAAAGGAGCTGGGCTCCGCCTTCTGCGCCTCCTGGATGAGGCGGTGCATGGGGTAGCCGCGACGCGGGAAGGCCACGTCGCCGCCTGCCAGCAGCCCCATGGGGCAGAAGTCGTTGGCCCCGTCGCCCACGTAAAAGAGGCGCTCGAAGTGCACGCCGTCGTGGGCCCTCTCGCGCAGGTAGTCGCTGAGCACCTTGTGCTTGCACATGTTGGAGGGGCAGCGCGGGCAACTGTGCGTGTGGAATGGTCGCAGTGTCAGCAGCCCCCGGGCGTCTGGACCCGACGGGTTGCTGAGGATGCGACGGAACAGACCGTGGTGGCCGGCGGCGCGCAGCGCGCTCTCTATGCCGAAGGTGTTGGCATCCGAGATGAGAATAACCTCGAAGCAGTCGCCCTGCTTGGCCACAAACTGGAGCAGGTCGCCCATGCCGGGCGACAGGGGGATGGCTTCGTAGACGGCACGCAGATCCCGAGGCCGCACGCCCTGCTCGCCCAGGTACTTGAAGACGCGCTGCATGTACTCGTTGTAGAAGCCCTCACGGTAGGTGGCACGTAGGCTCTCTGGCAGCCGCTGGCCCGGCGCGACGCGCACAATCGAGTCATCGCTGTTTTCGTCCACAATGGTCTCATCGAAGTCGAAGGTCAGGAGAAAGCGTGGCGCGCCCTGCGCAGCCATCCCGCTGTCCTGGGAGCAGGGGGGGGAGGAGCAGGAGAAAGAGGAAGGGGCAAGCGAGAGGGGGCGCGGCGGGAGCCGGCCGGGAAGAGGCCGGTTAGCAGGCCACGGCCAGAGGCGCTGGCATATCCAAGACCTGAGGAGGACCCAAGACCAGTTAAGCTAGGCTGAGTACCTCACACGCCCTCCCCCTCCCCGCGACCCCTGCTGACCTTCCCTGCCCACCCCCTTGGCACCTCTTAGTCCACTGCCCTGGGGTGTATTGCCCAGTGGAGCATCCTACACCTAAACCCAGAAGAGCTGCCTTGGGACCTGTTTTGCTGCTCTCATCTGGGGTCACTAGGGCTTGGCAAGGGAAGAGCTTATAAGAAGGGAAGAGCAGCTTTCAAGGGATCACTCCTTTGGGGAGGTTTCTGCAATAGCCCTTTTGGAGATTCCCAGTGGCCCCCTGTTGCTGGCGTGGATAAGGGCCGGTGGAGGGAACACTCCACTCCCTCCTCCTCTAACACAAACAGAGTTAAGGGAAACCACCCATTTGCCCAGCTGGAGCAGCTCCTCATTCCCTTTTTGGGCCATGTGGAGTGGATGGCTTATGGGACTGTGGACAAGGAGCCAGGCTCCAGGGAAGATGGCTTTGGCATCAGCCAAGGCACCGTGCACAAATGAGAGCCAGGTCCACAGGCGGGAGATGGGCACTAAGTACCAGGCTTGGGTGGTTAGGTGTCTGGGCCTCCCCACTGACCAGAGAACTGGATTGGAGCCCTTGGCATAACCAGGTAAGTGGACTGAATACACAAGACCCAGGAAGGCTCTCTGGGAGCTGCTTCCAGGCAGATGGTGCTGGGCTGGGGTCCAGGGAAGGGACACAGCTTCCCCAGGGATTTTCAGGGCCCTGTGCTGACAGCTCATCACTAATCACTTGCCAATTCCCTGGGAGGGATGTGTCAGCGAGTGGGGTTTCTGCCAGGGTCCGAAGCAAGCGGGCAGCAGAAGAAGTAGTGGGGCATGGGGAGGTGGGAGCCTCCCACACCAGGCCACGGCATACCTGGGAGACAGGGAAGGGAGAGGAGAGACAGCAACTGTGGCTGAAAAGGCAGGGGATGAGGGCGCAGGGAGTAGGGAGATGGGGGGTGGGGTGGTGAGGCAGTGGTGAGGAAGGAGAAGGCAGGAGGAGGTTGTGCCAGGGGAGCATGGGGACAGATAGCTAGACAGGAAGATGGAGGAGGACTCCCAGGAAGTGGAAACCTTGGCCAGAGTCATGTTGACAGGGGACATGGGAGACGACTGGAGACAAAAGGGCAAGTGTGAGGCCACAAAGGCAAGCAAATGGAGACAGCAGGAGCCCTCAGTAGCCTGTCCCTGTCACCTTTGCCTGCCAGCAGCTGTGCATGTCAGAGAGGCAGAGTACATGTACAGCTTCTGAATGGCCACCACACTGCCTTTCTCCCTTTCCCACCCCAATTAATTGAGACAGAGCCATCCTCTTTCTGGTTTCTTCCTAACACCCTCTCCAGTATTCCTGGGATATTTATGGCCTGGCACACCTTGTGAAATAGAAGCCCAAGCCCCTAATTCCAGAGCTGGGATTTGAACCTGACTTATCTGCCTCCCAGGAGTCCTGATGGCACAATGGTTAAGCACCCGGCTGCTAAGAGAAAGGTGGGCAGTTCAAACCCACCTGCTGCTCCACAGGAGAAAGATGTCGCAGTCCGTTTCTGTAAAGACTACAGCCTTGGAAACCCTATGGGGTAGTTTACTCTGTCACTATGAGTCAGAAATCCACCTGACAGCATCGGGTTATCTGCCTTCTAAAGTCCGTTTGACTTCGTCACTGGAGTCACCCTCTGGTCTCACCAATATCCAGCTGGGAGTCTCAGTGGCCCAGGAATCCCTGGAGTTGAGAAGTATCAGGGTCCCACACCTGGGATGGAAGCTTCTGGGGATTAGTGGAGCCTCAGTGGAGGCGAGGGCAGGACTCAAAGGGGCTGGATAGGGCTCCCCCAACAACATGATGAGAAAGTGGGATCTGAGACCTCATCCCAAGAGACCCCTGGGGGGACTCACTTACCCTAGATAGGCATCGGAGGCCAGCAACTGGAAAACACCCGCTCATTGTCAGTACATCACCCTGGGCACCACTTGTAGGGACGCTTTTGGCCTCTAGCTGTTGTCCAGAGCTCCTGACAACCATACAAGGTCCATTTGAGGTGACCAGCCAGATGATTTTGCATCCACCACTAATGCCCACCCAGGCCTATTCCCTCCCCTCTGCTGAGCCCCAGGAACCACTCCCAGGGTCTCAGTAAAAACAACCCTTTCAAAAGACAGAGCACTTACAGACTGCAAAGCATCCTCTTAGCAATCCCCTATGATGCTAGGGATGTTATGGATGATAGTATCGGAAACCCAGAGAGGTTAACTGACTTGCCCAAAGGTCACCCACTGTAAGTGACACAGACAGATCTCAAAATCAGATCCGAGTCCAAGACCAGTGGTATGCTCATTACCCCTTACATGTGTATGGTACATCCCAGTTTACAAAGCACCTTCATTGGTGTGTTCATCACAGTTGCCTGAATTCAGCAGAAGACAAAGGCTCAGAGACGTTAAGTAACTTGCCTGAAGCCATGCTGTTTGGGCCAGTCAGAGGCTGGTTTGTGAATGTCTGGCCACAGTCTTGCCTTCCCTCTGCCCTCCAAAGCGAAGGGGCAGATGGCCAGGGTTTACTGAAGCACAGCTCGGGGGGCTGGGACCCCTGGGTCCTACAGCTGCTTTCAGGGGTCCAGCAGTGGAGAGTCAGGTTTAAATCTCTGACGGACTTTGGGGATAGGGTTTGCCTTCTTGGGACCTTCCCAATGCAGCTACAAAGGATACCACTTACAGCTGCCACTAGCCTTGCTCCCCCATCCCTCCACTCCCAGGTTGAACTAGAGGAGGCAGCTGGGACAGAACTGGAAAGATACTGGGAATGAGGAGACTAGACCGGGAAAGAAGCAAAGGTCTGGCTGGCTGCTGCCCTCTGGTGGTGACAATGGGCGTCACATCAAACCTCTCTGACTTTGTCAAGGTGACTCTCCCTGGACCACTCTTGTGCCCAGGGCAGCAGGGAAAAGTTACGGACCCCAGAACAGAGACTGGGACATCCAAGGAGTAAGGCACAGGATGGTGGAGGTGCTCTACCACCCTCTATCTTGGGGTACCCCATCCCTCACAACTCGCTGACCACACACACATTAAAACGCTTCAGTAAGGACAGAACGTGAGGCTCAGTCTTTCACGGAAGAACTTTTGAGCTAGGAATTGGGAGAAGAGGCCCAAGCTGAATGGGGCAGTGGGCAAAGAGAGAGAAAGGGGGTTGGAAGAGACACGAGTCCAGGAGAAGATGGGAGAGAAAGGAAGGGAGGCATGGGGCACAAGGGAATGGCATGTGTTGTGGGGTGTGGGAAGATTGTCTCCAGGCCCAGTCTTCCAAAATCCTGGGTGATATTACATGTCCGGCCAGCCAGCCTAGTCAGAGGAGAAAGGTTGGAGATGCCACTCCCATTGAAAAAGCAAACATGGACAGGCACGTGTCAGGCACATGGAGAAGTGAGATACAAAGACACAAAGTGATCTCCAGCAGCCACCCAGAAACCCACTTTCATGCCATAAAGAAGGTCTCATTACTTTGCCCTTGTTTCTTTTTGTCTCCAAAGCAGAAAGCCAGGCATTCTGGGTTTCTTCTCCCCACAATGGAGCAGACCATGCTGTGATACCAGCCCGCAAGTAGTCAGAGGGACCAAGTCATTCCCTCCTGGTCCCCAGTAGGAATCTGGCTCCCTTAAAGTTCCAACAGGTTTACTCACCTCTGGCAGCTTTGTCTCGAGTGATCAAATCCTCTTGTGGTCACCAGAAAGAGTCTCTCAGAGAAAAGGCCAGCAGGACCTGAGCGTTCCCTGCAGGCTTAGAGCAAGGAGAGGATAGAAAGGTTTCTGGGAGGTGCAAGAGATTCCATATTTCAGTCCCAATTAAAAGCAGACCCTCCCTGATTCTATATCCAATCACAAATCCCTCTCTGCTTCCTCCTGCCTTTTATACAAATGTTCTTAGATTAAATCTGTGGGAATGGGGTGGGAAGGTCTCCTGGGGATGGGGGAGGGAACTGGGCCCCTCTTTGGCTAGGCCATAAGTTTGAAATCCTCCTGTTTTATTGGGTGGGTGGAGCCACAGGACAGTTTTCCACAGGAAATGTTAAGAATGGGGATGGGGGGAGAGGATCCTAGAAATACCACAGTTACAAGTCCTCTGCCCAAGCCAAGTCACTTCTCCTGTCACTAGAAATCAGACGCAACTGCTAAGCTGGAATTCCTGCCTTTCTCAGACAGTCCCACCAACTTTACTATGGTCTCTTTCTTGCTCACCATCCCCCGCAACAGATAGGAAAAACAGATGCCCAGAGAGGTCCAGTTAACATCACGGGAGTCACACAGCATCAGAATCAGGATTAGAACTCAGGGCTCTCAGGTGGCTCTTGAGAAAACTGCAGCCAGAGCTTCTTCCCCCCGTTGCCCTAAAGACCTTCTTGGGTTGTGAGCTTGCGGGGCTGACTAGCTGGTGGGGATGATCTGGAGCCCTGGTGCAGTGAGGAAGCTAGGGCTGAGAGTCACCTCCGGGCTCGCCCTGCCTGGCTGGGACAAACTGGGGCAGGGGAGGCTCGATGGGCAGGGGCAGGGAGGTGGCAACTCTGGGCAGGATTGGGGGGAGTTATTTTTAGAAGTGGCTGGAAAGCAGGCACTGTGGCACAGCCCCAGCTTGGCGGGTGCCTCGCTCCAATGCAGGGGAAGGGGGTGCGCAGCTCGGGGAGAGGAGGGGATTCGTGGGTGGCAAGGCGCAAGGGGGTACCAATTCCTTAGCCCCAGGAACGAGATTTCGCTTTGCCTGAGTTGGGGACTGAGAGCTACCCGGGCACCATGTTCCCGGGGTAGAGAAAAGAAAGGGACTCACTCGTCTGTTCCAGGGGATCCTCCACCGACACTCGCGTGAAGGAGCGCCCTCAAACTCCACACAGCCCCCACCGTACCTGGGACCCCAGCCTCTCCCTACCTTCCAGAGCCCGGGACTCACGTTGGGAGCGGTGATGGCAGCGATCTGTCCCGGCTGAGTTTTAAGCGTAAGTGGGGGGGGGGGGACTAGCTGAGGTATTTGGGCACAGGATGGAGCAAGAGGTGCTTACGGGAATTGGAGGGGACGCGGTGTCTTATCCACCCCTGGATTTTGGGGCTCCGGCTCACGAGTCCCTCCAATCCCGAGGGGCTGTGGACGATGTGCTCCTGGGCCGTCCCCTCCACCTGCCCCCCATCCCCCCGGGCGGCCGCAGCGTCCCCTTTAAATGCCCGGGAGCCGGAGCCGGAGCCCGAGCTGCCGCCGGCGCTGCGGCTGCTGCAGCACCCGGGCCCACCGCAGTCCCCGCACGTCACAAGCGACTGTCCAATCATAGCGGCGCCGGCGCACATCAAAGGGGCGGGCGGCGGACGAGCCCCGCCTCCCGGCTGCCCCGGAGGCTTCCGGAGCGCACCGAAAGTAGGATTGGGCGCCCCGGGTAGGGGTCGGAGGAGCGTGGGTGGGGGGCACTTCATTCAGGCGGCAATGGATATATATGTAACCCTCCTCTCACACGCCTAAAAGTGTCAGGGCTGTGGACTTTCTCCTCCGCCGCCTCCAGGGCGTGGGTCCCTGAGATTTGCAGAAATACCCCCCCCCCCAGCCTTCACCCTGTTCTTCGCTCCTAAACCGGGTGGTATGACCCAGCAGTTCCTCTCCACGTGCGCGTAGCTCGGTGCCCTCTGCCCTCCATGCAGAGTCACAGCGCCTCGCCCAGTCCCTCGGAACCCTTCCTGCAGGTTAC
Source organism: Trichechus manatus latirostris (assembly GCF_000243295.1). Taxonomy (NCBI): domain Eukaryota; kingdom Metazoa; phylum Chordata; class Mammalia; order Sirenia; family Trichechidae; genus Trichechus; species Trichechus manatus. Next base: position 13,569,335 of record NW_004443990.1, on the reverse strand, counting down.
AGCGGAAAGCCGGCAAAGGGGCTCTCCCGCTCCCCTACGCCGAAACTCTGAGTTGCGGGACCGAACAGTTTGCCCCTTTACAAATGGAGTTGTAGGTGAAAAACCCACTTTCTCCTCTGCTTATGAGTCCATTCCTAGCCATCACCACCCCTTCTTGCCCTCCCAGTCTGTGGATGGGGGAAGAGAGAAGATTTTGTTTCGGGAGGATAGAGGCAAAAGGTGTATTTACTGAGAACATGCTATGAATCAGGCGCTATGTTGGGTGCTGTACTGTGGTTGAATGTTCACAGCACTCTGGAGAAATTATTTGCCAAAGAATTCAAACCCAGGCACACTTGATTCCATCATGTCACAAAGATGGGTGTGTGGGCTGGGAGAATGTAGGTGCCCCAGGCTTGGGTCCTTCCTAAGTCCTGACCTCCCTCCTTGGAGAGGGCCAGCAAAGACCCTAAGTGAGGATCTGAAAGCTAGCGGGCTGACAATCACTGCAGTGGGGAGTGAGGGTGAGGATGATATTGGAGAAGGGGACAGGGGCTAGAAGTCAGCAAGGAATGACCCTAACCTCAGTGCTAGGTGCTGGGGGTACACTAATAAATAAGACAAACTTGTGCCATGTTCCCACATCTATGAAGGGGAATTGTTGCTGTAGTTGCCATTGAGTGTGTGAGTATGTGCAGAGTAAAACTGCTCCCTAGGGTTTTCAAAGCTGTGACCTTTCAGGAGCAGATCATCAGGCCTGTCTTCCAAGTCATCTCTGGGTGGATTCGAACGGCCAACCTTCTGGCTAGTAGTTGAGGGCTTAACTGTTTGTGCCACCCAGGGACTCTTCAAAAAGGGGAATAGATACTTTAAAATGGCAAATCTGGGCATGCTTGCACAACATGATGAATACAACTAATGTCACTAAATTGTACATTTAAGAATTGTGAAATGGTAGATGTTTTGTGACATACATAGGTACCACAATTGAAAAACAAAACAAAAACTGCACACTCAAACATGTCACTCTCTTCCTTAAAACCCTTGACAGGAACTCCCAGTGCCCCAACTCCTAAAGCTGGCTTGCTGCTCTGCTTCATCTCACACCCGTTCTCTTCACTTCTCACCTTCGCAGCCTCCATTCCACATCCAGCACATCCTGCTCTTTCTTTCCTTGGGAACTTCCTCCTCCTTTCCCCACCCTTACCCCATTTGCTGGGCCTCCTCATCCTGCAGCCTCAACAGCTTCTTCTCCAAGAAGCCCTTTCCCAACCTGCCAGGCCAGGCCAGGTCTGCCTGTTATATACACCCCCAGCTCCTTTCATTCCACCAGTCACATGTCTGAGTGTCTGAGCACTTAGTAGGTTCTGTAAGTACATTTGCATGTGTCAACTCATGTAATTCTCACAACCCTATGAAGTGGGAAATCAATGTTTGCCCAGGATCACCCAGCTAGTGAATGGGAGCCCTGGGCTTCCAACACAGCAATTGGTTGCCAGAGTCCCTTGTGTCCTATAAGCAACAGAAGGGCAGAGAGCCCAGCCCCTAGCACAGAACCTGGCACACAGTAGGCTTTAGTTGTTTGTTACTGAATGAAACAACTCCCCTGCTATGTTCAGGTTCAATATCCATGCTTGATGTTAATTATATCATTTCATCTTCACAATAACAAGTTATCCCAGTATCATCCCCCATTTTACAAGGAAATTAAGACTTAGATAAAACAATTTGCCCAGAATCACATGCCCTGGGAGGTGCTTGATTCAAATCCTGGTCATGTGAAGGGATTCGCAGCAGTTGCCAACCTTGTTTCCAAATTCACTAATGGAGCTGGGGGAGAGAAGAACAGATGACTCCTGTTGCCATCTGTAGTCTCTTGAGTTCTAACTGCTGAACTGTGCCACCCACTGCTCAGAATTCCAATGCTCTTAGGTGCCACGTGCAAAGCCCTTTTGTGAAGTAAGTGTAGAAACTCCTAGTTCTCCCTATGCTAAAACTTTTGGGGCACAATCTCATCTCTCTTTACACTTTCTTGAAACTTCCTCTCTTGTACTAATGAGCAGTTGAGCAGCCAGGTGCCCCACAGGTCTGCCACATGCATAAAGATGGGGGCAGATTGAAAACGATAAAGATCATGGAAGAAAAAATAGGGACAACACTAGGAGCCCTAATACATGGCATAAACACAATACGAACCATAAGTAACAATGCACAAGCACCAGAAGAGAGACTAGATAAATGGGAGCTCCTAAAAATCAAACACTTACGCTCATCAAAAGATTTCACCGAAGAAGTCAAAACATAACCTACAGACTGGGAAAAACTTATTGGCTATGACAAATACGATCGGCGTGTAATCTCTAAAATCTACAAGATACTGCAAAACCTCAACAACAAAAAGACAAATAACCCAATTAAAAGATGCGCAAAGGATATGAACAGGCATTTTGCCAAAGAAGATATTCAGGTGGCTTACAGACACATGAAGAAATGCTCACGATCATTAGCCATTAGAGAAATGCAGATCAAAACTACAATGAGATATCATCTCACCCCAACAAGGCTAGCATTAATCCAAAAAACACAAAATAATAAATGCTGGAGAGGTTGTGGAGAGACTGGAACACTTATACGTTGTTGGTGGGAAAGTAAAATGGTACAACCATTTTGGAAATCGATTTGGCGCTTCCTTAAAAAGCTAGAAATAGAAGTACCATACGATCTGGCTATCCCACTCCTTGGAATGTATCCTAGAGAAATAAAAGCCATCACACAAATACCTATATGCACACCTGTGTTCTTTGCAGCACTGTTCACAATAGTAAAAAAGATGGAAACAACCTAGGTGCCCATCAACGGAGGAATGGATAAACAAATTATGGTATATCCACACAATGGAATACTACGCAATGATAAAGAACAACGATGAAGCTATGAAACATAACATGGAGGAATCTGGAGGTCATCATGCTGAGTGAATTTAGTCAGTCACAGAAGGACAAATATTGTATAAGACCACTATTATAAGAACTCAAGAAAAGGTTTAAACACAGAAGAAAAGATTCTTTGATGGTTATGAGGATGGGGAGGGAGGGTGAGGGTTATTTACTAACTAGATAGTAGGTAAGAATTATCTTAGGTGAAGGGAAGGACAGCACACACTACAAGGGAAGTCAGCACAACTGGACTAAACCAAAGCTAAGAAGTTCCCTGAATACAATCAAACACTTTGAGGAACAGAGTAGCAGGGGTAGGGGTCTGGGGACCATGCTTTCAGGGGACATCTAGGTCAATTGGCATAACAAAGCTTATTAAGAAAATGTTCTGCATCCTACTTTGGTGAGTGGCATCTGGGGTCTTAAAAGCTACCACCAATGACCGCCCTGACAGGGAACATAACAGAGAGCCCCAGATGGAGCAAAAGAAAGGTGGGGTGCAGAACTCAAATTCTAGTAAGAAGACCAGACTTAATGGTCTGACTGAGACTGGAGAAACCCCGGAAAGCATGGCCCCCGGATTCTCTATCAGCCCAGAACTAAAACAATTTCCAAGACCACCTCTTCAGACAGGGATTGGACTAGACTGTGGGACATAAAATGATACTCGTGAGGAGTGTGCCTCTTAGCTCAAGTAGATACAAGAGACTAAATGGGCAGCTTTTGTCCGGAGGTGAGATGAGAAGGCAGAGAGGGTTAGGAGCTGGTTGAATGGACATGGGGAATCGGGTGGAAAGGAGGAGTGTGCTGTCACAGTACGGGGAGAGCAATTAGAGTCACATAACAATGTATGTATAAGTTTTCATATGAGGAAAAAAAAAAAAAAGATGGGGACAGAGATGGAATGAGAAACACACCCCCAGCCTGTGAGGCCTTGCCCAGCACGTGTGGGGCTGCAGAACCTCCTCCCCTGATCAGAGGCGTCGGGGGGAGGGAGGAGCAGAGAGGGGCACTTGCCCCCCACCCCCCAGGCACAAGCCCAAGGGGGCGCCAGAGGCGCAGAATGACATTCCAAGGCATCACAAATATGAAAAGCTCCTGAATGAGGCAGCCGAACAAGAGAGGAGAAGGCGTTTCTGCTGACAGGTTGCGCTTTCATTGTCTAACCATCTTGAAACTGGGGGCGGGGAGGGGGAGCGATTTAGAGATTACACCTGGGCGCTCCTTACCCTCACTATGCACCTGCCTCACGTGTGGATTTCACCATGGGACTCAGGTCCATGAACCTGGCAGAGAACTGTGGGGACGGGAGTCATCTGAGGTGACAGGGCTCACTGTAGTCCCTGGTGAACCCTGACTCAGGCGACCAGGAACGGAGCTCTCCTGCTGCTCTTCACAAACAGGCTGTGTCACTTACCCAAGGTTCTGCAGTGTCAGAGCCAAAGAGGCCACGAAATCCAAGAACATAGCCTTGGGCTCTCTCCAATCCACCTGCGTGGTGGGAGGAGCAAGGGCAAGAGGGAGGGGCAGCTTGGCAAGAGTTTCCTTTACACACTCCACCTGGGGAAGGATGAACCCATCCATGCAGGACACCTACTGGGAAGGCATTTCTGCCAACCCGTAGCCGACATCAGTGTCCATCCTGAAATTGGAGGGGGGTGGGGCACAATTTAGAGATCACCCCTGGGCCATCCTTACCCTCCTTATGTCCCTGCGTAAACCTAATGACTTTTGAGATGTAAGAAGAGCAGATTAGGGGTTCCATTAAAATACCATCTGTATGAGACTAAAAGGTCAACAATTACTCCTAAACAATGATGAGAAGACAAGGTGGGCAGGGAAACTAGAGTACTGGAAATGGTACAACCAGAAAGCAATTACATAGAATGTTGACAGGTTGCGAAAAACGTGACTCATGTCACTAAACAGCTTGTGTAGAAATTGTCAAACGGGAACCTAATTTGCTCTGTAAACTTTCACCAAAACACCATAAAATATTTAAAATAAATAAGTAAAAAGAACACAGAGAGAAGCAACACAATTGGAGGAAAGATAGATGCCACCTGGAGATCTCCAAGGAGCTGAGAACGCTGGGGTTACAGAAGCTAAGACTTCCCCAGAGCTGACAGAGAGTGAGCCTTCCCTCCGTCAAAGCGGGTGCCCTGAATTTCGACTTCTAGCCTCCTCTAGCCTCCTGGACTGTGAGGAAATAAGTTTCTGCTCCTTAAAATCACCCACTTGTGGTATCTCTGTTACAGTAGTTCAAGTAGTTCTGCAAAATGTGTGGTCTGGTGCTCTGGGTCTAAGGTACCTCGCTGGGGGTTAGGGACCAGTGCTGAATAAACTCCTTTCCAGACCCCACAGTCTCCTTCCTAAAGAACAGCTACCACTGGTGGAGTGCTTACCACGTGTTGAGCATTGTTCTGAAGAGCTCAACTCTCTTTATTCTCACATTAACCCTGAGAACTATTGTTGTGAGTGCTGCCATCGAGCTGGCCCCTGCTTCATGGCGATGCCATGCACAACAGGATCAGACTGTTAGGAGCCACAGGGTTTTTTTTCATTGGCTGATTTTTCAGAACTAGATCATTATGTCTGTCTTAGTCTGGAAGCTCCGCTGAAACCTGTTTAGCATCATAGCAACATAAGCCTCCACTGGCCGACAGGTGGTGGCTTCGCTTGAGTCGCATTGGCTGGGAATTGAACCCAGGATTCTGGCATAAAAGACAAGAATTCTACCACGGAAGCACCACTGCCCCATGTGAACTATTAGTTCCCCCATTTTCAAGATGGGAAAAATAAGGCATATAGTGGTTATAGAATTTTCCCAAGGCCACAAAAATGGGACTTGAAGCCAGGTAGTAGGGCTGCAGAGCTGAATCCTTAACCAGAACGTGACATGGCCTGTCCTAAATGAAACTGACATGCTCCCACCTCCAGTACAAGGAAAAGATGCCAAGTGGAGAAAAAACAGCCCAGAGTGATGCCCTGGCAGGAAGTAAGGTAATTGGGGGGGGGGCATGTTTCTAAATCAAGTATTTTTTTATTGATCACACTTTTTGACCTATCAGTTGCCGTCTATTAGAAGATTGAGAGTTCCTTCAGTTTGGGCTTAGCAGGACATTTAATGACTTGGAATCAGGATACCTGGGTTTGAACTTGTCTGAGCTTGGGCATTCTGTAAAATGAGAGATTGGGCAGCAGATTGTCAAGATACCACTAGTGTTGAGGTTCCCCTGTTATTTAATCGAGATCAGAGAAGGAGTCTTAGTGGCACCTCCTCCAAAGGCACAGAAGAAACCAAGAGCCGTCATTTCCAAGCCAGACGTAACCCCAGATTTTCCTTCCCCAGAGCCCCAGGGTGGAGGTCTAAGGGGTAGAGGCAGGGACAAGCGCTGGAAGACTCTGAGTCATACAGGAGAAGCTGGGGCAGAACCATCTCACTCCCCTCTCTGCACAGGCAGCAGCCTGCCCAGCCGCAGGGGTCCAGAGCCCTGAGACAGCATGGTGATAAGCATCTTTGAAATACTCTGGCCTGAGTCCCTGGGCTCACCTAAACACACAGTAATCTGTCTGTTCCCCCTGGGCACTTGGCCTAATTCCCAAAATCCTCCCTGGGCTGGGAATTGGCCCTCCAGGCTCTAGCTTTAGCTCCCGTGCTATGTGGCTCTAGCCAGCTTGCTAAACCTTTCTGAATTTTGGGTTGCCTTCTATGGATCAGAATAAACTGCCCGCACCCCCTGCCCTGCCCCCATGCTGGAAGAATCTGGTGACAATATAGATCAAGGCTCAGATCTTCAGAGCTGGGTCATCAGTAACTGTGGGCAGTTCATATTCTCCTGATTTCCAAGTCATCACTACAATGCAGTATTCATTCATTTGTTTGAGCATTCATTCATTCAACAAATATTAAGTGGGTCAGGCACTGGGAAATAGGATATTGAACGAGATATAGATGCTGCCCCCAAGGAGCTTAAAGTCTAGAGAAGAGTGCCAGACAAGCTGTAAACAGGCTTTCCCAAAGGCGTGTCAGGGGAAAACAGCAGGCAAATCTGTTCCACCTGTGCCTACCAGGGGACTTCAGTCTCCTCCTTCAACAGGTAAGGCCGCTGGGACCTGAGATGCCTCTAGGATAGGGGTTGGGTCCCCCAGAGATGCCCAATCCTGACCACTTCTGCTGCTGCTCCACCCCATCTCTTGTTCTTGGCTACTGCTGGCCATTGCTTCCCCTTTCCTCTCCACCTCCCCTCTGCAATCCAGAGATACCCCAGAATAACCTTTCCCCCACTCCCATCTGCATCCCTCCCAGCCCCTTCTGCCTACAACAGACTTACCCTGACAGAGCTGTCCACCATTCTCCTTCAACAAGCAGCATCAATAGTGAGCCATGTTGCAGAGGGAACAGGATTGAGTGTGGAGCCAAAGCATTCAGGTTCAAGGACAAGACATACTCTTCCCTAGTTGTGTAGCCTTAGCCAAGTCACCCAACCTCCTGCTTTCTGAGCCTCAGTCTCTCAGCTGCAAAGGAGGATACTGCTATGCTGTCTACCTCAAAGGCAGGTTGTGAGATTAGGTAGGAAATGAATGAGGAGGCACCTGGTAGATTATAGGGGAAGGTCTCACATACTTGTGGGGGAAGGTGATGCTAATGAAGGGCGTTCAGGCACAGATACTGCTCATACTCTCTCACTGACATTTTCAAGGCCCTTCTGGAGTCTGGCAAGCAGAGGTTCATGTTCAAGGGTTTGCCTCCTCTGGGCTGACAGACAAGGAGAGGCTGGAGAAATGGAGGGGGAAGCTGACTTCCTCAAAAACAAGTTTTCCAGAAACTCTTCCAGGAGGACATTTCCAGTGAGAGGTGACTTCAGAGACCTAGAAGGAGGGCCTCTCTTTGCAAAATAGAAATGGACATGTCTGCTAAAGGCCTCCAACAACTTCCTGTTGCACTTGGGATAAAGCTCAAACGCCAGCTTGCTCTTTGTAAGGTGGCAGTTACTCTGTCCAGCTCCTGCCAATCGCTCGAGCCTTACCTGGTGTCTTCAGGTAAAGCCTTAAGTAGTGTCTTCTTTCACTTCCTTGAACACAAACACATCAAGCTCTTTCCTCACACCAAGCTCTTTCCTCACACCAAGCTCTTTCCTCACACCAAGCTCTTTCCTCACACCAAGCTCTTTCCTCACACCAAGCTCTTTCCTCCCTCAGAGCCTTTGCAAGTCCTGCTCTCTCAGCTTCTCATGGGATTTCTCCCACTCCAAGATGCCCTTGGTTCCTTTGCATCCTCTAGGTCTTAACTGAGAAATGTCATCAACACCTCAGCAGCTCCCACCTGTTACGTCTCATTGCACGCACTCTTTACCTTCAAAGTCTTTGTAATGATTTGTAATTCCATGTGTTTGTTTATTTTCTGCCTTCTCCACTAGAATGTAGGTTCCATAAAGACTGAGTGAGGTCCTTATATCTGCAGTGCCTAAATGTTTGCTGAGTGATTGAACAAACAGACTCCCTTTCTACTACCTGGCAGACACAACAGGTGAAGTGAGGAAGCAATCCCCTAGGGTCCTGTCAACCAGGAAGTCCTTGAGAGCTGGCTCAAATCCAGCTCGCTGGGGTATTTCCTCTCATTTGGCTTCTGAGGCACACTCCTGTGTAACAACTATTCAGACACTTGAAATGTGCCACCCCAGTTCCTCCCTCTTTGCAAATGCCATATTAAAGAGGATGTCTTAGTTATCTGGTGCTGCTATAACAGAAATACCACAAGTGGGTGGCTTTAATCTTCTCACAGTTTAAGAGGCAAGAAGTCCAAATTCAGGGTGCCAGCTCTAGGGGAAGGCTTTATCTCTGTGTGTTGGCTCTGGAGGAAAGTCCTTGTCTCTTCAAAGCTGTTCCTGGGCTTTGCATCTCTCTTCCCCCATATCTGCTCTGCTCAATTGCTTGTTTAATCTCTTTTATATCTCAAAAGAGATTGACTCAACACATACTCTACACTAATTCTGCCTCATTAACATAACAAAGACAATCCATTCCCAAATGGGATTATAATCATAGGCAGAGGTTAGGATTTACAACACATATTTTTGGGGGACACAATTCAATCCATAACAGATGACACAACAATTGAGTTTCTGCCTGCCTGGTGTGGCTGCTTACCTCTCTAACCACATCTCACCTCCCTCTCTCCCTTACTCCCTGTGCTCTAGCCACACCGGCCCCTTTCAGATATTCAAACAGTGTAATAGGCCCTTTGCACATGGTATAGCCTCTGCCCAGAGTGCTTCCCACCCCATTCATGGCACCGGACCGAGTTCAGGACTCAGCTCACATGTCACTTTCATGGGAAAGCTTGCCCTGCCACCCCTCCCCAAGATCAGGACCGTCCATTACATAGCCCACAGCTCCCTGTACTACTTCATCTGAGTGATTGATTAATATCTGCCGGCCCCCACCAGCTCCATGAGGAGGACAGAAATCATAATGATTTTGTTCCCATGGGATCCCCAGTGCCTATAGTAGCTGCTCAATAAATATTTTGTTGCCTGATTATGAATCTAGCCAATTTGTGTAAGGTGTGGTCTTAGGCCTGGAATGAGACCAAAGCAAGCTGTCACAGCCTCAGTTGTGCTGTAATCCAGCCATCTGACTATAGATATGCTAACCAAGGGCAGGGCTGGCAGCATATGTTTTGAGCTCCATCAGCTGAGAAAACTGCCCCACCCAGGAATCTTCCCATTCCAAGGCAAGTCTGTAGTGATGGAACCACCCGAGGCCATGAGGGTGGGTTGATCTGTATATTTAATTCCTTTTGCCTAACCCCAGATAGTTTCTCTTCTTCCTTTCCTCTTTTTAATGACCTTTTGATTTCTTCATGTATGATTCCTTGATGTCATCCCACAACTTGTCTGGTCTTTGGTCATTAGTGTTCAATGTGTTAAATCTATTTTTGATGTGGTATCTAAATCCAGGTGGGAAATACTCAAGGCTCTCATGGACTTGTTTTAATTTTCTTCAGCTTCAACTTGAACTTGCATAAGGGCAGCTGATGGTCTGTACTGCACTCAACCCCTGGCCTTGTTCTGACTGATGATATTGAGGTTTTTCCATCATCTCTTTCCACAGATGTAGTTGATTAAATTCCTGTGCATGTTATCAGGAGGAACAACACAGTTACATTCTCAGAAATGCAGAAGAAGGAGCTTGTAACAAAATGGAGTTAGGCCTGCTTCTAGGCCAGCCACCCTACATATGCCAGGCACCTCTGTTCTGAAGCTCTTATTCAAGCCCATTGTTGCAGTCACTGTGTCAATCCATCTCGTTGAGGATCTTCCTCTTTTTAGCTGACCCTCCACTTTACCACCAGGCATGATGTCCTTTTTCAGGGACTGTTCCCTCCTGATAACATGTCCAAAGTACATGAGATGAAGTCTCATCATCCTTGCTTCTAAGGAGCGTTCTGGTTGTACTTCCCAGACAGATCTCTTCGTTCTTCTGGCAGTCCATGGTATATTCAATGTTCTTCCCTAACACCATAATTCAAAAGCATCAATTCTTCCTCAGTCTTCCTTTTTCGCTGTCCAGCTTTCACATGCATGTGAGGTGATTGAAAATACCATGGCTTAGGTCTGGTGCACCTTAGTCCTCAAAGTGACGTCTTTGCTTTTCAACATTTTATTAAAGAGGGCTTTTGCAGCAGATTTGCCCACTGCAAATCTGATTTCTTGACTGCTGCTTCCGTGGGCATTGATTGTGGATCCAAGTAAAATGGAATTCTTGACAACTTCAATATTTTCTTCATTTATCATGATGTTGCTTATTGGTCCAGTGGTGAGGATTTTTGTTTTCTTTATGTTGAGGCATAATCCAACATAAAAAAGGCACATAAAAAGCCTTTACTGATGCTGCTTATAGATAAACAAACACCTCATGGGACTTGTTTCCTTGGTACAAAGAACTTAAAACCCATTGCTGTGGAGTCTATTCTGACTCATAGTGATCCTATAGGACAGAGTAGAGCTGCCCCATAAAGTTTCCAAGGAGCTGCTGGTGGATTCGAACTGTTGACCTTTTGGTTAGCAGCTGACGGCTTACCCACTGCACCACCAGGGCTCCACAAAGAATTTAGGGTCATGGTTTTGTGGGTTTTTTCCAAACAATTGACCTAATATTGTTGTTAATATTTCTGTTCTACCTCCTAGCTTGCTGTCCAGATTTCTGGGTTTCGTGGAAGCTGGGGTAACCCACATAGGCCATTGCCCTTAGGTGTCCTTTTGAACCTTGAACCCTGGAAAAACTGGTGCCTAAAAGCCACTTTTGAGTCAAACAATGGTCCAGATTAACTAGCAAGACCATGTTGCTCTGGGTGTTGTGCTTTTTTGAAGAATTCCGTCTGTTTTGAGAAATACGTTCTGAAGATCAGACTGGGAGCTATGTTTAGAGTAAATCTGTGATTATTTCAATTGGTCTTCAGAACTGTGTTGTATGAAATACCTGTCTAATGTTTGTAATCAAACTGTCACCCCTCCCACCCTGTCTTAGTCATCTAGTGCTGCTATAACAGAAATACCACAAGTGGATGGTTTTAACGAAGAGAAGTTTATTTCCTCCCAGTCAAAGTAGGCTAAAAGTCCAAATTCAGGGCATCAGCTCCAGGGGAAGAAGGCTTTTTCTCTGTCGGCCTTCTTCTCTTCGGTGTTCCCCGAGACTAGGAGCTTCTCTGCGCAGGGACCCCGGCCCTTTGGACGTGCTCTGCTCCTGGCACTGTTTTCTTGATGCTATGTGGTCCCCCTGTCTCACTGCTCACTTCTGTCTTGTATATCTCAAGAGATTGTCTGAGGACACAATCCAGTCTTGTAGCTCAGGTCCTGCCTTGCTAACACAACTGCCACCCATCCTTCCTCATTAACATCATAGAGGCAGGTTTACAACATATAGGAAAATCACACAATACCAGGAATCATGGCCCAGCCAAACTGATATACACATTTTCTGGGGGACATAATTCAAACCATGACACACCCCCACCCCTTGCTATGCAGAAAATTATGTATCTTGAAGAAACTAGGTTCTCGGAGGAGATTGACCTCACACCTTGAGTCAGCCTTTTGGGAAACCAAGTAGTTCGTCCAATGTGGCCTTGCCTGCACTTACCCTAATTTAAAATCACACTTATAAGGGTAATCAAATAATTTGTATGAAAATTCATGATCGGAGGAAGGTCATGTGTGAGGGCACCCTAAAATTGCATATCGCAGGTTGTTAATGAGTTTTCCTTCAATCCTGATGCCGCATTTTTCTTCCTGTAGTCAGCTTCTCGAATTATTTGCGCAGCATACGGATTAAATAAGTATGGTGAAAGGATACAACCCTGACGTACACTTTTCCTGACTTTAAACCACATAGTATCCCTTTGTTCTGTTCCAAGGACTGCCTCTTGGTCTATGTACAGGTTCCTCATGAGCACAAATAAGTGTTCTGGAATTCCTATTCTTCACAATGTTATTTGTAATTTGTTATAATCCACACAGTCGAATGCCTTTGCATAGTTAATAAAACACAGGTAAACATTTTTCTGGTATTCTTTGCTTTCAGACAAGATCCATCTGACATCAGCAATGATATCCCTTGTTTCACGTTCTCTTCTGAATCCAGCTTGAATTTCTGGCAGTTCCCTGTTAATGTACTGCTGCAACCGTTTTTCAATGATCTTCAGCAAAATTTTACTTGTGTGATATTAATGATATCATTTGATAATTTCTGCATTCTTCTGGATCACCTTACTTGGAATGGGCACAAATATGGATGTCTTCCAGTTGGTTGGCCAGGTAGCTGCCTCCCAAATTTCTTGGCATAGACGACCGAACACCTCCAGCGCTGTATCGGTTTGTTGAAACATCTCAGTTGATATTCTGTCAATTCCTGGAGCCTTGTTTTTTGCCAATGCCTTCAGTGTAGCTTGGACTTCTTCCTTCAATACCATTGGTTCTTGACCATATGCTATCTCCTGAAATGGTTGAAAGTGACCAATTCTTTTTGGTAAAGTGACTCTGTGTGTTCCTTCTATCTTCTTTTGTGTGTGTGTGTGTGTGTGTGTGTGTGTGTGTGTGTGTGTGCGCGCTTTAGGTGAAAATTTACAGCTCAAGTTAATTTCTTATACAAAAATTTATACACATATTGTTATGTGACATTAGTTGCAATTCCTACAATGTGACATCACACTTCCCCTTTCCACCCTGGGTTTCTTGTGTCCATCGAACCAGCTCCTGTCCCTTTCTGCCTTCTCATCCTGCCTCGGGACAGGAGCCACTCATTTGGTCTTGTGTATCTGATTGAACTAAGAAGTACACTCTTCATGAGTATTATTTCATGTTTTATAGTCCAGTCTAATCTTTATCTGAAGAGTGAGCTTCAGGAATGGTTTTAGTTCTGGGTTAACAGAGCATCCAGGGGCCATAGCTTTGGGAGTTGTTCTTTTGATGCTTCCTGCATTGTTCCAATATTTTGCCCATAGAATCCTTCAGTATTGCAGCTAGAGACTTGAATTTTTGCTTCAGTTCTTTCAGCTTGAGAAATGCCAAGCATGTCTCTTTTGATTTTCTAACTCCAGGTCTTTGCACACTTCATTATAATACTTAACCTGCAACATGCAGATGACACAACCTTGCTTGCTGACAGTGGAAAGGACTTGAAGACTTACCAATGAAGATCTAAGACTACAACCTTCAGTATGGATTACACCTCAACATAAAGAAAACAAAAATCCTCACAATTGGACCAATAAACAACACCATGATAAATGGAGAAAAGATTGAAGTTGTCAAGGATTTCATTTTACTTGGATCCACAATCAATGCCCATGGAAGCATCAGTCAAGAAATCAAATGAGGTATTGCAGCAGGCAAATCTGCTGCAAAAAACCTCGTTAAAGTGTTGAAAAGCAAAGGTGTCACTTTTTTTTCAAGCCATGATATTTTCAATCACCTCATATGTATGTGAAAGCTGACCAATGAATAAAAAAGATCAAAGAAGAATTGATGCCTTTGAATTATAGAGTTGGCAAAGAATATTGAGCATACCATGGACTGCCAAAAGAACAAAGAAGTCTGTCTTGGAAGAAGTATAGCCAGAGTACTCCTTGGAAGTGAGGATGGTGAGACTTCTCATGTACGTTGGGCATGTTATCAGGAGGGGCCAGTCCCTGGAGAAGGACATCATGCTTGGTAAGGTAAGACCCTCAACGAGATGGATTGACACAGTGGCTGCAACAATGGGCTCATACATAACAGTGATTGTGAGGATGGGGCAGGACTGGCAAGTGTTTCGTTCTGTTGTACATAGGGTCGCTATGAGTTGGAACTGACTCAATGGCACCTAACAGCAACAACAATGACACCCTAAACTGAGGCACTTGGCCTAACTAAAATGGCTGACACAAGGTCTGGCTCAGACTCCATTTTGTCTTAAGCTCCCCTTCTGCTTCTGAGAAAGTGACTCATGACTACTGGTGGGTAAACCAGGGAAGAGCAGCTTCCCCTGGGGAAGAACACTTAGTATGGTTTAAATAGATTAACTGAAGAGCCCCAACAGGAGAGGGTCCGTCCTGTATTATCTTGCTAATCAAGTATCTTTTATGACACTTAACTGAATGTTTTCTGGTTTTGATCATTCAGGTCTCATGCCTCAGGCTACCTCTACTTTAGACTGTCTTGCAAAAATGTCAACCAGTAAGTGCTGTCAATCCTTAATCCAATATTCTAAAGAATATTTTTCACAGGCGAGAGAGTGATTTAGGAAATAATATTGGAGTTATTATTCCCTGTCCTTGAGCATAGAGAATGTGACCCAGCTGGAGCTGGGCTCACAAGGACTCAGAAGGACACATCAACTGGGCCCTGAGGTATAAAGACAATAGAAAAGATGCTCTTGGAAAATATCTTTTAGGGGAACTTTCACATAAAGCCAATCAAACAGAACACAAAAGACTTTCTACTCTTATCTTTTTCTATTAGCATTTAGTGAATAGAAATTGTTGGACCAATGAAGACCTTGACTGTCGTTACTGAAACCTGTACCAATGATTGTTAAGAAAGACGATTCAAAATGTTGGATCACAGTTTCTAGCCAATCTGTGAAAAGGTGAAGCTTTCAGTGGTTTTGCCCATTTGTAATGTTAATATATACTGATGGCTCTGTAACTGTTCTCTGGACTCCGGCAGACATGACAATGGCAGCATGCTTGTCCATTTTCCCACTTTTGTCTATTCTGTAATGGTTCCTTGGACTCGCACAGACATGGCTATGGCAGCATGTTTGTCTGTTTTCCCACTCTTGCCTATTCTGTAATATTCTTTGGATTCAGGCAGACATGGCTGGGCAGCATGCTTGTCTGCTTTTCCACTCTTGCCGATTCTGTAATATTCTTTGGACTCGGGGAGACATGGCTCTAGTAGCATGGTTGTCCGTTTCCTACTTTTGCCCCCTTGAATATATGCCGAATAAAACTTTCTTTTTGCTTTACTAAACTTTGTGATGTTTTTCCCCTAAAACAAGAAGCCTTTGACAAACAGAAACTAGACTCTCCTGCCTGCCTGATTTCACCCCAACAGATTATGTACACTGGAGGAGACATCAGTTAAAGGACTCATTAGAACTCCTCCGGAATGGACCGAACCTTGCCCTCATCACCAATCCGTATGCAGCTGAACTTTGGGAGGTGTTAAACCTTAGGTACGTTTCTCACAGCTTAAAGGAACTAAAGCATTCGTTTGGACTTGCCAATCATCTAGAAACTTAAAATTGAAGATTCTGCCCTAGTGGACAGAAGCAGGCAACTGTTACCAAAGTGGACAATGCAACTTTCCCAAGGTCAAGGAACAAGATCTCTCACCCATTCTGTCAAATGCAAGCCCCAGAGGTCGTTGGACTTTGTTAAAATCCTTATTGCTTTTGAGGTAGCTTTATGTTGACAACTTGGGTTTATCAACTGGTAAGAATTTTCCATACAGACTATCGATATATTTGCTATCTCTTTTCATATTCATTGCTTTCCTTATGCTGGTTGCTGTGTTATACACTGTTGGTATTATTCCGTATTCTCATACTATTCTTTTTCCAGGAAAATAAGAGAAATACTTATTGTCAGTTTAATCTTTTAGCTGCTATTTTGCTACTCACCCCATTATTTTACTAGAGTTGTTATTGGCTTGTGTTATAAACACTTGGTGACACCCTAACCCTCATCTCTTTCCTTGTTGCTATTCTTTTATTCCTCAGATTACCTATAGTGTCATTCACTACCTTAAGACCTTAAGCAGATACACCAAAAGGCAACCTGGCTTCATGTACTCCCTATGTCTGATTCATCTTTCCTTGACATCTTTAGCTTGTTACCTAAAGATGCTGGATCATGGTTTGATTTATATTATTTACTGGTCTACTAATCAAATGTTGTCAAACATTGTCTGATTACTCAGAACACCAATTTAATACCTATGAAGAGAATTATGTACTTAGATTTCAGATGGACTTCAGCTCACTCCTTAAACTAGCCCCTTTAAATCCAGGTTATTCCTTAATGCGGCCCACTCTATATGGCATTCCAAGGTTAACACTGCAGAAGTAGAGGCTCCAGTTATGGCATGGCAAAGATTTTAGATGATGCCCAGCTATTTATAAATAGTGTTTGGGGTCTTAAAGGCTTAGACTAGTAAGCAGCCATCTATAAGAGCCTCTGAAATACAGCAACAAAATAAAGTTCTCTTTCTTGAAACATATTCTAAAAATGCTGTCCTTCTGGGAGATATAAATCCAAATCCATGCAGAAAAAAGCACTCTCTCCAAAATGGCAGTTGGTAACGTGATCAAAGTTTTCTTAGAAATTCTTGATCAAAAGGAGGGAATGAATAAGAGCTTCAGAACAGAAGCACCTGGCATATTTAGGGTGGCTGGCCTAGGAGCAGGCCTGGCTCCATTTTGTTACAAGCTCCTGCTTCTGCATTCCTGCAAATGTAACTTTGACTTCTTCCCACTCACGTGCATATGGACTTGGGCCTTTGGCTGGGTGGAAACAACAATGTGGCTATGCCTGGGCAAGTCCAGGAAAGTCCAGGGAGGGTGAACCAATCAGAATCTTGCTGGAAGTTTCGTGATTCTACCCTATAACTGTCCCTGCAAAGCAGCTGTCACTTGGCTTTGCAGGTCTTCACTCTGTGTGGGCAAATGTCTCCCTTTTTGAATGTTTCCTATGCTTTCAATAAATCTCTTCGTTTACTTTAGCAGAGTCTGTGAGTTTCACTCTACAACAATCTCAAGATAGCAACGATTGTGAGGATGTTGCAGGGCCAGGCAATGTTTCGTTCTGTTGTTCATAGCATTGCTATGAGTCCGAACCTAACAACAACAACAAAAATCCCAGATAACAAAAACGAACAAAAAGAATCAAACCCATTGCTGCTGATTTTGACTCATAGTGACCCTATAGGACAGAGTAGAGACTGCCCCATAGGGTTTCCAAAATTGCCACAGCTCTGTCCTTCAGAGCAGCTGATGGGTTTGAACTGCCAACCTTTCAGTTAGCAGCTGAGCACTTTAACCACTGTGACACCAGGTCTCCTAATCCCAGATACACCAGCCAAAATAAGAATACCTCATGTGTTTTGTAGACTTTGTAGCTTATACAGGAGTCCCTGGGTGGCACAAATGGTGTTAAGTGCTCGATTATTAACCAAATGGTTGGTGATTTGAACCCACCTGGTGGCATGTTATGGAAACCCTGCTGGCATAGTGGTTAAGAGTTTGGCTGCTAACCAAAAGGTCAGCAGTTCAAATCCACCAGATGCTCCTTGGAAACCCTGTGGGGCAGTTCTACTGTGTCCTATAGGGTCACTACGAGTCAGAATCAACTGGACGGCAGTGGGTTTTTTTTGTTTTAGAGGCATGTTGGAAGAAAGGCCTGATGATCTGCTTCTGAAAGGTCACAATGGAGTGCACTTCTACTCTGCACATATGGGGTAGTGATGAGTTGGAATTGACTCGAGGGCAACTGGTTTGTTTTTGTTTTTTTTTTTGTAGCTTATACAACATACTCCCCTATAATTAACATTGTTTTCCCATGAAAGGTTATATGTCAAGCCCAAGGTTATACAGTTAGTAAATGGCTAAGGGAAAACTAAACGCAGGTCTTTTGAAGCCAGTCAACTTTCCAGAGGCAGTTATACAAGGAGAAAGGATGTGCTGACCAGCAAAGATCTCAGGATCCTGGAACTTTGGGCAGTTGTTTGAATCTTTTTTCATTCCTTCATTCAGGAGTCACAAGGCTCAGTCATTGCCTTCAAGAAGGCCACAGTCCAGTGCAGGCATTTTTCATCTAGTTCTGTGAAAGGCCCGTGCTTATCATATATACTTTTTAGTGTTTATGCACAAATGTGTATTTTTCTTGTTAACTTTCAAAAGGCTCTGTGACACCCACTCCCCACCTGCAAAAAGGTTAGGAACCACCGGTGTAACTCAGCAACCGATGTGCTCATCAGTCTCTCCTGCCTATTTGGGTGAGTAAGGCCCCAGCACATGACCACCTCTGGCCCAAGTGATAAACCTGGGTTTCTGGACCACATGACCTGACCAAGGCACAGCACCCGGGACAGCTCCTCTCAGCCACTGCTCTCAGAAGATCAAGTATGTAAAAACACACACACCCACACTCACGTCAACACCTTCAGCTCTAAAACTGCTCCTGACCCCAGGGAGACACTTTGATTTGTCCTTCCAGTACCGACCAAGCTGAGGGCTTTTTTGTGTTGTAGTCCCTGGGTGGTGCAAAGAGTAAATGCTGCTGATAACTGAAAGATTGGAGGTTTGAATCAACACAGAAAAAGGCCTGGTGATTCACTTCCAAAATTTAACCTCTGAAAACCCTATGGAGAAAGTTCTGTGTGACCAAGCTGAGGGCTTTTTTGTGTTGTAGTCCCTGGGTGGTGCAAAGAGTAAATGCTGCTGATAACTGAAAGGTTGGAGGTTTGAATCAACACAGAGAAAGGCCTGGTGATCCACTTCCAAAATTTAACCTCTGAAAGCCCTATGGAGAAAGTTCTGTGCGGCTCGTGGAGAACGCCTCTCACCTTGGCTGTTCAGTTGTTGCCATCAATCATGCTGTTGACTTTAAGGAAAAGAAACAGGAAATTGAAAATCCAGTAGCTGTTTCAGAACTCTTCACAACTTTGCCAATTGTATGGGGAAAATCAAGACCGATCAGAATTTTAACTAGACCGACAATTATCATTTCCGATCCCTCTCACTACAATGTTTTGAGAGCAGCTTCTTCAAGGGTCCGCCTGTATGATAGTGTTGCAGTTTTTCCAAAGACAGAAAAACTTTTTCATGCTGCTTACACACATTTAGATGTGGACCTATTCTTACTTCAAAAGAGCCCCCTATTACTGTGGCATTCCGGCCATTTTCTAGACGACTTTGCCTGGATAAACACACATAGATCCTGTGTTCTTGACTGGGAGGAGACAGTAGCACGTGATGCTAAGGACAAGTCCATGGAATGGACAGCAGTGCACAGTACATTATTGCTCACGTACCACAGCAATGGCAATTGACCGAGGCATAGGCTTTGAAATTGTCTATAGCCCTGCCATCAAAGACTCCACAATGAGAAGGTACACAATTTCCAATGCCCTCAATTTGATGCAGGTCTGCAAAGAAAAGGATGTAATTATATCCAGTGCTGTAGAAGGGCCTTTAGAAATAAGACGACCATATGATGTGGCAAACTTGGGGTTGCTGTTTGGGCTGTCTGAAAGCGATGCCAAGGCTGTGGTGTCCACCAACTCCAGAGCAACACTTACTTCTCCACAGAGACACTAGAAAAACTGCTTTTGAAATTGTCTCCAAAGTGAAGAAACCCCGGTCATCAGAAGGGGATGATGATTCTCTGCCAGCTTGCAAGAAAGCTAAGTGCAAGAGCTGAAAAGAATCCCCCAGCCAGTCTCCCTTCTGCCCTTTTACAGTTCATCAGCGATAATGCAAATAAAACCTTTGTATGGTTAAAACAACAACAAAAAACCTATGGGGCACAGTTCTACTGTGACATACATGGGGATGCCATGAGTCAGAATCGACTCGACAACTAGTTTTTTGGTCTGGTGTGTTCAGACACTATAGTGCCTACACTCTCATCTCTCTTAATCCCTACGACTGGTCTGTGACTTTAGGAACTGGCCCAAGGTCACACAGCCAGGAAGAGGTGGGCTTAATTATAAAAGGGCACCATGAGGGAAGCAGGGTGGGGTGGTATGAGGGAAGCTGCATGAGAACTGAAGTCCAAACTGCATTATGCTAACATCATTCCTCCCTTCATTCTTTCATCCTACAGATATTTCTTGAGCAACTTCTCTGTGCCAGGTATCTGTTGGGGATTGTGGTAGCCAGCCTCCAAGACGACCCCCATGATGCGTGTCCCCTGGTAACCACACCCTGTATAGTCCCCTCCCACACTGTAGGAGGGCTGGTCTGCCTGACGAACAGCATTCGATAGCAGAAGTGAACGCATGTCACTTCCAGCATTCGCTTATAAAATATTGTGGCTTCTGTTTTGGGTGCTCTATCACTCTCTTCCTCACCCTTTTATTTGGATCACTTGTTCTGGAAGAGCAAGCCCCAGGTTATGAGCAGCCCAGTAAGAGGCCCACGAGGCAAGGAACCGAAGCCTAAGGCCAAGAGCCAGTGAGGAAGTGAGACCATCAGCAACATGTGAGTAAGCTTGGACACAGGCGCTCCTGTCCCACTCAAGCCTTGGGATGACTCTGCAACCTTGTGAGGCCACCTGGACTGTAGAAACACGTGCAACAATGCTAGTTATTTTAAACTGCTAAATTTTGCACTGAATTTTTTTTTTTTTTAGAGAAATGTTGTGTTTAATGGTAGAACTTTAGCACACTCCAGCATGGGGCATGGGCTGGAGTTCATGCAGCAGGGACGGGTAGGTGACCCCACGGAGTCTCGCATGACAAAGAGGATGAGGAAGGTGACCATCAAACAGAAGAGCCCCATGGCCTCAGACAGAGCAAATTCCAGAATGGCATAGGAGAAGAGCTGCTGCTTGAGAGACGGGTTCCTGGCATAGCCAATGATCCAGCTGCCAAACACTGTCCCACTGCTGGCCCTTGAACCAGCCACACCAACAGTGGCAGCCCCAGCACTAATAAATTTGGCCACTGTGTCAACAACCTGGGAGACAACACTGGTCTGGAACCCCTGTCTGGTCACCTGGAGCGGGGAGCTGCTGTAGGAAAGCTGTTTAGATGGGGCCTCTGGACTAGTCATGAATGAGACCAGCCCAGGCCTGATTAGACCCCTGGTACAACAGGGTCAGAGCTCTTTAGTTTCCAGACAAAACTGCAAGGTAAAAGAAATGATGGAGGAGATGCAATTTGGAAGTAGAAATACTGAGATTTCAGAGGTCCTCCCATAATTCATGGGGATAATCAGGCGGAGGAATCTAACTGCAGTGCCCAGGTGTTCTGCACTTTTTTAGTCTCTCAAGCTTTACCTCCGGGTCTCCAAGTTTTTGGATGATTTGTTACACAGCAATAGATAACTCAGTCAGGGCTGTATCAGTAAACAAAACAGACAAATATCCCTGCTCACGTGGTTCTGACATTCTATGGAGAAGAGACAGACCATAAACAAAATAAGTAAGGAAAACACAAAGTATGTCAGGTAGTGGTAAATGCTATGGAGAAAAATAAAGCAGGGAGATGGGATGAGGGTGATGGGGGTTCAATTTAAAAAGGGTGGTCAGGGAAGGTCTCAGCAACAAGGGGTCATTTAGGCAAAGCCCTGAAGGGGGTGAGTGGGTGAGCCATGTAGATATCCCAGGGAAAGCAAGCCAGGCAGGGAGAACAGTAAGTGCAAAGTCCTGAGGTGGAAGTGTGTATGGGGCATGTGACCCAACCAGAGCATGCGTTTTGTATATTTTGCCACCAAACTTACTGTATTCCCTGGGCTTGGCTTTGGCCACCTTGTCATGCTGCTTACAGGAGGAAGGAGGCAGGGCGCTGACCCCTACTGCTTTCTTGTTCTCTTCCTACAAGGCCTGGGCCCTAGACCTTGGCTCTGTGGCACCATGCCTGGGGGTGCCCCTCCATGCTCTGAGGAGGTGGATGAAGCCGCAGTGACCACACTTTTCCAGCCCTCAGTTGGGCCAGGTGATCTGGGACAACTGCGAGGTGAGAAAAATGACAGAGGAGATGCAAGTTGGAAGCAGAAACACTCAAATTTCAGAGGTCCTCCCGTAATCATGGGGATAGAGGTAGAGGAATTGAACTTCAGCCTGGTTACTGTAGTTGTAAGCTATTCTTTGCAGCTTCCCTCTCTGGAGCAAGTGAAATACAAAGTGTATCTCCACAGGCGTCCCACCATAAAGTGTCAAAATAAAAACTTGACCTGCCAATTTTGCAGTGCACACCTGCCTTCTCTCCCAGAATCACATGTGCTGCTTATAAGTGACCCACAGGCCTGAGGACATCCTCTTCTTCCTCCTCCTCCCTTTCAATCCAAGGGTACCTGCCTTGTCCTCTAGTGACATCCCCAGAGTCCTCGGGGTTTCCCACCAGGAAGTCCATGGCCATAACAACCATATTTTCTAGATAAAAGGTCAGGATGGACAGACAGTACCACAAGCCTGAAGTTAGAGGACAACAGGACAGAACTCTGGAGCCTGGGCTTTCCTGGGAAATGGCAGTCACAAAGTAGCCAAATACCCCCCAAGAGACCCACACGTCCTGGAGGGGCAGAGGAATCATTCATTCATTCACTCATTCATTCAACAAATATTTCTCAAACACCAACTGTGTGCCAGGACTGGGAAACCACAATGAACAAGACAGCTGGCTGGGTCTGAGAAAGACACGTGCAAGGGTATGGTGCTTCTGGTGAACATAGGCAGGACGCTGTCCCAGTCCAAGAGGAGGACCGGGGAGGGCTGTCTATGTGTGGTGACATCAGGACAGGATTCCATAAGAAGTGACTCCTAAGCTGAGGCCTGCAGGATGAGTAGGATTCAGTCAGGTGAAGAAGAGAACAGTGTCTAGGCAGAGGGAGAGTTTGTGCAAAGGTCCTGTGGTGAGAGAGATGGTAGAAGGGGCAGAGGGTGAAGGGTCTTGCAAACTTCACCCCCGAGGACCATGGGGAGCCAGGGAGTGACACAGTCACATTTGCATTTTAAAAATGTCACTTTTGTTGTTGTTATTGATCCCCCTCCCCGCAAAACATGCCCTGGCACTCTCTCTCTGCATGGCCCTGTGGCTGAGCACACCCAGCTGAGGCAGGGGCCTTTGGGGAGATCACAGCCCAGGCCAGCCTAGTCCCCAGGATAGGGGGTGGTGATGATAGGCTCCCTATTCTCTGCACCCCACCCTGCCCAGCAGACTTTGGAGTCAGGTTCTGAGGGTTGCTATGTTGGGCTTTCGCGGGTAAGGGTTCCATTCTGCTCTGCCCACGATGGGCTGGCTTCTCCCCGGGATAGAGGGGTCAGTTGTATCACCAGGGTGGCAGGGCCTCCTCCCCAGAGCCATGGTGCCCAAGATAACAGGGCAGCCTGAGAGCTGTTTATGAAAAGGCAGTGGAGTGGGGGGTGGGCAAGGCCTGAGAGACTGGGGACTGCTGCCACAGATAGCAATTGGGGTGGGGAAGGCTGTCTAAATTACAGCTCCCGGAATAGAGGGGCCCGCAGGGAGTGGCGGGGCATCCTACCAAGGAAGCCCTGGCAGCTTGCCAGGCACGTCTGAGCTCTAGGCCCTGCCCCAGGCACAGGCAGGGTGACCACACGCCGGCCAGGCCACAGGGGACACCATTCATCCTTGGCCAAGGCAGCTGGGCAGCTGTGAGGTGGGGTGAGGTGGTGGCAGGAGGTTCCTGGCGGGTAGGGAAGCAGCACAGTGTGACCTTCTGGAAGGGGTAAGGGTGGTGAGGGAACGAAGGAGGGGGTGACATCTTGCCTGCCCCTGGAGGAGACTCTGTCACACATCCCTGTGGATATTTCATATAAGAAGTGTAAGATCTTGTAAAAATAACAAGAATAATAGCAATACGTGTAATAATAGCAGCAGTCAAGAAATCCAACCACACATTGCATTGGGCAAATCTGTTGCAAAAGGCCTGTTTAAAGTGTTAAAAAGCAAGGATGTCACTTTGAGGACTAAGGTATACCTGTCTCAAGCCATGGTATTTTCAATCTCCTCATATTCATGCGAACGCTGGACAATGAATGAGGAAGACCAAAGAAGGATTGACGTCTTTGAATTAAGGTGTTAGCAAAGAATACTGAATATATTATGGACTGCCAGAAGAATGAACAGATCTGTCTTGGAAGAAGTACAGCCAGAATGCTCCTTAGAATCAAGGATGGCGAGACTGTCTCATGTACTTTGGACATGTTATCAGGAAGGACCAGTCCCTGGAGAAGGACATCATGCTTGATAAAGTAGAGGGTCATTGAAACAGGAAGACCCTCAGTGAGATGGATTGACACAGTGGCTGCCACAATGGGCTCAAACATAGCAGCGACTGTGAGGTGGCACAGGACCGGGCAGTGTTTCGTTCTGTTGTACGTAGGGTTGCCATGGGTCAGAAATGACTCGACGGCACCGAATAACAACAACAATGTAATAATAGCAGCTGCATGTCAGGCACTGCTCTGAGCACTAACATACATCAGTTCACCTTCACAGCTCCTCATGATATAGGTATTATTACCACCATTTTATAGCTGAGGGAACTGAGGCTCAGAGAGGCCAAGTACCTGCCGAGTAGAGCTTGCTGTTGTCAATTGCCGTTGAGTCGATTCTGACTCCTGGCAATGGGAAACCTGGGCCCAGAGTCAGGGAATCTGGTTTGGAGCCCTTCGTCTCTCCGGGTCTCAGTTTTCTCATGTTGCTCTGTATCAACTTCCCAGAGGTGCTATGGGAATCACAAGGGGACACTGTTGTGTGTTGGGAAGAGATTCAAGTTGAAAAGGCCTCACTGAAGTGTATGATGTACCCACTCTGTAACATGGGGATAGTTATAGGTACCTGAGAAGATGATGAGATTGTGTGTGTGTGCAACTGCACTGGTGCCTTTGAAGGCACTTTATAGATCAGAAAGTGCCACATTTCAAATTCTACAGAAGCTGAACATTTATAAAGGCGATGATTTCCAGTTCACTAGGACGGTTCATATATGCACAACATCCCCAAGGAACATCCCTCATCAAATGAGGAATTATCCCTTTGTTTATCCTGGATGGATATTCCATTTTCCTGTAATGGGTGACTTAAAGCAAGGCACACCTGCATTCATTTACTGTAAAGGATTTGCTGCCCTGAAACTGTCGTCATCAACTGCTTGTAGCCAAGGGGCTGGTTTTCATCTGAGGCTGGGGAAACCTCCATCCCCAAGTTCCCTGCACCAGCTGTTCTATGGGCTGGGGGACTCCACACCTAGGAGATACAGACTCAGCCCCAGATGACCCTTATCCCCAGGCAGCTGCTGGCTTTCTGAGTCTCCTGCCCTCCCAGATGTGTCACTTACTATTGTGCAAAGTCCTCTAATCCACCTCAGGGGAGGTGCCGCAACGAACCCCAGAGGCCGGAAATTGCTGATTCATCTGGGGAGCCAAGGACAGGTTAAGGGCACCGTGGCCAGGACAGGAGAGGGCACCTGCTGGCAGCCTCAGCAATGCTCCCATCATGCGTGACAGCCTTCTCTCCCTCCTTCCCCGGCTCAGGGCTCAGCGTTTGCAGTGATGGAGCACGGTGCAGGAGAAGGGAAGCACACCTTCCACCTGCTCCTCCCAAGCTCTATGGTGCCCCCTTTCCAAGGCTAGGTCTTCTCCTCTCTCCCCAGGATCCTCACCACCCACTGTGAGGCGTTGCTTTAACTTGGCACCTGTCGCCTACTGGTTAGGAAACATAATTGCACTGTTGTGGCACCACATGGTGAGCTTACACCAGGACCAGGGAGTAGCTGCCTCCTACCCTGTTCACAAGATCAAAGCGCCTGGCCACCGTGAGCATCCCCTTCATCCTGGGGAGGGTTCTATGGAGAATCGTTAAGTGGAAGTCACTCACAGAGTCATTCATTCAATGAATGCTTATTGAGTACCTACTATGTGTCAGAGCCCTGGTGGTGCAGTGATTAAAGCACTCGGCTGCTAACTGAAAGATTGGCAGTTCGAACCTACCAGCTGCTCCATGGGAGAGAGATGTGGCAGCCTGCTTCCGTAAAGATTTCAGCCTTGGAAACCCTATGGGGCAGTTCTACTCTGTCCTATAGGGTTGCTATGAGTCGTTATGGACTCACGCCAACGAGTCTGATTTGGTTTTACTATGTGTCTGGCATAGTTCTAGGCACCAGGGGCACAGACAATTCTTGCCCTTATGAAGCCCTCATCTAATGGGATGAGGCAACCAACAAGTAAACATACAGAATGCTATGGAAAGCATAAAGCAGGGAAGGGGGATTGGGAGGGCAGGAATAGGGGAAAGGGGGTGGTTATTTTATAAAGGATGGTTGAGGAAGGCCTCATTGATAAAGTGATATTTGGGTGCAGTGAGGGAAAGGAATGAGGGATCATGCAGATATCCGGGGGAAGAGCCTTTCAGGTAGAGGGAACAGCAAGTGGTAAGGCCCTGGAGTGGGAGTGATCTTGGTATGCTCAGAGAGCAGCAAGGGGGCCAGTGTGGCTGGAATGGAATTAGACAGGGGGATAGTGGCAGGTGATGAGGTAGGAGGTGAGGGTGACAGATCATGCAGGGCTTTGTAAGACTCTGTAGGGCTTTGGGCTTTACTTTGAGTGGCAGGTGTGAGGAGAGGAGTAGCACCCTCAGACTTGAGTTTTAACAAGACCATCTGGCTTCTGGATTTTGTCGAGGCCTGACTGTATTGTGGTAAGGGCAGAAGCAGGGAGACCAGTTGGGAGGCCACTGCAACAATCCAGGCAAGAGACAATGAGGCTTGGACCAGGGTAATAGCAGTGGAGGTGGTGCAAAGTGGGCAGATTCTGGATATATTTTTAAAGTAGCACCAACAGGATTTGCTGATGAATTGGATGTGGCATACGAGGGAAAGAGAGAGGCAAGGAGGGCTCCAAGGTTTTTGGCCTGAGCTACTGGCCAACAACAACAGAATAATTGTTGTTGTTAGTTGCCATCAAGTTGGCTCCGACTCACGGCAACCCCATGTACAACAGGATGAAATGCGCCTGGTCCTGCACCATCTTCAGGATAGTTAGGATGCTCAAGTCCATTTTTGTGGCCACTGTGTACTTTGAGCGTAACTCAAGACACACCCTTCCAACCTAGGGGACTCATCTTCTAGCACTATATCGGGCAATATTCTGTTGTGACCCAGGAGGTTTTCATTGGTTGATTTTCAGAAGTAGTCCACCAGGCCTTTCCTCCTAGTCTGTCTTACTCTGGAACCTCCACTAAAACTTGTCCACCATGGGTAAACCCTGCTGTATTTGAAATACTGGTGGCATAGTTTCCAGCAACATAGCAACATATGAGCCACCACAGTATGACAAACTGACAGACGGTTGTTGGACTGGAAGGATAGAGCTGTTTTTACTGAGAAGCATGTTTGAAGGGTGGAGGTTTTTGCTGTGAAGATCTCAAGCTTCTCAAGCCAGTTAGTTTAATTAAGCTGGGCTTCAGGGTTCAGGTCCCAATTTGTTGCTTCTTCAACACTGACCACATCTCAAGGGAAAGTAGCCAAGTTTCCCCTTGAAGGCAATTCCTTTCCTTCAATTCCTTTTCTGCCCAGCTCCAGCCTCCCTCACAGAGGCCCCTCCCCTGTGTCCAGAGAGTACTTACTTACCTGTCCCACTCCTTTCTCAGTAACTTTGCACTCAGCACACACCTGCCTGGTGTCACTGTCTTAGTTATCTAGTGCTGCTATAACAGAAATACCACAAGTGGGTGGCTTTAACAAACAGAAATTTATTTCTCACAGTTTAGGAGGCTAGAAGTTCAAATTCAGGGTGCCGGCTCCAGGGGAAGGCTTTGTCTCTCTGTTGGCTCTGGAGGAAGGTCCTTGTCTCTTCAGAGCTTCTGCTCCTGGGCGATCTTCATGTGGCTTTGCATCTCTCTTCCCCCATATCTGCTCTTGCTTGTTTAATCTCTTTTATATCTCCAAACACTCAAGACACAGCCTACACTAATGCTGCCTCATTAACATAACAAAGACAACCCATTCCCAAATGCGATTATAACCATAGAATTTACAACATATATTTTTTGGGAGACAGAATCCGTAACATTCCACTCTTTGGTCCCCCAAAATTCATGTCCTTCCCACATGCAAAACACATTCACCCCACCAAATCATCCCAAAAGTCTTAACTCCAATCCAAAATCTCATCTTCCGAATCATCTAAATCAAATATGGGTGAGACTTTAGGTTTAGGTTCCATCCTGAGGCAAAATTTCTCTTCATCTGTGAACCTGTGAAATCTAGACTACAAGTTATCTGTTTCCAAAATACAGTGGTGGAACAGACACAAGGTAGACATTTCCATTACAAATGGGAGAAATTGGAGGGAAAGAAGGGATAATGGGCATCAAACAAGTCCAAGACCCAGCAGAACAAACTACATTCGTTCTCGAGGCTTGAAAATAGTCCTCTGTTCTCTGAGACCATCTAAGCAATGGCCCTGCCTTACAGACTCTGAGGCCACACCCTCTGGATTCCAGGTGGAGGCCCCTCAGCCCTGGGCTTCAGCTCTGCCTTACAGACCCACTGGGATGGCAAGTCTTCCCTCAGCTTTGGGCAGCCCCATTCTCCCAGTCCATCTGAGTGGTGCCCCCACCACCTCGGCCCTAGCAGGCCCTGTTCTTCTACCCCTTGGGCATAGAAGCCCCGCCCCCTCAGCTTTAGGCGGCAGTCCCATCGCCCTGGCACTCATGAACGGCAGCCTTACATTCCGGAACCGAGTTGGCAAAGATCCAACTCTTTGAAACAGGAGATTGTGGTCCCTCACTTTGAGGTCCAGGAAACTGTGGCCCCACCCTTTGAAACCAAGAAAGCCTTGCTTCCTGTGCTCCTTCCAATAGTTCTGCTGATCTACAAGCTGCTCCAAGGACGGTCCTTTTCTTTTCTTGGAGGACTACAGATGTAGCTCCTTTGGCCTGTTTCCTGCCTGTTGAATTCCAAGAGGCAGACAGTGTTCTTTCATTTCGTTTTCTCTGTTCCCTTCAGTCTAGGTTGATGGGTTTTCTGCTGTGGTAGTTGGTTAGAACCACCAGTCATAGGCTCTTTAACAAAGACTGTGTAGCCACTTCCTTGGTGAACATTCTAGGACAAGTGTCCTTAGTTTGTACAACAGAATTTTCCAAATCTTTAAGTTTTGTTTTCATTTTGCACAGTTCATTTTTACTAAAAGTGGCAAGGAGAAACCACACAGCCCCTTTAAGATCTTGCATGGGAATCTCTTCAGGTAGATACCCAAGTTCATCACTGCGGTGTGATGGATCAGTTTTGTGTAGCCTTTCTTGCCATGGTCTTGTAACTCCCACCCAAGTGATTGGGCAGGACTGTGCAGATAACTGTGGCCCACCAAAGGGATTGGTCAGTTTTGCCATCCCTCTAGGCTTAAAATGAACCATCCCAGAGGCAGGAAGGAGAAGATTCCACCACTACCAAGGAAGAAGAGCTAAGCATGTCCTTTGGACCTGGGATCCCTGCACTGAGAAGCTCCTGGAACCAGGAGACTAACAGCAAGAGAGAGAGAGAGCCGTAACACTGAAGATGGTGAGAAGCGATAGCAGAGAAACAGTGGCAGGAGATGGTGTGCTGGGCTTCCCAGAGAGAAAGCTGAGTGCCTTTAGGCCGGGAGGCGGCTTACTGGCTGAGTGCTGTGCCTCTGGGCACTTATCAGCAGAGCTCAACGAGCTTTGTAACACTTGCCTGAGCAGGGCAGAGGCCAAGGGCAAGAGAGAGTCATGCCTGTGGGCATGACTGAGAAGAGGCTGTCCTGATGGAAGAACTGTATTCTGAGCATCCCTGAACCTGAATTGTAACCTGTTACTTCCCTGATAAACCCCATAACTGTGAGTATGGTCTGTGAGTTCTGTACGGCCATTGCAATGAATTATCGAACCCAGCAGAGAAGTAGTGCTGTGGGAGGGCCGGCTGGTGTCAGAATTGGTAAAGATGGCAGACAGGGGAGGTCATAAAGATGGCAGAGAGAGGAGGCATATCTGACCTCTGCCTCATAGGAATTAGCCTTGGGCTATTGATCTTGATTAGTCTTCCCTCTTGTGAAGTTAGATGTCAGACGCCACAGCCACACCATTTTTACAATCACTTACAAATTCTACCTTCCACCAAACATTTGAACATAATTCAGACAAGTCCTTTGCCACTGTATAAAAAGCATCACCCTCTCTCCATTGTCCAATCACGTGTTCATCATTTTCTTTTAAAACCTCACCAGAAGCACATTTAACATTCACATTTCTAACAATGTTCTGTTGCTGGTGCCATATTTATTCTCTAAGACTATAGAGAATTTCTCTATAGCTCTCCTCACTCCTTCTGAGCCCTCACCAGAATTGCCTTTGATGTCCATAATTCTACCAACAGTTTCTTCAAGGCAATCTAGGCTTTTACTATTAGGCACCTTAGAATTCTTCCAGCTTCCACCCATTACCCAATTGCATAACCACTTCCACATTTAAGGCATTTGTTAGTGCAGCACCCCACTCTTTTAGTACCAAATTCTGTCTTAGTTATCTAATGCTGCTATAGGAGAATTACCACAAGTGGCTGGCTTTAACAAACAGAAATTTATTTTCTCACAATTTAGGAGGCTAGAAGTCCCAATTTCACGCTTCTGGCTCTAGGGGAAGGCTTTCTCTCTCTGCCGATTCTGGAGGAGGGTCCTTGTCTCTTTGGAGCTTCTGCTCCTAAGCGATTTTCATGGCTTTGCATCTCTCTTCCCCCATATCTGCTCTGCTCAATTGCTTGTTTGATATCTCAGAAGAGACTGACTCAAGACACATTCTACACTAATCCTGCCTCATTAACATAACAAAGACAACCCATTCCCAAATGGGATTATAACCACAGGCACAGATGTTAGGATTTATGACATATTTTTGGGGGGACACAATTCAATCCATAACAGTCATTATCACTTCTTTTTAAGTCTTCTCTTTCCAGCTAAACTGACAGCAACTGGAGGATGGGACTTGTAAACATCTTGGAGTTTACTGCACTGCACACACTGGAGTCCTCAATAAATATGCTTGAACGTGGCTGCTGAAAGGAGCCCACCCCTGTTCCTGGGGACTCATGGGCTCAAGGCGGCCTTCTCCATACAACAACTTTTCACAGACCCCAGGAACACAGAGGACTGCCAGGGCTTAACAGGCACTGGGAATATCCGGAGTTCACATCAAGAAAGCTGAGCTGGACTTCCAATTCCAATTCTGCTACCTTGAACTTTGCCATCTGGATCCCAAATTCCTATTACCTCTGGGATGAAGCTGTGGCTTTTCAACCCTGGGTTCCAAGGAGGTGCCACAGAGGCTGCAAAGATGAAGGGGAGGCTCCATTAATCCCCCCGTCCACACATTCACTTCATGAGGAGGAGCAGCTCTGCTTTATTTCACATGTGTTTCCAGGTATGATTTCATTTGGAAAAAAGAACTTGACATTGGTTTAGCAAAAAGTATCAGGAATGCTGGTTCTAAACCTGGCCATGAATTCAACCGGTACAAGCTAGGATGGCAAACTTTGTCTTGCTTACTTTGGACATGTCATCCGGAAAGATCAATTGCTAAAAACGGACATCATGTTTGGTAAAGTAGACTGTCTTAGGCTGGGTTCTCTAGAGAAGCAAAACCAGTAAAGTGTATAAATATATAGAGAGATTTATATCAAAGAAATGGCTCACGCAATTTTAGAGGCTGGAACGTCCCAAGTCCGTGGATCAGGATAGAGGCTTCTCCTGAATCACACAGCCACAGGGGCTGGTGAACCCAAGATCAGCAGGTCAGAGAGCAGGGCTCTTGTTGACAGGCTATGACTATCGATGAATCCCAAGATCGGCAGGCAAGACCACAGGGCTTCTTCTGATTTACGTAGCTGCAGGGGCTGGGGAACCCAAGATCAGCAGGGCTCCACTCACAGGCTGTGAAGATCGATGAATCCCAAGATTGGCGGATAAGCTGCTAGCTTGAGTTCCAAGAACGGGAGGTCAGATGAACAGGAGGCAGCCACAGGATCCAGAGCGAGCAAAAAGCCTGAACACCCACTTATATTCGGATGCAGGCCATACCCCCAAGGAAACTCCCTTGCAACTGACTGGCTACTCACAGCAGATACCACCATGGGGGTGATCACTTATAAACACTGAGAATCTTGGCCCAGTGTGATGGTTACGATTCTGTGTCAGCTTGGCTGGGCCATTATTGTTATCTGCATTGAACAAATGAGGAAAGCAGCCTTGTGTCTGCCACTGTGTATTTTGTGGTGTGCTCTTGGCCAAATCACTTCACTTCTTCAGTTTCGTCATCTGTACACCATTGTTTCTGATGTATCCACAGGCCAGGGAATGGGTAAGAATCAAAAGTTCAAAGGGGCTAAGAGTCCAGAAGCAGTAAGGGGCAGAGACCAAATCTAGCTCAGCTTCTGAATTGAAATATTTCTGCTGCCTCACCAGCCTCAGGAGGATTCCCTGGGTGTTGCAAATACAGTTAATGTGCTTGGCTTCTAACTGAAAGGCTGGAGGTTCAGATCCACTCAGAGCTGTCTTGGGAGAAAGGCCTGGCAATCTATGTCTGAAAAACCAGCCACTGAAAACGCTATGGAGTACAGTTCTGCTCTGTTGCCATGAGTTGGAGTCGACCTGATGACAACTGGTTTTTTCCAGCCTCAGGAGGTGGAAGTCAACTCCTGATCACCCATGATCACCCACAGTGATGTAGAGATACCGTGAAAGGGTTGATAAACCCATTCATTTTTACCTTCTTGCTTGTGGTCATTAGGAATTTGTTTGGAGAGGGGGATAGGCAAAGACATATCTTTATGCTTATTAACTCTTTTGTTGAGTACCTATTATATGCACAAGTGTCGGGAAGCAAGTATAGTTAAAATTCAGAAAAAGAAAGTTTAACTCCTTATGGCAGGCTGGCTGTTAACCTGCAGAGAAAGAATCTGAATTAGAATGCCGGAATATCAGGCTGGAAGGCTTCTTATGGGTTACCTAGTCCCTCCTGTACAGATGGAAAAACTGAGGCTCAGAATGGGAAGGGGCTTGCTTTCCCAAGTCCCACAGATTGGAACATTCAAGTGGCCTTTACTTAGATTTATTAATGTGAAAACAGGAGCGCTGGTCCTTAGCCTGGAATCCTGATGGAGTGAGGCAGGGAACGGTGCCCCGAGGGGTGGGGAGAGAAGATGGTAGTGGGGTGGGGGTGGGGATCAAGTCACCCCGCAAAAGGAGCTCCCAGAACCCAGAACGGGATCCTGGACCTCGCACCCACCTCCCTCATAGCTGGAGACACTTGAAGCCTACCATCCCCTCACACCAGTGGCTGCTCAGAAAAAGAGGGGTAGAAGTCTGTCAGATTCTGCCAGCAACAGAGGGCTTTCCAGGGCCTGACTCCAGGGTCTGACAGTGGGCAGATCTGGGGTATCTGAATTCTCCTCTAGTTTCCGCTAGTTGTATCTTATGGGTGTGCATTTGGCCAAATCACTTCACCCCTCAGTTTTGCCATCTGTAAGATGAAGCCATTTTCCCTGCCACAAATGTAGGCCAGGACAACACGCGAGGATCAAAAGACAGGAGAGACACAGTTATTTGCGCCTGGCTCTTTCTGAAGCCGATTTCTCCCCCTCTCCCAGGACCTGCCCAAAAGAGGCGTATGGAAATTCAACAGAGCCAGCCAGTCTCAGAGTAGAACAATCTGCAGCCCCGACGCGGAGATCCGCCGAGACAGAACAGCTATTCAGACTACGGGGGCGGTGAGTGGGGGGTGTCGAGAAGCGCCCTGGGGAGAAAGAAGCGTTTCACACGCGCCCCTCCCAGCCCACACCCGGTTGCCATGACCGCTCCTCCTCCCCGCGCTCGGCTCCCGGCCCACACGGAACCCCGGGCTCGCACGGGCCTCGGCGCCGGCGGGCGTTCCCCGCCCCTCCACCCCCGACTTCCTTGTTTGTAGTCGAGGAGCGCGGGACGAGTCACGTCCAGGAAGGACTAGTTCGGCGGCGGCAGAGCCCCGGCGTCCCGCAGGCAGCGGACCCCGCCCGGCCCCGGCCAC
>NW_004443990.1:13503693-13535013 GCF_000243295.1 Trichechus manatus latirostris | reverse complement strand
TCCTGGGCGCGCGAGCGGGGGGCGCGGCGCTCTCAGGGCGTCAGCTCGCAATTGAGGGGCATCTTGTCTCCCACTGACCTCCTTTATCAGCTCCTGACACTTGCTGAACTGAGAGTTCGCAACTTCGGGCCAAAACCTGACGGCGGAAGGGGCTCGAATAACTTCAGTTGGGTCTCTGCCTCGGCTGCACAAGTCGGGCCTGAGCGCGTTTCCTAGCGCTTGGTTAACAACCCGCCTTTGTAAGAGCCAATTGTAGAACTATGGGATCTGACATCCTATAGCGGAGGGGGTGTAGAGAGCCTTTATTGTCAACTGTCGGCGTTTTACTGATGAGGAAATTGAGGCCCAGAGAGGGGGCTGCGTGTTCAAGATCCCCCCGTAAGTTAGGGCCCAGCCGGGACTGGAACCCACGCTTTTGTTGCCCAGCCCTGTGCCCTTTCTCCGACACTACACTGTTGTTAGGTGCAGTCAAGTCGGTTCCGACTCATGGCAACCCTGTGTACAACAGAACGAAACAGTGCGGGATCCTGCGCCATCCTCGCAGTCATTGCCATGTTTGAGCCCATTGTTGCAGTCACTGTGTCATTCCATCTCATTGAGGGTCTTCCTCTTTTCCGCCGACCCCCTTGCTTTACCAAGTATGATGTCCTTTTCCAGGAATTGATCCCTCCCGATAACATGTACAAAGTACACTACCCTACCTCAAGTTAACTCAAATTTACCCTGGGGCTAAGGACATCCAGACTTTTTGCCAAGAGTGCTTGGGCTAAATTAGTGAAATGCCAGAAAAATGGAAGGTTTCTAATAAAAGCTGTCTCCACAGGCCCAGAGTGTTGTTATAAGTGCTCACCCACTGGCTCCACAAATCACCTGCACAGCCTTGCTCCATCTGTAGCCTGGCAACTCCAGGCCTGTGCCTTTACCCTCCCCTGGGCCCCACCTCCCCGCTCCCTGCCATCCAAACACACATACACAGTGGCATTTTCTTCTCTGGAAACTGGGACAGAAAAGCCTAGAGACCTGGTTTGACCCCACTCCTGTCAGCCCCTCTTTATTCTTGTCTCTAGAATTGCTGGAGGTGCTTGGGTGGCTGTTGGGGGTTCTGTGGTCTGCTGTACATAGATTTGGGGTCTCTGATAAGACACAAGGTTCCTGAGGGTCACGCATCAGTGTCTCATTTCAAGGGTCTTTCAGGTGGCTCTGTGCTCCTGGGTTGTCCACAGGTGCATCATCACAGTGACAGGGCTGTCTTACAACAGGATTACACTCTACATTCATAAAGCACTTTGTCTTTCTGGTTCATTAGCTTCCAATTCTCCCAACTCTGTAATGCAGGACAGGAAGGGGTCACTATCTCTTCCAGGAGCTATGAGATCTCTGCTTTGCCACTTATAAGCTGTGTGACCATGGGTCAGCAAATGGACCTTTCTGGGCCTCCATCTGTAAAATGGAGCTAATACCTTCCCTTGCAGATGGTAGAGATTGCCTGTGAGTGAGGTGGGCTGCATCTAGCCCCCAGCCCACGGTAGTAGTCACCTCAAAACCTTAACTTCTTCTCTTGCAGATGAGTTAACGGAGGCCTAAAACACCGCATAGACCACAGCCAATGAGAATAATACCACCACCCAACTTACCACCTGTGCTTTTTCTTTACCTTTAAAAAATGCCTAGAGATGGGAAAGTGGGGGTGAGGGGTGCATTTGATTTGTCTACTATCTTACACCTTTAGGTAGGATTCTTCCAGTCTACAGCAGGCATTTCCCAAGCTATGCCCCATAGTTATATTTAGACATTCCTTCATTCCTAGTCTTTATGGACGGCTAATTTAGCCATTATCCAAATATACCCTGGCAATGTTTCAAACCACACCAAGGAGGGCCCTCTGCTTAAAAGCTTCACATCAAAAGAAGCTCTTCCCAGATCCCTGCCCTGCCCCTAAACAGTTCAGACAGAAGCAGCAAGCTGCCCCATTGTGATAGATTGCAAACTTTAGCCTCGTCAAGACTTTCGTCTGTCAGGATGACCCAGAGGCAGAACTGAGAACACCTTCTGAGAATCTACTCATCCCTCAATGTGTGTGTGTGACTGAGCAAGTCGCTCAAACTCTCTAGACATTCTTTTGCCTCCATCCCTATTCCCTACTCCATCTCCACACCTATCAAATGGGAAAAACCATCTCATAGGGATACAGTGATGACAGACCTCAAAATGCTTTCAAATGACTGATCTATACAAACAGAAGGAAGAGAGGCAAATCCTTTCCATTGAAAAGTACCCATGTACATAGTGTATCCAGCTATTATCTTCATGTCTCAGAGATCAGCTAGGTCGGGACACTTGGATCAAGAATGCTTGTTTTGAGGGCTTAGGGAGCCTGGGTCTTTTACCTCTCTGTGCCTCTCAGGCATTAGGGCCCAATCCTGGAAGTGAGATTGGGGTCATCACAGACTCCTAAGTAAGGAAGGGACCTTTGAGATCACCGAGCCTAACCCTGTCACTTTGGAGAGTTCATAATTATTTGTGTTGAGTACATGCTACGTGTTATAGCTAGAAAGCAAAGATGATCAAGACAATTCTCTCACAGTAGGGGAGGTCACAGTAGGACTAGGAGCAAACAAGTCTGCCACTAACTATAAACAATGTGGTAAGAACTATGACAGTTATGTAGAGAGTGCAGTTCTGTACAGAGGAGGTGACAGAGTGGGAAGGACCACCTCTGTTTGGAATAAGAATCAAATACACAGAGGAAGTGATGCTTGAGCTGGATTTTGAAGGATGAATGGCTGGCCCACAAAGGTGGTTTGGGATAGAGGCTGAGTTAGGACTAGAACCACCGTTTCCCATTTTCTTGGTTGATGTTTGTCTTAAATTATCCCGTGCTGCTATAACAGAGATACCACAAGTGGGTGGCTTTAACAAACAAATTTATTTTCTCACGGTTTAGGAGGCTGGAAGTCTGAATTCAGGGTGCTGGCTGTAGGGGAAGGCTTTCTCTGTCTGCTCTGGAGGAAGGTCCCTGTCTCTTTGAGCTTCTGCTTGGTATCTCTCTTCCCCCATCTCTGCTTCTTGCTGGTCTGCTCTCTTTGTATCTTGTAAGAGATAGACTCAAAACACATCCTACACTAATCCTGCCTCATTAACATGACAAAGACAACTCATTCCCAAATGGGCTTATAACCACAGGCATAAAACAAAAACAAAAAACAAACCCATTGCCATGCGGTAGATTCTGACTCATAGCAACCCTATAGGACAGAGTAGAACTGCCCCATAGGGTTTCCAGGGAGTGGCTGGTGGATTCGAACTGCTGACCTTGTGGTTAGCAGCTGAACTCTTAACCACAGCAACAGAGGATAGGAACTACAACACATATTTTTGGGGGACACCATTCAATCCATAACAGTGTTCTTTCCATACATGGTTACTATTTCAATCACCTTGAGATGACTTGCTGGGGTTAGAAAACTCAATTGCTGGCTATCTAAAGTGGGGGGTCTGGGCTTCTAAGCCACAGCCCTGGGAAAGCCACTATTATGTTCAGCCTTGACCCAGCATCCACCAGCAGCATCAGACTTGCCTGAGCAGTAGAGGGAAGAGGAAATGGAAGACAACCCTCTCACGCAGACGGACCAGGGGAGACAGACGGCAGTGAAGATTTGCATCCTTTAAATCTTGGCATAGGCTGGTGGAAAACCAGAGTCTGCTTGTTCCATTTATCCTGGGCGGGGAGAGGAGAGGTAATTTTCATTTCTCTCCCCAGTTGTCATTGTTACTAGTTGGCTCTGACTCATGGTGACTTTATGTGTAACAGAATGAAATGTTGCCCAATCCTGTGCCATCTTCATGGTTATTGGTATGCTTGAGTCCATTGTTGTGACTATTATGTCAGTTCTTCTCATTGAGGGTTTCCCTCATTTTTGCTGACCCTCTTCTTTACCGAACATGATGTCTTTTTACTAGCGATTGGTCTTTCCTGATGACATGGCCAAAGTAAGCGAGCTGAAGTCTCGCCATCCTCACTTCGAAGGACCATTCTGGTGGTAGGCACTGGAATAATAGCTTGGTGAGTCTGCACATTAGATTCTTGATTATCTGTGTGTAGTTTATCCACTAGTCAAGAAAATGCTATCCAGACCTCCTGGTCCCTGACATCTGGCCCTGGGTACTCAGAGGACAGGAATGTCTTAGCACAAGACAAAACCAACTAGAAATGGAAATGTACTGCATTAAACAAGCAGTTATAGTTATCAGTAACTATCAAATAAAAATGAACTTACAACCAATGCTCTCTTTTGGATCAATCTCTGTATTGCTTCCCCTCCTGAGAATTTTTATATTATTTTGAAAGACTAGAATAAGAGGAATACCAAAATACAAGAGAATGCATGAGAAAGGAGAGCTGATTGGGGATGTAGCCTCAGCTCTGCCATGAACTTGCAGTGTGGCCTTCGGGGGTTTACTTCTCTCCAGAAGTCTGTTTTCTTACCTATAAAATAAGGGGTCAGACGCTAAAGAATGTGAAACACAGAGTTTTGACTCCTAGAGTTCTGACTCTTGAACCTAAAGCCCACCTGCCTGACTTTTATCTCCCTGTCCCATGGAAAACAGTGTCTCCTGGCGATTGCCCTTCACACCAGTCTAGAACATAAAAGGGCCCAGTCCTGGATGAGCACATGGAGAGTGGCCTGGGCAGAGGGGTCATGTGGTGGAGGGCTGGCCTGCAGGAAAGCAGAGGGGCAGAGGGGCCACAGGCAGTTCTGCCAGTCCTGTCAGGTGGACTTGAAGGAGCTGGCTCCCGTCATCCCAACAACCTGTGGTTCCAGCAGTGGGGCACCTCTCAGGACTCACTAGAGTGGGCTTGCATTTGATGGAGGTTTCAGACTCCACAATTGGTCACCTGAGCTGAAGTCCCTGCATCTCTTCTTGATGCTTTCCTTGGGTCTGGAACTTGGATCACAAAGAGGTGGAAGAAACCAACTCCCTTGAAAAGGGCCCTGTTCTTTCACTCAAGACAGTGGGTATGGGTCTTAATAGGTCCAATCCAAACATGTCACACCATCCCAAAATACATAATTCTATTCAATTTTCCCTGTGGTAGCGACCTGGGCAGAGAGATGTGGCTCCCTGAGGGTGAGGAAGGTAAATAAAAGAATCTTAATTTGTAACTAGCTGATGTTTAAAGTTCTAAT
Organism: Trichechus manatus latirostris; assembly: GCF_000243295.1. Classification (NCBI taxonomy): domain Eukaryota; kingdom Metazoa; phylum Chordata; class Mammalia; order Sirenia; family Trichechidae; genus Trichechus; species Trichechus manatus. Next base: position 13,529,824 of record NW_004443990.1, on the reverse strand, counting down.
TTTGTAGCTTTCCAGGCTGAGCACTATTTTGTGGTCTGAGATTGTCTGGGATGTGATTTGCTTGCCCAAGCCACCATCATTCACCTCAGCCTGCCTACATTTGGGATCTTTTGAAGTGCCGCTGCTCCAGGCCTGCCTTGCGCTGGCATTCTCCCAGTGAGTTTGCTCCACTGAGTTTAATCCACTGGAGTTTAATCCACCACAGTGCTGGTTTACAGTAATGGCTCTCCTCTCACCTGGGCCCAGCATGAGAGAAGGAAAATACCCAGCTGTGAAATCAGTGCATCAGTCAAAGCAGCTCAGTGGCTTCCTAACTGATTTTCACCAAGTCACAACCAGAAGGCAAGAAAAGTAATTTCTACATGCCGAATACCAACTGTTCTCATTTTTCAGTTCAATATTCCTGATACCAGGGGAGCATCCTTCATTCCTCTGACAAGTCAGTCTGTCATTCCTCTGCTTCTGACCCCTTTTAGGGCTTGACTTGGTCACTCCACAAATGAGGGACTGCAGGGGGCTATGCTTATGTATTCGTCCTACAGGGACTCTCGAAGTCCCAAACCGAAACATCAGCATCTGCCCATTTACTCAAGGGGGACTTTTCAGCTGAAATCTTTGGATTGATCTGTACCCGCCCACTTAGTCTGGCCACACTCTAAGCTCATCATTCCTGTCACCCATTGACAACATTACAAAATGTGATTTACCATCATCTGTGGTTATTAACAATGACTGAGCATCAGTGGGCTATCTTGGAGAGTTCTGGACCCAAATACAGTTTTCTTCTTCCCCAGCCTTGTCTTTTAACATCAAGTCCGTTTTGATCGGATGCCATGCAACAGAGGCACTCAGTACAGGTTAGCTGTGATCTTAGGTCAGGTTCCCTGGGAACAGGTATTGTTAGTGACTAGAAGCTTTATTGCCTACTGCTGCTCCTCTTTTGCTATAAGCCCTCCGGTAATGATACTGGCAAAGGCCCTGCATCAATCAAGAATCTACCAGAGAAACAGCACAGAACCAAAAAATATATATAAGAGATTTATTGCAAGGAATTCCTTATACGCTTGTGGGGGTTGGCTAGGTATGGTGCAGTGAATTACTTACTACTATGGCCCTTCTAGACATAGTCTTTGTGACTCCCAAACAATGATTGGGTGGGACTATGCAAGTAAGGTATTTGTGGCCCACCAAGGGGATTGGACACCTTGCTAATAATGCAAATAAGGTGCATGGAACCCTGTGGGGTGGGACCATGCAAAAAGGTAAATGGAACCCTAACAAGGGGATTGGTCAGTTTTGCCATCCCACTAGGCTTAAAAGAGAGCCAATCCCAGAGCAGGGGGGACCTGACTACCACCAAGAAGAGCCAGGGGTGGAGTGCATCCTTTGGACCTGGAATTCCTGCACTGAGACCTTCCTAGATCCAGGAAAGAGAGGAGCTGTAACACGGAAGACAGTGAGAGACGGTGGCGCGAGGACAGCAGGAATCAGGAGACAGGAATGAGATGGCTGTAATGGGGCTTCCTGGCTCACTGAGCTAGAAAGCTGAGCACCTTCAGGCACGAGGCTTACTGGTGGAGTTGGATCCCTCCGGGCACTTATCGGCCAAGCTAAAAGAGCTTTGTAACACTTGCCCAAACAGCGTAGAGGCTGGGCCAAGGGGCTAAGAGGTCAAGGGACCTGAAAGAGGTGTGCCTGCAGGCATGGCTGAGAAGCGGCTGTCCTGAGTGAAGAAATTGCATCCTGAGCATTCCTGAGTCTGAACTGTAACCTGTTACTTCCCTTATAAACCCCATAACTATGAGTAGGTCTCTGAGTTCTGCGTGGCCATTGGAATGAATTATAGAACCCAGCAGAGAAGTAGAGAGTGCTGTGGTAGGGCCAGTTGTTGTCAGAATTGGTAAAAAGGGAAGAGGGAGGACGCATTTCTGACCTCCGCCTTATAGGAATCAGCCTTGGACCCTTGACTTTGATTCTCCTTCCCCGTTGTGAAGTTGGAGGAGGTCAGATGCTGCCCCTGCCACGCCATTTTTATACTAGGTAAGTCTGAAATTTGTAGGGTAGGCCAGTCGCTCATCATTTAGTAGTCTGGTCTGAGCTTCTTTACTGGTAGCCAGGTTCCAAGAGAAGGAAGATGGAAGCTGCAGAGTGTCTTGAGACAGGCTCCAGAACTTCCACATCACTTCTGCCACATTCTGTTGGTCAAAGCAAGTCACAAGACTGGCCCAGGTTCAAGGGAGTGAAGAATGGCCACACCACCTACTGGGGGCTTGATGGGAGGAAGGGCAACTTCACACTACAAACGGGTGTGGACACAGGAGACACGGCTCATGTGGACCATATTATCAATTTACCATGGAGACCTTGAAAAGGAAGGTTATATTTAAATTGCAACAAACTAGTTCTGGTTACTTTGGTAGTGGTGGTGGGTTGTAGTTCCCATGAGAAAGGACTGTGCAATTTGCCTGGAATTTGGAGTGTCTCCACTGCAGGGCACTGGAATGAGCAATGGCTAATCTGTGAAGGAGGCTCCAGAATTTGGACTCAGTCAGAAATAGAGACACATAGGCTAATCATGTTGGAAGATCCAGCCAAAAGAACTGAAAATTCTGTATGAAATTGAATTCAGGCTGCTGCTGGAAAGGGATTAAATGAAGTAATGCACATATACTGCTTTAAAACAGGATTTTCAAACTATAGGTAGGACCCATTAGTGGGTCTTAAAATTAATTTAGTGGCTCGTGATCAGCATTTAAAAGACTAGAAAATATTCGAGTACATACATATAAAAGTTTTGATTCATTTATATATATAAGCTCATGTATATGTGTAAAAAAAAAAAAACTTAAAAAAAAAAAAAACCAAAAAACCTATTGCCATCGAGTTGATTCCAACTCATAGCGACCCTATAGGGCAGAGTATAACTGCCCTAGAGGGTTTCCAAGGAGCGGCTGGTGGATTCAGACTGCTGACCTCTTTGGTTAACAGCCGGCCTCTTAACCACTGCACCACCCAGGGATCCTGTATATGTATACTGTATAGCAAATAATTGGTAAAATAAATTTCTTACTATGGGTCATGGTCAAAAATGGGAAAACCACTGATCTGGCATATACAGGTCGGGAAAGGGAGTATCTAATCTGAACCCTGGAAGAAAGTATGTTAACATCAGTATCTTGTCGGAGACACAGGATGACAGAGAGTAATGGTAATTCTATGATATGGGTGGTTTTGTGCATTCTAAGAGGTTTCAAACAAAGGGAAACTAGAACAGTAAGATTTTTTTTCTATATGCTAAACTCCCTCATTGAAATCCTTAGAAGGAACAAAACTGGGTGGATCCTGAAAGCCTTGTGACAGAAACCAGTTTCTCTTCCAGCAGGCTACAGTAATAGCCCTGAAGGCAAGACTTTCCACAGGGACCACACTGTCTAATGTTATAAAACCAAAAACCAAACCCACTGCCTTCAAGTTGATTCTAACTCATAGTGACCCTACAGGACAGAGTAGACCTGCCCCATAGAGTTTCCAAGGAGCACCTGGGTGGATTCAAACTGCTGACCATTCGGTTAGTAGCCGTAGCTCTTAACCACTACACCACCAGGGTTGCCATCTGATATTAAAAAAAACAAAACACAAAACCCATTGCCGTCGAGTTGATTCAGACTTATAGCGACCCTACAGGACAGAGTAGAACTGCCCCATAGGGCTTCCAAGGAGTGCCTGGTGGATTCGAACCGCGAACTTTGGTTAACAGCAGCCCTCTTAACCACTACACCACCAGGGTTTCCCTTATCTCATGTTACAGTAGATAAGTATTTGTTTGTTGTCAGGTTTCTTCTACTGGAATGTAAGCTCAGTGAGGACAAGAACTCTGTCTTGTTTCCTGCTGAATCCCATGGCTGGAACAGCCCAGCACATATTAAGCACTCAGTAAACATTTGTAGAGTAAATGCTTGAGTGAACGTATGAATAAATACAAGCGGATGGGGCAGGGAAAAGAATCTCATCCCAAGTGCCATATTTTACATCCATTGCTTTTCACTGAATGTACTTTATAAACTGTTTCCATCTGTGCTTATTTTTCTTTCTAGCTGGTTCAGAACCCAATCCTGATCTTTTCCCCTAACACTGTTCTCCAGATATTTTCAGCTTTTTGCTCAGCTGGATAGAGTAGTGCTACTGAAACCAATCAGGCCCAAGACAAGCAGCACTGCAAGAAGGAAAGGAATCACTCTAACTTTGGTCAGCAGGCTTAAAAACATCATTCATAGAGGCTGGGCAGTGTTTCTGGGTAGAGGCAGCCCACAACCATTACCAGAGAAACAACTGATAGCAAATTGTTGCTCTTACAAAAAAAGACAGTTCATTAACAAGGAGACCTCAAAATGTTGTCAACGGAGGGTGAGGAAGAAATGCAGTGAAGAAAGAAAGACACACAATGGATATGGCTACTTTTTTTTTTTTTTTTTATACTTTGAACATTAGCATTAAGTTGGTTACCGTACACATCCAAAGGCCCAGCATCTCGGAAATCTCATGAAGTGGCACACCTTGTACCAGAGTCTCACAAGAATAAAATATACAATGCTACATTGAGTGGTTAAAAATACACAAAAAAGTAGTTTTAACAATCTATAAATTTTTTATACTTAAAATCATGATTGAGTTGAAATAAAAAAGTGCATTTCAATTGCTAGAAAAAAAATATTGATACTAGTTAACACAAGAAGGAAAATCAGTACATTGAGGGATCTGACAGGATGCTAGAAAAAGGTGACTCAGGGAAGCTAGGCAAAGTGGGCTAGTTTGGAGATTCAGGAGGCGAGCTCAGTTCCACTTCACTGCAACTCCCTGGGGCCAAGCATCTCTCCTCTCCCCAGTATCCTTCCCATCTTAAGAGACCCTGTGCTGTCACCTCCACAACCAAAAGACTCCTCTAAACTTCTTCGCAGCATGAGAGGTACCTGCCCTACACTGAGTCCAACCTGACCTTCAATTGTGTCTCTGCAGAGAGGTAGGAAAGGGATACTGCCCCATTCTGGACTTGACATAAGTACCGCAGCCGCATGGCCTTAATCCTTATGACCTAGCAGGCAGAACAGGGACCAAGCAGCTTCTGTTTTGTCAAACTCCTTTGGACAAATAATCAACATTCAACAACAAGCTTTGTAAACCTAATGCTAAACAATTTCTGGCAAGCAAACTGGATTTTCTTTTCTTTAAGAAATGAGGAAAAGTGCAAGTGATTTCAGTAATGTAGGGAACAACAAAAACAAACAAATCACACCTGACCACCTGCTACCTAGACCAATCACAGCTTCAGTTTTGATTTTTGTCACGTGTTGAAGTTATGAGCAGACACCACTATCTCCCTGTGTCTGGTATTGCTCAGGGTCAGACTTGGCTTGGGGAAAGAGGGCCAGGCAGAAATCAGTTAAAAAGGCCATTCCAGGTATAAATGCCTCCTGGCTCTACAGGTTAAAGATTTACTTCTGGTGTTTCCCCTCACAGTTGATTACTGACCTGCTTATTGTGAAGATGCTGCTGCAATGACACAAAATTCTCAAGTCAGAGAGCTGATTCTGCCAGAGAAGTGGCCCTAAGACAAGTAACTGACAGAGAGGAAGCACCAAACCGAATTTCCACCCAGAGGAGTGCCGGCTGCAGGGGACCTCCCACAGGTCAGGATGCAGAGTGTGACCTCGAGGACTTGCTCCCTGGTGTAAAAGATAATCCATTTGGAGAGAGAAGGCAAAGCATTTCCTCACTCATACTCCAAAGTTACCTGTCTCTCTCATCCTTCTCAGAGATGTGATGGTCTGTGGTTGGGGGGAGATTTGGAAGAAAGTAAGGAGAGGAGCCTTCCTGCTCTGGCACTTAGTACACGATGGATCCTCCATGGAAAGGTCCTGGCTTTTAATCTCCAGGCACCGTTATTTAAACTTGCTATTAAGATGCCTGACCCACTTTATGAATCCAAGGCACTCTGGGCCCTCACATCAATCTCTGCTGTGGGCTGGGCAATGACTAGACTTAGTTATGTGGGGAAATTCCTTAAAAATCAAGATATATAAATATAAATTTAAGCATTGAGCTGAGAGAGGATATCCTATAAAAGATTTAAAAGTGGGATCTTTCTTCAAGAGGTTGAGCATAAAGAAGCTACAGTACTTTATTGCTCCCTTGTGGACAAAGCCAGTACTGCTAATGAAAGAGAATCATACAGCCCATGTCAAGAAATAAATAAAACACATATTCAAACTTACCATGGGAAATTGAGAAAATTCATCAGATTTTCAGAGGCTGGGGATACAACTTTAGAAGTAAACATCAAAATTATGCCACAGTTTCTTTCCTTTTAAACCTAGTAATCTAGTTGAATAATCAAGCATAGAAAAAATTATCTCTAGAAGGGTTGGTTAGAGGTTCTAGGAGAATAAACTACTTCCCACCAACTTGAAAATGCAATCAAGCACAGTCTTGAGTCCTGTGCAGAAAGTGAGCTGGAGTCTGTCCTTTTGATCACATGATCTCTTTTCACCTGTAAAAACAGGTAGGTAGGAAGCTGTGTTCATTTAGAGGAGCTAGGTATTCATAAACAATTGGATTCTTTGGCACATCCAGTACAGAGACAGGCTCTTCAGTTGATCAAACAACTAGCATTGCAAGTTATCCAATTTCCTTTTGAAGTTAAGCAAAATTCAGCTTCTACCCATTCTTGTCCCATCCCCATTTCCTATACTCTCCAAAGTCCCTTTCAAATAATTTGTAATATCCCTGACCTCACCAGAGATGCTAAAGTTGCTAGTGTGAAAGTAACCCGGAAGTAGAAAGCTGTGGGGACATTTCTCAGGGGGTAAGGATCCTATTTGATACTTGTACCAAAGGTTTTCTATTGAAGACATAAAACAAGTCAACAGTCTGTCTCAAAGGATGCGACTCTGAACGTGAACCAAGTATGGCTCTCCACTGTTTTATTGCCCGGGACTCTGAAGGGAAAAGCCACGAATTTTAAAGTAGATATTGTAGGTAGGCCAGCTACTACCTGAAAGAGATCAATTTCTAGGCCATTAATGGGGGCAAATCAAGGCAAATTAAAGCGAAAAGTATTTTAAAAACAAGAAACCTTTGTTACTTATTTCTGTAACACAGACATCTATCTTCTGCATTTTGTAAACTAGTCTTCCCAAACAGCCAATTAAGCCTTCAAATGTGTTGAATTTATTCATTATCAAACATAACCAATTCTCACAATTTTGCACTGTCCGACCAAAAACAATCACAAGACCAAAAGATTACGAATTTACTGACAGCTGCCTTCTTAGACTCCTACCCTCATGTGGTTAGTTAGTCTTGAAAACCTGAGTATTACTAGCTTTAAGAAAAGAGGCATGAGATTTTAAGTCACAAAGAAAAGATTTTGACTAAGGCCAAAATACTCAATAGCATTCTTTCATTCACTTCAACAAACAAACAAACAAACAAACAAACAGCACCAGAACAACATAATCGAATTTCTTCATTTTAAAGAGTTTCATTTGTTTTCGGTTTTGGAGGAGAACCGAAAAGGAGCGAGAGACTGGTTACACAGCACAAATTCAATTTTGGTTGTGAAAGACGAGCCAACTACTAAAATGTTTTCTCAATAAGATGCTCGTACCACATGGAGAACACACTGCAATCCTCTTTTTATTACATCCTTCACATATTATACCAATCATACTTTTAAAATTAATTAGATGAGAAAAACTAGACAATAAAGTAACTGGAGGTTTTTGAGGGAAATGGGGATGAGAGAGACAGATCAAGAATCAATAAAGGACTTTTGATAAAAACAGCAATTCTGAAATAAAATTCTGGGTACAACCTTACAAAATGTTCTTGGGGAGAGAAACCACGTAGGAACAGGGCATAGCAACAGCAGCAGTCGGGATCCCTTGGTCAGAAAGGGGAGGCATTTAGGAAGACTTAAGGTGAGAAAAAGATGTCCAGAAGAGATACTCGCTGACCTTTCATTTTAAAGTAACGTCTAGTTTCTGGCAAAAGAAAAGAAAGTGAAGAGTAAGATAAGGATAAAATCTTTTATCACTAGAGATGTAACATGTAAAGAAATAAAATACAAATAAAAGTTAAAAATGTAATCTAAATGACATGGGAGAACAAGACAAATACGTTCAAAATTATCATCCAAGGTTTTATAGCTAGTTTGTAGAGCTAAACCAATTGGAATAAGGGAGGATTCCGATACTCATGGAGAATGAAGTAATCAGAGGTAGGATTTAGACCAGGAAAAGAATGTTCCAGGATGCTGGCTGTTTGAAGGCACTCAAGAACAGAGTTAGAGAGACTGATGCTGCAGTGAGAAAACAGAGGATTAGAAGAGACATGTATACTCATCTGCCATAAAGAAATAAAAACAACTTCAGGAACATTGTGACAATACATATATTATTGAGTAATACGTAGAGTAACAAGGTAGAAATCCACTTTATAAGTAGTTTCTTACAACAATGTAGCTTCTACATAGGAAACAAGAGAAGTTTGTTTTCCCGATATGCAACTTTGCAAAATAGTTTTGACTTAAATGGAGAATTGTTGATAAACGGTACGTTATCTTTAAAGTTGGGACAACCAAGGAGTTTCATTTTCCTTTGAATCTTGCGAAGCTTATCCTCTAAGACAAAAAGATCTGATCATAAAGTCTATAAAAAGTCTACAGAGTATAAAAGTACAGAACGGTAAAGTGGATATATTGATGGCAAATTTATGGCTTCCATAGAAAATGTAGAGAGGATCTCTGGTTTGCTTTATCGAGGTAGTGTTCAGGGTTGAAAGGTCATCATTAGTTATTATAAATGCTACAGATAACAGAAGCAGGCTAGTTATGGTGCTGTTATTGCATAATAATGCCACTATCTCTAATGGCTTCTGACCTTTCGTTCCTGAAAAAAAATGATCTTTTCAGAAATTTCCTATCTTGGTTTAGACAAAGGAAAATTAAAACCCAATATTTACTTGTTCGATTTTATAGGCAGAAGAATTAATCTGAGTTAATTTTTTAATGGTAGATAGCTGATAAAATTTTAAAATGTAACTTATCCCCTTTTTCATTAAATACTTCCCATACGGTCTAGAACAGCATCAAAATGATCATCATGTGGATCAGCAATGCAATAAAAGTTGTCTTTTCTATATAGCAGCTCAAACAGAAGGGCTTCTCTAATTTTAGCTTTTTTTTCCTAACATTAAAACCCACCTACCATTCTGTGTTTTACTAACCGAAATCTGCAAGATGGAATAAATATATATACATCTGCAATGGATTTCTATCTCTGCTTCATCTTATCAAAATGTAAAACTTCTAGTGAAATCAAAATAAAACTAGACATACATATCCTTTCAACGAACATAAACACTGAAAAAATTTTCAAGAAGTAGGAAATTCAAAGTTTACAAGCATCTCTTCAGAGCATTTTGCCTTCAGTTAGTACACTAAGGGATAATCAAATTATAGAGAGAGTTCTACCACAATAAAAGGTACTTCCAGCAAGTGTAGCTTTAGAAGGATGGTACAACTATGGTAACGTCCATGCTCAGTCATTAATTTAAAACAGTTCATGTAAATGGTAGATAAGAAAAGTATAAGTAACTGATTTGCAAATGTTTCTCTGAACTATAGTTACGTTTTATGTGGAAACCTCCCCTGCTTGCTAAAAATAAGAATTAAATCACAAATGTATGTGGAAATGAAGTCACATTTAAACTGTTCATCTTTTCTTTATTTACATTTTAAAATCTAACTCAGTATAAGCCTACCTGACACAATTTGATAAAGCAGTAGCCTTTCATTAAGGCTAAGGAAGAGTTTATATTTGAATGATAAATCTATGAGAAAAGAATGAAGAAATGCAAAGACACAAAAATGCAATATCAACTCAAAAAAGTCTTTGTGAATTTTCCTCAAATAGTTCTTACTCCTAGCAATGATACAAGCCTTTGAAGACAGTAAAATTAAGTAATGAGAGACAGCCTCAATTGATATCAATATAATGCTGAAATGTGGCCTTTGCTGTCTTTAAAAGACTTATGTAAGTACAGATAAAGGCTGAGAACTCAAACTCCTCCATAGGTCTTTTATTCACAAACAGAGAGCAAGTAGGTAATAAGTTTTGAAGAATTCACAGGATGCTGTAGTATATGTGGGAAGGTATACGCCATGTAATGCAACTTTTATCTCTGTAAAGGACCCCAACCAAATTTTCAACCCTGAGTTTGAGTTTTGAGCATGTAAAACCTGATAATATATATGTTTAAGGCTTAGTCTTGTAGTTCTTATATTCAGAAGCATTAATGTCATGAATATTCTTAATGCATTTCATTATTCATATTTAAAATGACACTGATACGGAGTCATAGAGTTCTGAGCAGTTTTCCTGAAGACCACAAGTCGTAAGTCAGGGGTGAAAAAACTAGATGTTCACAGACTGTTCCACAATACGTTTCACTAAGAATTATACTGTGTGACAATGCTGATTTTTTTTTTTAAATCTTTTTTGCTTCTGTTAAGGATGGTGGTGATTATTTGCTTAATACTTTTGTTTTCCTATGTAGCAGATATTTTCTTATGGCTATATTCACTTGAATGTAAAAATCAAAGATGACTACCTGAATTTTCCAGTGTATAATTACAGCACACCTCATTAAATAGTTGATTCAGTGGTCTCAAGTCTAGAATTCAGAACTGCTGCCTAATACTGTAAATTTATTTAGAACAAAATAAGGTATAACCAATTAACTCAGCTACAATTTACATCTTTTTTTCCCAAAATCATTTTAATATAACAAGATTGACCATGAAATAGTGATATGTCCACGTAAAAATGGAGATTCACAAACTGGTCATGGAATGCAAAGGAGACTGGGGGGAGGGGCAGTAGCTACTAAAGATATAACAGTCATAAGCAAGGAATTTTCCTTGCTGGCTTGGGTACCTGGATATACCCAGGTATACCAAATATTAAAAATAACATTCTTTAAAACTGACATCCAAAAACAGGAAGAAAGTGTGTCTGAGGTACTTTTCTGCCTCATTCCAAAATTTTACTATGTTCATTATAGAAGACAAAGGCAATAATCAGAAGGAAGAAATTTGGAAACAGTAAACCAAAATGCTAATAGAGAATGTGATATTTTTAAAATAGTGACTGAACCTCAAATGAAAGAGTTCCATTTTCTTTCTTACCAAAGAACTAATCAGCCAGAAAAGTGCTTGAAGGATATCTGCACATTTAATATTAAAAATTAAAACAAAAATAAATAAAAGCCAGGATTCTGATTCAGGCAATGATTTAAGAGCCTGTGGAAAAAAGGAGAAATGAAGAATTTGAAGCTAAAAAATGAAGAGAGAGATCTAGCCTTAAGTGTTAGCTGTATTGCGTCAGGTCTGGATACATTTGATCAGTTACATATAACCAGTGTGTGAGCCCTTCTGTTCAGCCTTTCCTATAATCAGTTGCTGTTGACCACTCTCTTTTGAAGTTCCCCAAATTTGAAAACTTAACCTGCCTAACAGTATTAGAGCGGCTGCTGTCCTTATCAGCTATGAACGATGGGATCACATAATTATTTGCAGAAGACAGAGCAGCAAAACTTTAGGAGTTTTCCCTCACTACTATTTAAACTGTCTTAGTATAGCTCAAAGTTGTGGACATATCCAGTGATATAACTGATATTTTAAAACTCGTGTCCAATTTGTGTTCTCACCCAATTTCTCTTCAGTCAGTATCAGCAATGTTATGTTTGTGATTTCAGTTTACTATTTTATCTTCTCATAACAATTCTAAAAACACAAAGCAACCTCAAAATGAGCAGTGTATTATGAGACTTAATTTGTCATCCCATAGAAGTTAAACATGAACACAGTTCCAAAGGGAAGTGAGCAATAGATGTGACTGAAATGAAACAATCTCCACTACTTCCTCCTCTTGATGGCGTACAGCTTTACTCGGATTTTCAAAACATGCAAGCTCTTAGGTGACTTCCCTGGCACAAGGCCCAACCCTCTGCAAGTCATTTCATTTCATGCACAAACTGAACTAAATGAAACACGAAGGACAGGAGCATGTCAGTGAGTCTAACAGCCATTTGAGTATTAAGTAGAGAATCAAAACTACCAAGAACTTATGCCACGTTCTGAAAGCAAAACCTCATTTTTATAATAACCTGGTCTGGAGACCCTCTCAGATACATCTAGTCTCTGAAGCACCTTTGAGTTGTACGGATGTAAGAATAATTTTGAACTATAGAAGTTATATGTATCTTTAAGAATCACATTTTGATGATTATAAAAATTTTTTTCTATTTTACAACATAGGTCCAGCTACACTGAAAAAATTACACCGCTTATTGAAATACATTTCCATTTTAGAAACAGGCTACTAAAGAAGTCTATACAAAAACTCTAAAATAATTTCTGTAGTAAAATAAAGAGTGCGTTAGGAGAGCTACACAAAGAAGACAATTTCCGTCTTTCTCTATAATGCTTGATATACTGTGATACGTGGCCAGCTCAACACTGTAGCCAGCACCAAAAGCTGAAAAGAATTCGTTACGATACACAGTGATACAATTAATGCTCTGGATTAATCTCACAGCCTTCCCGATTAGTACAAAGGAAACCAGGCCTACCCCCTCTTTGAGGAGAAGTCCAGGATATAAAAGCAAGCATACCTCATCGGCTGATATGAAATTATAAAATTTCATGAGTCTGAGTATTTGAAATACATAAAAGTCACCAGAAAATGCAAGCAAATTGGACTTTAGTTCGGTGGTTCCACTGGTTTAGATGACGGTTCCCTCTGTGAGCACCAGGTCGTCTTCTGGTTCATTTACTTGGATCTGTTGATTCACCAAGACAATGACAAAGCTCTTGGTGAGGGCTGAGGAGAGTCTGACAGCTACAGAAGTGCTCACCGACTCTCTCCCTGCAACTCACATATGGGAACTTAATTCCTGGAGACCACACTTAAGGAGACGACTGTTAATGATGCTGTGCTGAACTGTTCTTCTCCGCCAGGTGCCGCAGAAAGCTGTCCTCACTCTGGCCTCTATGATTTAAAGGCTCGCTCTTAAAGAGAGCTGGAGGTGGGGGGAGGTGAGGGACTGGAGGGATAGGAAGGTGGTGCGGGTGGTGAGGGTGTGGGTGGATGTGAAGGTGTGAGAAGGGGTGGGGGATGGGCCGAGGGGGAAGAGTGCTTACAGGATTCATATTGATCGGAGGGGTTGGGGTTGTGGGTGTGTTCACCACAGAAGGAACTGGGGTGGCCGGGGAAGTTGTAAGTGGGATCTGGACAGCAGGCGGCACATTCACGGGGCTGGTCACCCGAAAGCACTTCTCCTTGTGGGCCTTAAGCATGTTGGAGAAGCGAAACCGCTGGCCACACACATCACATGGATAGGGCTTCTCGCCTGTGTGAGTTCTGCGGTGCCTCTTCATGTTGGGGCGGCTGGTGAAGCTTTTGCCACAGATTTCACAGATAAAGGGTTTCTCTCCTGAGGTGAACACAGACACACACAAAAAAGGATTAACATACCAGGCAGTAATTATGTGCTCATGGTATTCCTCATATTAAAAAAGGAGATTACCACTCATGTCCCTTATTGCATATTATATTCTAACAGTCATACAGAAGTCCCCCAAATTTGGGACTTAACCAAATCAGAGTAGATATGAGTAATACTCATATACAACCTACCATCTGGGTTTGGCTTAAAAAAAAAAAAAAAAGCAGTATTTACAAGCAGTGATCCTTCACTTTCTACATAAATACTTGTTCAAATGGCTTTCCTGTAACTAACATCACAGATGAATTCTTCATTTGAGTTTAGCCAAGTTAATCTGTAAGCAATTTCTGACATTCCAACCAAAAGTAAGACTTCATTGGAAATATCCTGTGGAGCAAATCTGTCTCTTCATGTCTTGTTGTTGTTAGGTGCCACAGAGTTGGTTCCCACTCAGAGCAACCCTATGTATGACAGAAGCAAACACTGCCCGGTCCCGTGCCATCCTCACAATCATTGCTATGCTTGAGCTCATTGTTGCAGCCACTGTGTCAATCAGTGTCGTTGAGGGTCTTCCTCTTTTTCACTGACCCTCTATTTAACAAGCATGATATCCTTCTCCGGGGACTGGTTCCTCCTGATAACATGTTCAAAGTATGTGAGATGAAGTCTTGCCATGCTGGCTTCTAAGGAGCATTCTGCCTGTACTTCTTCCAATATAGATTTGTTTGTTCTTCTGGTAGTCCATGGTGTATTCAATATTCTTCACCAACACCATAACTCAAAGGTGTCACTTTTTCTTTGGTCTTCCTTATTCATTGTCCAGCTTTCGCATATATATGAGGTGACTGAAAATACCATGACTTGGGTCAGGTGCACCTTAATCCTCAAATTGCTTTTTAACACTTTAAAGAGGTCTTTTGCAGCAGATCTGTCCACTGCAATACATTGTTTGATTTTTTCACTGCTGCTTCCATGGGCGTTGACTGTGGAGCCAAGTAAACTGAAATCCTTGATGACTTCAATATTTTCTCCTTTTATCATGATGTTGCTTACTGGTCCAGTTGTGAAGATTTTTGACTTCTTTATGTTGAGGTGTAATCCACACTGAAGGCTATAGTCTTTGATCTTCATCAGTAAGTGCTTCAAGTCCTCTTCACTTTCAGCAAGCAAGGCTGTGTCACCTGCATATCGCAGGTTGTTAATGAGTCTTCCTCCAATCCTGATGCTGCATTCTTTTTCATATAGTCCAAGTTCTCAGGTTATTTGCTCAGCATACAGACGGAATAAGTATAATGAAAGTATACAATCCTGACACACACCTTTCCTGATTTTCAATCACACAGTATCCCCTTGTTCTGTTCGAACGACCGCCTCTTGGTCTATGTACAGGTTCCACATGAGCACAATTAAGACTTCTGGAAGTCCCTTTCTTTCAATGTTATCCGTAATTTGTTATGATTCACACAGTCAAATGCCTTTGCATAGTCAATAAAACACAGGTAAACATCTTTCTGGTATTCTCTGTTTTCAGCCAAGATCCATCTGACATCAGCAATGATATCCCTCATTCCACATCCTCTTCTGAATACAGCTTGAATTTCTGGCAGTTCCCTGTCGATGTACTGCTGCAATCACTTTTGAATGATCTTCAGCAAAATTTGACTTGTGTGTGATATTAATGATACTGTTCAATAACTTCTGCACTCTGCTGGATTACCTTTCTTTGGAATGAGCACAAATATGGATCTCTTCCAGTTGGTTGGCCAGGTAGCTGTAGCTGTCTTCCAAATTTCTTGACAAAGACGAGCGAGCACCTCCAGCTCTGCATCTGTTTGTTGAAACATCTCAGTTGGTATTCCGTCAATTCCTGAAGCCTTGTTTTTCACCAATGCCTTCAGTGCAGCTTGGACTTTTTCCTTCAGTACCATCGGTTCTTGATCATATACTAACCTCCTGAAATGGCTGAACATCGACCAATTCTTTTTGGTCCAGTGACTCTGTGTATTCCTTCCATCTTCTTTTGATGCTTCCTGTGTCATTCAGCATTTGCCCTGTAGAGTCCTTCAATATTGCAACTTGAGGCTTGAATTTTGTCTTCAATTCTTTCAGCTTAAGAAATGCCAAGCATGCTCTTCTCTTTTGGTTTTCTAACTCCAGGTCTTTGCACATTTCATTATAATACTTTACTATGTCTTCTCTAGCTGCCCTTTGAAATCTTCTGTTCAGCTCTTTTACTTCACCATTTCTTCCTCTCGCTTTAGCTACTCGATGTTCAAGAGCAAGTTTCAGAGTCTCTTCTGACATCCACTTTGGTCATTTCTTTCTTTCCTGTCTTTTTAATGACCTTTTGCTTTTTTTATGTATGCCATTCCACAAGTCATTTGATCTTTGGTCATTAGTGTTTAATGTATCAAATCTATTCTCAAGATGGTCTCTAAATTCAGATGGGATATAATCAAGGTTGTACTTTGGCTCTTACAGATTTGTTTTCATTTTCTTCAGTTTCAGCTTGAACTTGCATATGAGCAATTGATGGTCTGTTCCACAGTCGGCCCCTGGCCTTGTTCTGACTGACGATATTGAGCTTTTCCATCGTCTCTTTCCACAGATGTAGTCAATTCGATTCCTGTGTATTCTATTTGGTGAGGCCCATGTGTATAGTTGCTGTTTATGTTGCTGAAAAAAGGTATTTGCTGTGAAGAAGTCATTGGTCTTGCAAAATTCTATCATGCGATCTCCAGCGTCGTTTCTATCACCAAGGCCATATTTTCCAACAACTAATCCTTCTTCGTTTCCAACTTTCGCATTCCAATCACAAGTAATTATCGATGCATCTTTATTGCACGTTTGATCAATTTCAGACTGCAGAAGTTGGTAAAAATCTTCAAGTTTCTTCATCTCTGGCCTTAGTGTTTGCTGCGTAAATTTGAATAATAGTCGTATTAACTGGTTTTCCTTGTAGGTGTATGGACACTATCCTATCACTAACAGTGTTGTATTTCAGGATGGATCCTGAAATGATCGGAAGTAGACCACCATGTCCTTCTTCTTAGTCTGTCTTACTCTGGGAGCTCCGCTGAGACCTGTCCAGCCAACCTGGACAGTGGCCCTGCTGGTATTTGAAATACCAGTGGCATAGCTTCCAGCATCACAGCAACACGCAAGCCGCCACTGTATGATAACCTGACAGATGAATGGTGATCTTTGTGTCTACTCATAGATAATCCTTAATACATACCTTACTTTTTGGTTTTGGGACTTGGAAAACACCACTCCTGTAAAGATTACAGCCTAGTGAACACCATAGGGCAGTTCTACTCTGTCATATAGGGTCGCTATAGTCAGAATCCACTTGAAGGCACACAACAACAGCAATAAATCTCTATAGCAGCAGATGCCAGGTCTTTTCTCCCATGGAGCCACTGGATGGGTTCAAATCACCAACTTTTTGGTTAGCAGCCAAGTGCTTAACCATTGCACCACCAGGGCTCCTTAACCACTAGCACTACGATATCTTTCTATTTCCCATTATTCAATCACTGCCACTGCTAGGCTCTCTCTGTCATTCATATTCAACTTTCTAGATAAATTCTGAGCCTAGGCTGTTTTCCTTCCTTTTCACCCTCCTCCAATCATCTTGAAAACTTCAAATTCTATGTTAAATTCATTAAATAAATTATGGTACATCCACTTGAGAGAGAATGCCATTGAAAACAATGTTTTAAGTACAGAAATTTAACTATTAACGTGAAAATATATATTAAGTAAAACAAGCAAGTTATGAAAATGTATACATAGTTTTATCTACTTTTTTTCCCAGCGTGTCAAAAAGAAACTTTATTACTTTTTATAATAGCTTCTTAGTATTATCTACTTTTAAGGAAAAAATATGCATAGAAAAAAATATGGAAAGAAATACAACAAATGTTACTAGCAACTATCTCTAGGTAATGGGACTATAGGTGACGTTTTACTTTATTTTTCATGCTTATTTATATTTTCTGGTTTTCTAAAATAAACATTATTTACTTGTATAACAAAATGTTTTAAAAAGAATACCTATTTGATAACCTATCAAAGCTCTTGACCTACCTTCTCCTTGACTCTCCAGATTTATTATTCTTCACTCCCAACAGCCACATGGAAACAGAGTAATACCCAGAGTGAATGACCTAATCTTTGAATTATTACAGTCTAGTATGAGCAAACCTCTCCACTGGATTCACTAATCACTTCTTAGGTATACCACTTTATTCGCACACATCATATATTCAGTGAAAGCTTGCTGAATGTATGACATTTATCCTTCCGTTGTGTGCTCAAACACCAATCCTGGATCTCTCTAATCATCTTTCTTTTGTAGTCTTCTAAGCTATAGTGATTTGCCACAGAAAAACCAAAAACTATTAGAACTGGTCCACCACAAATCCATGGATTCAAATTAAAATAGTCCCTTTTACTGCTTAATAATCTTTTATTTATTCTTGATGTCCTACCAAATTTTTCACATGTGGTTGTTCCAGACCTTTAACTGACATAAACCCACAATTGCACCCAACTCTAACATTACTCAGAGTAGACGGCCCCATCTCTTACTGTGCTGATGTTAAGGTTCTCCTGAAACCTCAAGGTAAGATTACACTGAGGCTGAAATAAAGAAGTATCAAAATATCACAGTGAAAATCAACCACCTGTACAATGTTCCACTTTAAGGAAGAGCTGATAAATGGGCGGCTGGAAGCTCTAGTAGCAGCTAAGTCCACTGAGGTAACTAGAAAACTAAATCAATACATCTAAAGATATAACCTATTACATACAGATAAAGCCAACCTAACTGTAAGAAACAGTATTATAACGAGTCTTAAGAACGATCATTATAAATGAAGACAGAAAATCTGCAGGGAAGACAGAAAAAAGCAAGAATCTGGCTAGTTGTCTCTTACACTGTTCAAAGGAAAGGGCCATCTGGCCAATAAACACAAGCATTCCACTCTGCTTACTTTGAGTATTCTTGAGTGGCATCAAAGATCCACATCTATATAGCTAGCCTAAATCTCTCTCTTCAGCTTCAAACGCATTTTTCAAACTGTCCACTGGACATCTCCACTTGAATGGCCCATAAGCTGTTGTTGTCGAGTTGATTCCAACTCATAGCAAACCTACAGGACAGAGTAGAACTGCCCAATAGGGTTTCCAAGGAGTGGCTGGTGGATTCGAACTGCTGACCTTTTGGTTAACAGCCTAGCTCTTAACCACTGTGTTACCAGGGCTCCTGAATAGCCCATAGATACCTGAAAATTAACAAGGCAAAATCAGACACATCATCCTACCTAGCAAACCTGCTCCTCTTGCCACTATTTTCTATCTTGACAAATAGTATCCAGGCCCCAAGTCTGAGACTAATCCTTGACTTGTCCCCTCCACACCACTCATATCCAATCAATCACCAAGTTCATCTGACTCAACGTTGCTTATCTCTTTAATTTTACCCACTGCTACTACCAGATCATCTGGATTACTGCAATATCCACCTGACTGTTTTACAATCTCTATTTTTGCTCCAGAAGTCCCTGGGTGGTGCAAATGGTTAATGTGCTCGGCTGCTAACTGAAATGCTGGAGATTTGAGTCCACCCAGAGGTGCGTTGGAAGAAAGGTCTGGTGATCTACTTCCAAAAAATCAGCCATTGAAAACCCTATGGTGCTCAGTTCTACTCTGACACACATGAGGCTGCCATGAGTTGGAGCCAACTCAATTACAACTGCTTTGGTTTTTATTCTTACTCCACACCCTCCAATCTATTCTCCACACTGTAGACAGAGTGGTCTTTCAAACACCAAAGAAGATGAAAGAAGACATGTGACAAACATTTACCAATCACCTACTATGTGCCAAGCACTGTGTGTGAATTTGACACAATTTCTGCCTTCAAAAAACTCATCTTCTGTCTAGCCCCATACTTTCCTGCCGAATAACAAAAAAAAAAAAAAAAAAGACTCCTTAGTGACTCAGTTACAATTAAAAGCCTATCCAAGAACCATCAAAATAAAAGAAGAGAGTCTCTCAAATACTCTGATATATCCTGCTATATCCACTTAGGTTATGGCTTCAAAATTAACATTATTTTTTGAGGTTTAACTGATTAAGCTCCTCTTATAACTTCTCATCTAGCCTAATCCTTAAAAACCTGAGGGGACTCTGCTCTCAATTGGAAAAAAGCCCTCCAGGCAGGCATTCTTCTTTGGACTTTGACAGACAAATGGGAACTAATGAGATCCAGTCATGAGCAGTTTCCTCACCTCAGTTAAGCAAAAAGAACAGCAGGCTAAGCAAGATAATCTCTGTGGTTCTTCTTAGTTCTGCTACTCTGCAAACCAACAGAACCTAGAATTCCACGATCAGATTTTTTTTTTTAGAAACCTGAAAATATGTTTTCATGCTGCTCAATTTGTACAAACACAGCTAATCTCAAAATGTTAGGTTACGCTGAGATACAATGATAGAATTTACAGGGTTAGCTATTTTAGCTAGTTCCTTGGAAGCTAAATAATCAGATGATTAAGATTCAAATCCATGCTATAGAGCCTATACCCCTAAAAACACAAAGTGGTTAAAATATTATTTAACCTTCTTAAAAACTAGTAAATTTTGGTAAATCAAATCCAGTCAAACTTTAAGAGTATTCTATTTAAAGCAGTCAGTGCCCTCCATCTCTTCAAGGTCAGGTCATTCTGAGAGGCCCTTTCCTTAGATATATAATATATGCAACATACATAAAACAATTTTCACACAATCTCAGGAGTTCCTGAACCCAAGGAAAAGAAGCCATTATATAAAGGCACATGCAAATAATCCTTTTTTTAAAAAAAATAAAGAGTTATGAAAGCCTGATTTCTCAGTAATATAAATCTGTATTTTTATATATTAGGTTCATTTAGAGTGGGGTCTTCACTTAAAATCCAAATTTTATAGTTTAGATTTTTAAATAAACAGACCCACAGATGGTCATCAACAAGTGCTTAAGATACATCTGTACTTTTCCCAAGAAGTTCTTACCAGTGTGTGTTTTCATGTGTTCGTCGAAGTACTGCTTCATGTTGAAATCCTTGCCACACCACTGGCACATGAACTGTTTGTGCCCAATGTGGATGCTCATGTGGGAGCGCAGCTGGTACTTGTACTGAAACCTTTCGTCACAGTTCTGCATTGGACACAGTGGAGGTTTTTGAATGCCAAGCATAGTAGCCTTACTTGAGCCCACCCTAACTAACACAGTCTCTGAGATTAGGTTTATTTTTCATACTCAGAATAGAACCTGTTTATGTCAACTATTTGGCTCTGCTATATCTATACAGCTGAATTATTAATAAAAGGGAAATTTTCTCATCAAATTATCACTGAGTTATACTCAACTTCTCTGAATCACGAGGAGAGAAAAATAACTCCCTATGTGTTATTCCCAAATGTAATCTAACCTAAGAGAATTAACAACATTAAAAAGGACATCTCTCCACCTAGCAGTGAAATAACACACAAAGCTCAGAGCCCATGTCTGAAGGTTTTGTGGAAATGCAGTCTTGCACCTCGTACTACAGAACACCTCTCTCTCACTGCCTCACCATATACAGAAAAGCTAGCCCCTAGGCACATTCCTTACCTCGCATCTGAAGGGCTTCTCTCCAGAATGCTGCAAGGAGTGCACCTTGAGTGACATACTCCGTTTGAATGATTTTCCACAGGTTTCACATGTAAATGGCATGTCTTTCGTGTGTGCTGCAACATAGAATGCACTTCATAAGTCCACCAAAAGATAAACGTCCTACTGTGAAGCAATTATGCCATCTTAATTTTCTACACTCTAATTTATAAGGCTTTAATATAGGGTTCTGAAAGAAAAATAAATAACAACGTTGAAAAGAAACCTGGGTGTGGAAAACTACACCGTCCAATTTGGTGATGCTTACTGAAGACATGTTGCATTTAGTTTCAACAAGTCAAAACCGATTAATATAAGGCAGTTTCTCATACCCTGCCCAATCAGAGCGTAAAAAGCACACCAAAGAACAAGAGAAAATTAGCAGAAAAAACTTACCAACCATATGTTTTCGTACATGAGCCATTGTATAAAATTTCTTCTCACAAATTTCACAGGAAAATTTCTTCTCTGCATACCCATGGACGATCTTGATATGTTCATGAAGGGACCAGAGTTTCTTGAACGATTTGTTACAGGAAACACACTGAGCAGGATAAACAGAAATAACCTTTATTTATAGGGGCTTGCAGAAAGCCATACCTGCCTACTGGCAGATGGAATGGGTGTGCTTTTGATTCATGACACAGCCAGAACCCAGACAAATGTTATTCCTCCACAGAGTCCGGATTGCAACACCAACATCTATATGTTCTATTTTCCAAGATGCATCTTTTAGAGACACTTTGGGAGCATGATAACAATAGCAAAAACTAAGACAAGGAGAAACAGAAAGTTCCACTAATATCAAAGGATTGACTGCTATTAACAAGTTAGTATTGTACCTATTAAAAGAATTTCACTTTTTTTAATACATGGATTACCAAAAGCAGCTTGTGCCTATACATGGGTCACAATGCAGTTAGTAGGTGTTTACTAGAGAACACAAACTAATTTTAAATTAGTATAAATAAAAACAAAATTTAGTAAAATCTATACTAATGGCTAAAGACCTGTAGAGGTATAAAAATGTTTTTGTACCTTGAAAATGCATTTGGAGTCTTCATTAGCATGGGTAATTGAGATTTTACTACATTTTCTCAAATTTAATTTATTCTATTAAATTCATCTCTGTCAGAATTCAATGTAACCTCTAGACTATTAGTTCCACTCTCCCTTTCCATTACAGCCCAGTTCCAGATCTCTCATCCATGCATCTATAGGAAACACATGCAACTCTGCCTAGTTCCCTGTATCATTAATAGCCTGGGCTATCAGGTATAAAGTATATAAAACAAAACACTTCTGGTTAAAGCAAAACAACCCTAGAAAGTTTTTGGTACTCATCAGACTCTGGGATACTTAAGGGAACAAGTTAGTATTCCCTGTAAATAAAGATCCCTGAACATCACTGTCACTTGGGAAGTAAGAAACCCTGGGAAGAATTAGAAAGGAAAGCCTTAGGTTGGATATTGCTCTAGAAAAGGACAGACTACTCCTAGAAGCCATTTTGTAGGGTAGAGTTTTAACTTTTACTTGTTACCAGGTCATCAGGACTATTAGGATCTCTAGGTAAGAACACAGCATGATGTTTTCTAAGAATGTGAAGAGTTCATTTATCAGAATCCACAAAATTTAAACACAAGTTTAAACGTATTATGGTGAGGAACAGTGAGGAAAGTCCCAAAAGAGGATTTATTAAATCTCTTCTGTAAGTTATTAAAGCAAATGTAAGTAAAAACAGCTATACAGATCAAGAACGCCTTTTCAACAATGAATCATTACGGAACCTAATTTTGACCCCTAGGGTGCAGCACTGCATTCCACTCCCTTTGGCCTGAACCGTGCAGCCAGGCGAGGGCACTGGTAGTTACTGGAGGATACGAGCACCACAACTCAGTCTTCTTTTACTTACCCAACGTGTCAGAGATCAAGTCATAAATGATGAAGTAAAAAGCAGTGAATTTTTAGAAAATGTAATCTATAGTTTTTAAAAATCTCTTTAAAGTAAAGCAGTGATCTCAGCTGTTGATTAAAAGCAATAGAGGAAAAGTAAAACTTAAAAATATTAGGAGCATGCCAAAAAGCAAACCAAAGAAAAAATCACAACTTTTCAAAAAAGTTTAGATCAAAATAGCACAAAATATTTCTTTTATATAGCTTAGGGAGACATTAACAGACTTACCTTTTATGAATCTCATTAATATGCATTCACATGTGCAAACACAATACAGCCGCAATCCACTCAATACAGTATAGTTAGCACACCTCTCAACCTATGACAATATAGTCCTTTCAGGACACCAGCCTGGTTTCAATACCATGTTTTGTTACCTTAACGTACTGTACTGTAGTGTTATGTAACTCTACTGCCAGGTGGGCAACATTTTCAACCAGCTTAGCCTTGTTTAAAGTTTGCACATTCCCATGGGCTCAGCCTCTTGACAAATTTAGTGCTGTCATCTCTCCACTGGTAAAAGCAAACTCACTCCTGGAGATCTTCCACTTCCACCGATCTGAGTCATTACAGTTTTTGTCCCCATCAGATGCACTAGAATCTGGCATCCTTTTAAACCTTGAAAGGGACCTTTCTCTACCCTTGACCCTTACTCAATTTCCCCCACCTTGACAGAGAAGATGTCAGAAAAAATTACATTACATGTCCTAAAAGAGTCCTAAAACAGCAAATCTCAGCGCAAAGAAGGTGTTGACTTTAGCTCCTGGTCAGTCATCTATAACAGATCCCCCTTCCAATGGACCTGGGTTCCCACTAGTCCAGCGTCAGTTAAATTTAATGGTTTTAAAATAAAATAGTAAGACTCAGTTTTGAAAAAGACCAAAGCAGGAGCTTTTGAAAAAATAAACTGGTGAAATCTGTCCCTTCAGCCTCTACTGTATTTATTCTCTTGGGCAGATACCAGATGAGTCTGAACAGCCAGGTTCTATCCTGGAAAGTTTGCCCTCTTGGTGAAGAAACCTACCTGAATATTTTTTTCACAGTCTGTTTGCTGGTGAAGGGACAGCTCACTTTCCAGGACAAACTTCTTGCCACATTTATCACAAATCTGCATGCGCCTATGAGTAACGTTCATGTGCTTCTCCAGGTACCAACGAGTATTAAACACCCTGGGGCACTTCTCACAGGTCAGAGTCTCTTTCTCTTCACACTTAGCTTTCTGGACTGGTGCTTTGGGCTCCTTTGTGGCCCGCTTCTTACGCTTAGGTGGCTCTACACTCTTCCTACGACCTCTTGTAGTTCTGGGAGTAGGGGAAGTGGTAGCTGCAGCAACAGAGGCAGCTCTCCTCCTCCTCCTTTGTGCAACGCTGACTTTCTCCACTATCTTCTCCTTTTTCTTTTGCCTTTCGTTCTCTCCATAGTCACTGCTGTCATCTGTGGCATCTTCCTCACTCTCTTCCTCTTCATCCTCACTGCTTGTCTTAAGAACAGGAGTCTCTTTGGACTGAGAAGAGACACCCTTTTCCCCTTTAGATACATTTAATGTTTGATTATTAAGGTTTACCTCTACTATGATCTGCTCCCTTTTGTAAGAGACTTCTTCATCCTCCTCCTCTTCTGTGTCATCAGAATTCTCCCCATCTTCTTTAACAGCATGCACGTCGGACACTGATCTTGTCTCCCTGAAATATGGCTGTTCCTCTGTTTCATGGAGATGTGGTTTGCTCATCTTGGTGTCCACTAACACAGAATAAGGACTTCCTGATTCCCTTTTGTACACTTTGGTGGACAGGTCAAGTTCTTGGTTGGCACCATGATAAAAGGTAGATGGCACTTGACCACGACGACTATCTTCTTGTGCCATCCCTGCTACATGCACAGCACAATTTTCAACCAGCTCTTGACAAGAACTGGCCACGTGGCTCATCGGTAAGTGGCCCAATTTATTAAGCAGTTCAGACTATAAAGAAATAGCTTTAAAACAGGGTAACTATTACGATTCCAATCTTTTTCCATCCATAAAGCATCACTCAAATTAAAAAAGATCTTCCTGGAACCTGTGTGCAATTCTTCCAGTGTTGCAGCACCAAAGCATAAGTCAAAAGATTTGGTATTATGGCAAGAGCAGAGCACTAGTGATTTTTCTTCTGAAGAGAGATGCGAACGGCTTGGAGCATCTTATCTACAAAGGGAAAAAGCAAAGATGAAAAACAAATCAGATACCACTATTTCCTTCTTATAGAATGTAGTTAAATCATACAGCAGACGTAGCTCAAAATTATTAAACTTTACATATAATGCTTTGTACTGCTAAAATGGCTCAGTATGGGCCATTATTTTACTAGGTTACATGACTTCAACAAACATTAGAATGTAAATTCTGTAAACAGCAAGAGTCACATCTGTCCAGTTCACGAAGCTATCCTCAGAGCTTAGCACAGTGCCTAGCACATAGTAGGTGTTCAGTAAATATCTGATGACTAAATGAATACGTACTATCGCACAGCATTCATTAGCTTCGATGCTATGGGACATATTAATATGGCAGAATACATGGTCTCTGTCCACAAGGAGTTTACAGTCCAATTATACAACAAATATGAGTCCTGCATAAAACACACTAAGGCTTTACACTGTCTGGCTTTCTTTTCGATATTAATCGCAACCATCCACCACAGTGAAAGAAAGAGAACAAAGGTGTTGTGGGCTAGGCACTGTGGACCAGAGAAATAAACCAGCTAATCGACATAATTAGAGAAGAGAAAGAAAATGTCTCTGGTTTTAAATAATTTATAATCTAGGTATAGATATTTTTTTTTTTAAATATTTTATTGTACTTCAGGTGAAGGCTTACAGAACAGATAGTTTCTCATGTAACAGTAACACACATGCTGTTTTATGACATTGGTTAACAA
>NW_004443990.1:13459076-13503083 GCF_000243295.1 Trichechus manatus latirostris | reverse complement strand
TGTGCTTTAGGTGAAAGTTTACAGTGCAAATTAGTTTCTCATTCAAAAATTTATACACAAATTGTTTTGTGACATTGGTTGCAATCCCTGCAATGTGTAAGCACTCTCCCCCTTTCCACCCTGGGTACCCTGTGTCCATTGATCCAGTTTTCCTGTCCCTTCCTGCCTTCTCATCTTTGCTTTTGGGCAGATGTTGTCCATTTGGTCTCAAATAGTTGATGGAACTAAGAAGCACATTCCTCACGTTACTGTTTGTTTTATAGGCCTGTCTAATCTGGCTGAAACGTGGACTTCAGGAGTGGCTTCAGTTCTGAGTTAGCAGGGTGTCTGGGGGCCATAGTCTCAGGGGTTCCTCCAGTCTCTGTCAGACCAGTAAGTCTGGTCTTTTTGTGTGTGTGTGTGTGAATTTGAATTTTGTTTTACATTTTTCTCCAGCTCCGTCTGGGACTCTATTGTGGTCCCTGTGAAGAGTGGTGAGTGGTGGTAGCACCATTTAGTTCTTAGGGGGCTCAGGCTGGTAACGGCTGTGGTTCATGTGGTCCATTAGTCCTTTGGACTAATATTTTCCTTGAGTCTTTGGTTTTCTTCATTCTCCTTTGATCCAGACAGATGGGACCAGCAGATGTATCTTACGTGGCCGCTCACAAGCTTTTACGACCCCAGACACTACTCACCAAAGTAGGATGTAGAACATTTTCTTTATGAACTATGTTATGCCAATTGACCTAGATATTCCCCGAGACCGCGGTCCTCAGCCCTCAGCCCCAGTAACTCAGTCCCTCAAGGTATGTGGATGTGTCTAGGAAACTTCTATGACTTTACCTTGGTCAAGTTGTGCTGACTTCCTCTGTACTGTGTGTTGTCTTTCCTTTCACCAGAGTTAATACTTGTCCACTATCTAGTTAGTGATGACCCCTCCCCACCCCTCCCCTGCCTTGTAGCCATTAAAAATTTTTGTTTTTCTGTATGTAAACCTTTTCTTGAGTTTTTATAATAGTGGTCTCATACAATATTTGTCCTCTTGTGATTGACTTACTTTACTCCAGACTCATCCATAATGTGAGATGTTTTGCAGATTCATCATTGTTCTTTACTGTTGCATAATAGGGTAGATTTTTGAACTCATTTTTTTTTTTAAATTTTGATCAAAGTAATCCACTATATAAATAAATGTCTTAAAAGTCAAATATACTGCTAGTTTTATAACAAAAAAACAACAATCCTCTGTCCTACTATATCCTCTCTCAGTCCCATACTCCAGAAGTAATAATAATCTATTTTAGCTGTCCCCCACACTCCCAGGTATTTGTTTCCATATTTCTAAATAATATAATTACATTTCTATTTCTTGCCTTTTTTTCAATATTAGATATTACCTCTTGTCTTCCACTATAGTTTTCTAACCATACTGCTCCCAACTCTCCCTTTACTCTCCCAATATAGCTGTATCAGAACTTTTTGTTAAGTCAGTACTTAATGCTTATAACTATGTATAGTTCACAGCTGATAAATTCTATCATTCCTTTACTATTGTTTTATCTCCCATTTCCTTTGTTCTTAATGAATTTATTCTTTTTAAAAAATTATTTTACTTTCATTTTAGTGGAATTTCAGAAAGGAGTGATGATAAATGCCACCATGTTTTACTTGACATCTGAATAGATATATTTATACTCTTTTGTATTTGTAAAGGAGGAGATTATGACTCAGAGAGTCTAAATAATTTGTCTAAGATCACCTGTCTATTAAATGACAGAGGCAATGTATGACCCCAGGCACACCTGACTCCAAAGCTCACAATTTTTCTATTTCTACTGTGACAAATACCCCGAAATAATTTAAACTCAATTATTCCTATAACCACTTATCTTTCTGCATCATACAAATAGTTTCATACCCAGTATTTAAAGTAGGAAAATCCTAGTAGCTTTCTTTTGCATGTGCTAAAACTTCTGACCCATGGAAATAATGTAAATTATTACAAGCACTGTAAAATAAACTTACTTATGTTAATTATCTCAAATTAAGCAGGAGAGGTGAGAGAGTAAAATTCAATTAACTAGCAAAAGCTAGGAGTTAAAACAAAAATCAGAAAGACAAAGAAAAAAAAAAAGGGCTAGGTTTACAAGGAAATCCTTCGTGGCAGTCATTAATGAGTTCCCAAATATTTCTGGCTTTCTGTCTTGTAGGCACATGGTGGAACTGCACATTTGAATCCCACCCTTACCCCCTATAGTTGGGTGGGACCGTGTGACTACTTCTGGCCAGAGCATTATGAGAAGTGAAATGCAGAAGATCTGGGCATTTATTAACCAAAATGAGACTCTCCAGACCTCTTCTGAGCTGAACAGAATATTTCAAGGGGTAGTTGAGGAAGACAAAGTATTACAATGAAATGTGCAAAGACCTGGAGTTAGAAAACCAAAAGGGAAGAACATGCTTGGCATTTCTCATGCTGAAAGAACTGAGGAAAAAATTCAAGCCTCAAGTTGGAATATTGAAGGATTCTATGGGCAAAATATTGGATAATGCAAGAAGCATCAAAAGAAGATGGGAAGAATACAGAGAGTCACTGGACCAAAAAAAACTGGTTGATGTTCAACCATTTCAGGAGGTAGTATATGATCAAGAACCAATGGTACTGAAGGAAGAAGCTACACTGAAGGCACTGGCAAAAAACAAGGTTCTAGGAATTGACAGAATACCAATTGAGATGTTTCAACAAACAGATGCAGCAATGGTGGTGCTAATTCATCTATGCCAAGAAATTTGGAAGACAGCTACCTGGCCAACTGACTGGAAGAGATCCATATTTGTGTCCATTCCAAAGAAAGATGATCCAACAGAGTGCAGATATTAACCAACAGTATCATTAATATTACATACAAGTAAAATTTTGCTGAAGATCATTCAAAAGTGGTTGTAGTAGTACATCAACAGGCAACTGCCAGAAGTTCAAGCTGGATTCAGAAGAGGACATTGGAACACAGGATATCATTGCTAATGTCGGGTGGATCTTGGCTGAAAGCAAAGAATACCAGAAAGATGTTGACCTGTGTTTTACTGACTATGCAAAGGCATTCAACTGTGTGTATCATAACAAATTATGGATAACATTTCGAAGAATGCAACTTCCAGAACACTTAATTGTGCTCACACGGAACCTGTACATAGACCAAGAGGCAGTCGTTTGAACAGAACAAGGTGACGCCATCAGGAAAGGTGTGCATCAGGGTTGTATCCTTTCACCATACTTATTCAATCTGTATGCTGAGCAAATAATCTGAGAAGCTGGGCTATATGAAGAAGAACACGGCATTAGGATTGGAGGAAGGCTTATTAACAACCTGTGATATGCAAATTATACAACCGCGTTTGCTGAAAGTGAAGTGTACTTGAAGCACTTATTAATGAAGGTCAAAGGCTACAGCCTTCAGTATGGATTATACCTCAACATAAAGAAAACAAAAATCCTCACAACTGGACCAATAAGCAACATCATGATAAACGGATAAAAGATTGACGTCAAGGATTTCATTTTACTTGGATCCACAATCAACACCTATGGAAGCAGCCATCAAGAAATCAAATGATGTATTGCATTGGACAAATATGCTGCAGAAGACCTCTTTAAAATGTTAAAAAGCAAAGATGTCACGTTGAGGACCGAGGTGGGCCTGATTCAAGCTATGGTATTTTCAATCACCTCATATGCATGTGAAAGCTGGACAATGAATAAGGAACACCAAAGAAGAACTGATGACTCTGAATTATGGTGTTGGCGAAGAATACTGAATACACCATGGAATGCCAGAAGAACAAACAAACCTGTCTTAGACGAAGTACAGCCAGAATGCTCCTTAGAAGCCAAGGTGGCAAACTTTGTCTCAGGTACTCTGGACATGTTACCAGGAAGGACCAGTCCCTGGAGAAGGACATCATGCTTGTTAAAGTAGAGGGTCAGTGAAAAAGAGGAAGACCTTCAATGAAATGGGTTGACACACTGGCTACAAAAATGGGCTCAAGCATAACAATGATTGTGAGGATCGTGCAGGACTGGGCAGTGTTTCATTCTGTTGTACACAGGGTCACTATGAGTCAGAACTGACTCGATGTCACCTAACAATAAACCTCTTTTCTCTCTGGCACAGAGACCAGCCATCTTCAAGGTGATGGCTGCTATCACCCTGGGTTACTGAGTGACTAAGATGACCTACAGGTTACACACACATAGTGTGATTACAAAATAAAACTTTGGTGGTGGTTGTTTTTAAAGACACTTAGATTGTGAGTTGTTTACTGCCACAGCATAATCTGGCCTATCCTGGCTGATACAGGTGGAACCTAGAAATGAGGTGCTGCCTTCTCAAAAAACTCAAAACACATAGCAAAGGCTTAGGAGTTGGGTGGAGGGAGACAAGGAAACAGCTATTAGAGGCTAAAAGGACAGCAATTCACATTACACAGTGGTGAAATATTTGGTGACACTATCACCTGTACTGTCTCAGAAGGTAGCTAATATATCTCAAGAGCTTGTACCTTTATTGAGAGTGTTGAATGTTAAGAGAATGTGTTGGTCACTGTTGGCTGTATTTGACAAATTATGACACGAAAAGGGTGAATTCAGAAAACTACTGATCCGTGTACAATAAGGAATAGGAGTCCAGAAAATCAGGGATTTGTAGGGTTAGAAAAAGCAAGTCCTTAAAACTGAGAAGGTCTTTGAGCTACAAAGGCTGATTAGACTTCAGTCTTGCGGCAAGGATCAAATCAAAGATTTGGCCTTCACAACCATTAATAAAATCTAATTGATTAAGTATTACTACCTTTACTAAAAAGAGGTTTTCTAAAAAAAGACTAAAGTTGAGGTTCTCTCACCAAAGCAGTCTCTTAGCATAGTCTGTTTTGCTATGAAGCATATTTCTTTAATGTGATTTAGATAGAATGCTATTAGTAAACAGGGAAATGATGTCAATATAACACAGAAGTCATGTTGGTTTATATGGGATTTTCCCCAGCAAGTAATGTTTAAAGTGATTAGGAACAAGCTTTCTCATAATTAGAAAGAAAACCTTAGCAAAATATGAAGACCTTAAGAAAAAAGCTAAATATCTTACTTCTGTATCTTCCTTTAATGCAAGCAGTGTCTGGCTCACTGGTTTCATGAACCACTACACTTTCTACTTTATAAAATATCTGGTGAAGTTGAGAGTGTTTCTTCCCCTGTATTTAAAAAACAAAAAACCTTTTTGATTGCTGAAGCCTACACCATAGATCAAATTTTTAATTTTGATGAAACTGGTCTCTGTTAGAAGTGAATGCCTCCAAGGCCCCACTTCTCAGGAGGAAACAAGAGGCCAGGAACCTGTCAAGGTTCAATTGACTAACACTGGGTACAAATGCCAGTGGAGATTTAACATGCTATTGTGTTATTGTAATTGTTAATTGTTTTTAACTAGTGCACTGGACACAGCGTTCCACAGATTTTGAGTGGTCTGCCCCAACCCTATTTTTCCTATAAGTCCTGTTGTATTAGTGCACGATTTTGTAGAATGTGAAGCTTTTCGGGAAAGCATATGTGACAGGATAGCAGAAATACCTGTACTCAAAGTCAAAAAAGAAGTACAGGACCAATAAAGCAGAGCTTTACAGCAAATCTAAGAAGTATGATTAGAAAAGAACTGTGGATGTGGCTAGGGCACATGGAGCTGACTGGAGTCAAATATATAAAAAGCCAACCAAGTTTTTGAGTTATACAGCCAAAAGAGCCATTAGCTTGGGGTAAAAGAGACTGACCGTTCAAGACTTAAAATGATCTTTGGGTTCCCAAGCATCTATGGCAGGAGGTAGGATAAGACAGCTGTTCATTCCCTAAAAGGGGAATATTCCCTATTATCCATTTTGGACACGGCCAAGGAAGATAATGGTGGGGGGGAGAATGTACGAAAGGATGAAACTAGGGACCACAGGGGAAAAAAAAATTCACAAGAGAGCTAACCCTGAGGAACAAAATCAGGGTATATTCAAGAACATTCTCTACCCCCAAGGTGGAGGGTCCTCTCAATGGCTGCTCAGAGGAAGTTCAGAATTTGCTGCAGTCCACCCACTGCTATATGTCTCCTATTCTGCCCCCTTTCAAATGGGAGTGCTTATTTCTATTACTCGTTGCCATTCTCTGTTGTATACTATGTGGAGGCAAGAATCATTTGTCAATTTCTTTCTTAGGTCTCTGGATCAAGAGGAACAACATCTAGATCTGATGTAGAGACCACTATACACCATCATACCCTTACATCACTCAGAGGTCCTGGATTTTGAGCTTGATGCCATGATTGGATAGGACTGTGGGTTTCTCTACCTTGGGGAAGAAGTGAGTATATTTCGCCTGTGAGAGAGAATAGACTGAACATCTGATGACCAAAATGACAGACTGTGGTAGATGACAGTGTTTTTATCAAATCTTTTCATCTATCTTCCTGGTACAGGTGGTACTGTACTTTCTTGTAGTTGCATGGGGCCACATGTTTAATTTTGGTCATCATGTTGTAAACCTAAGTAATGTGAGTCACTTCTGAGCTACTGTATTTAATTGCAATGAGAGAACCTCCAGATCTCTTTTCTCACCATGGTGCCTGGTGATGTACAAGAAGATGGCTATTCCATCAGCCTGGATCACTGAGTGATGATGTTATGAGCAGAGACTCCTGATGATCTATCATGGCCATATAGTGTGAGAAAGGTATCTTTCATTGTTTTAAGCCACCTAGATTGGGGAGTAGTTTGTTACCAAAGCATAACCTAGCCAATGTAAAGAACTACAAGTTACCTGTCAACTAAACTCACTTAGGCTTAGGCTAACAGTAGAGACAATAAAGTTCTTAAGTGAAAAGTTAAAGATCAGAAAGACAAAGGGCTGGATTCACAGAGGAATCTTCTACCTTAATAAATTAGAAAATAAGACTAATACTAACTTTTAAACATTCTAATTAAAGTGCTGTATTCTATTTTAAATGATGAGCACACGTATGCATTCCCACAGGAACCTGAAAGTGACATCTCACCACTATTCAAATCACGAAAACTCACAGAAACATCAATAAACCACACTGTCACAATAGAAGATGAAGTCTAATTGTTCACGTTGAAACATACATGGGCTTTCTGCCCATATTTTACTTTCTTCATTTGATTTTGGCACCTTCTTCCCTGTCTGAGTTTTGGTGATAATCTTCCTTTATTCTCTTTCCAGAAAACTTAAACATCTCCTACGGGCACAACAGGGTAACCTTTACAAAACTAAAAACACATTAGGGAAATTAGCACTTTCCATTTTCCATTATCTCACCCTTTATGTTTATCCTCAGTCCCAGCTTATTATTAATCACCTTAATTTACTTTTTTGTAAGACACTGAGCTGTAAGAACCTAAAAGTAGAGAGAAGTAAATAAAAAATAGCCTTCATTGACATTTAAACCAGAAAAAACAAACTTGTTTGCTGTCGAGTATATTCCGACTCATAGCCACTCTATAAAACAGAATCAGACTGCCCCATAGGGTTTCCAAGGAGCAGCTGGTAGATTCAAACTGCTGACCTTTTGGTTAGCAGCCGAGCTCTTAACCACTGCACCACTAGGGCTGTTTAAATTCATCTCTCTATAGTATTAAAAAAATACAAGTTCATCTATTCTTAAAGATTATTTTCTACTATTTTGTAAAATAAACTCCAAAATAAAGTGGGTCATCCTTTAGTGTCTTGCTATAATTAATGTACACATTATTCTCGACAGCTTGAGGGCAAATGCGATGTGTATGTTGGGAGTATATGCATTAAGAAGCAACCAGTCCTGGCACTCTAAAAGCTTGACCAGCTACTACAGAGAAAATAAAATTTTAAGAAAAAATCAGAAAACATGACACTATATTATAGATAGTAGAGCTTGCTTTTCCAGGTGGAATACAAAATATGTTTATACTGTCTGCAAGTGTGTTTATTTAAATTTAGTTATAAGAGGAAAACAATTAATTTTGTTCCCTGAAAAGTTTCAAAAGTTAATTTTTGAAAAATTCAACAGGTTTTTTTTTTTCTCTAATCAAATATGTAGGCAAGCATCTTCTGCACAGAATACTTTAAAAAAGATTCTACTTGTGACTAGTCTTTTCAAGTTGGAATGGCAACCTTGTGAGGTCTATCAGCCTGCTACCTCTGCTTATTCCACTTCCTTCAGAACCAATTCCACCGACCTTCCTCCAAAGCTTAAACTACCAATGCACTACCAGATCCTTGTCCTGCTGCATGGAGAGCCTTCTATAAAGCATACAACTATCTAAGAGGATTAGGCCAAAACTAAAAGTACCAAGAAAATGAAAGGAACAGGGAGAAAAAAATAAAGGTGTATTGGCAAAGTTCTTCCAAAAATTCATCCACTAGGAAGAATGGATTGGATGACATTTGTGTATCTATGATAGGGATGGTCTGATACTTTATCCAAAGCTTTGCTGCTTTTACAGAAGGCTATTCACTTCTTTCTCATTAGGAAAATATGTTAGGGACACATCTGCCAAATGGCAACTATTTTCAAAATTTGCATGGTCAAACGATTATATAACACCTACTCTATGTTTAATATGAATCAAAAAAGTACAAAGTAATCTAAAAGTTGAGAAAAGAAGAAAGCACATCTAGTGGAGGAAACTGGGAGAAGCTTTGTAAAGGACAGTATATTTTAAAAAGCTCTGAAGGGCTGGTAGGTTTTAGACTGGCAAATTAAAGTGGAAAAGGCTATTTGCAGTGAAGGAAAATAAGAATGGGGTAATGGTGGGGTATGTTCTTGAACAGGAGACAGTTGAAGTTGTTTAGTTTTGCTAGAATATAGGGTTTACGGAAGAGAAATGTGGCAAGATAGGTGAATTATTGCCATATGTGGCCTACCTTGAAGGATGGGCTGAAGAGTTTGTAGCTGATACGGATGGCAAGATGGAGTCACTGAAGGTTTTTAAAGGAAGAACTAATATGATTAGAGTTGTGTTCTAGGGGTCAGATTACATGACAACTGTCAATGGTATGCCTATATTTAAGTATATCTTTGATAAAACAAATATATAATTAAGCAAGACAGTATAAATTTAAAATAAGTGAAGAAATTATAGAAGAAAAATAGAAGTAGAAATGATAATGCCGAGAATTCGAATAATAAACAAAATACAAGCACAAACCATTTTATACTAAATCCCACGACATACCAGTAATGACTAAAACAAAATTTAAAATATCTTAATTGTAATTTTTAAACTTTTTTTTTTACAAGAATGTGCTCCTTATAGGAAATAATTATTTAATTCTCCTGCCTAGCAATTAAATTTTAAAACTTATGTCTACACCGAAAGCTTTATTTTTTCCTTAATTCAGTAAGTTCTATTTGCCTAAAGTGAATGACATTTTACCAAGTTCTGTCTTTTTCTTAAAATAATCTCTACCAGTAAGAAACTTCCATATACTTTATGGGGTACACTGGCGGTTGTGAACTACTCAAGACATGTAATTTTAACAAATATTATCATTTAGACCCCTCTGATTTTGTTCTTTTACATTAAATACGGCATATTATTATGGCAAAGAATATCTGACCAAATGGGCTAAATGATGAGACCAATAACTAGAGTCATTTTAACCCAATCTTTGGTACTGCCAACCCTTAATTTTACCAATCTATGCCTTAGTATGCCAACCGGAAAAGTGAGGTTCAAGAAAACAAACTGCAAAACTGAAAAGCTTGGTAAAGTCTACTCTCTGGTCTACAAAAATGCATATGGTAGTGGTGATAATAATCTGCATTTATATGATGCTTTACAGTTACATAAAGCATATTTATCATACATTTGTTAAACATTTATTAAGTGCCTACTGTGTGTTAGGCATTATAGAAGCTGAAGCCATCAAGGTATTCAAAGGTCTAACGAGTGAGACAGACAATCACAATACAGTGTGATAAGTACAATAACAAAAGATAGCATGGCAGAGTGGTTAAGAGCACAAACTCTAAAGCCAGACTGCTTGTATTAAAAATCTGGCTCCCACACCTACTAGCTTAGGCAAATTTCTTAACTTTTCTATGGCTCGTTTTCTGCTTCGGTAAAACGGGGGTAATAGCACCTACCTCATAGGGTTGTTCCTGGGATTAAATGAGTTAATACTTATAAACGCTTACAACAGTACTTAGCAATAGTAAGCACTAGCATAAGTGTTTATTAAACAAACACACCTATACATTTAATGCACAGCGGCAGCAGTGGAGAAGAGAAGATAATTAACTATGTAAAAGGTGGTGACGGTGTCAAGGAGAATTTCAGAGATGAGATAAAGCTGCAGCTTGTCTTGAAGGCCAAGTAGTCGGACAGATGGAGAAGGGAGGCAGCCATGCTGCATATAAGAAACAGATTATGAAAAAGACAGGGAATAAAACCACAGAAGTTTTTACTTATCTTATTTAAGCATCACTGCCCTACAACAAAAGACCTGGACAGCTATTCTCATTTTACGGCTGAGGGTCAGTTTGAGATCTTTCCCATTGTCATTGCTGGTAAATGATGGAACAAGGGCTAGAATTCCGGTTTTCTAACTCCTAGTCCCAGTTCACCCCACTGTCTCGTACTGAGCTAAATGGTAAACACCATTATTTCAAAATATGCACTTAGGCCTTGAACAAATAAATACCTATATGACACAAGGTAAAAAAATAAAACCAGACTCAGTATTCAAGGGTCTAAATTTTATTCTTCGCTAGTGGAATTCACACTTCTCTTCAGAAGTGTGCCCTGCATGTTAGATTAATTCACATGGGTACATTTCCAACTTCAAATAGATCCACCTGCAGTTTGTGTTTCAGAGTAACCACTTTTTTAACAACTAAAGGCCAAAATTTAAACTGTTTTAGTTCATCTTCTTGCAACAAAATGGTTTTCAAATAGATAAAACCTAAATAATTTTGTAAACTTTAAACTTGCTTTGTAAACTAGAAGCTACAGAAATAAAATTTACAGTGAAAAAGAGTCTATTTCACAGATCAGTAGCATACTTGTAAATGTCCTTCATCTCCAAATGACAATTTCACAAAATTGGCTTGAAGTGCACAAGAAAGGTTATCAACACCAACTTGTAAAAGTCAACTTTACAACAAACAAAACCACAAATGATACGTACACATATATATCACTATGCTATATTTTGGATAAGCATTATAAAGTATTCTCAGATGCTTATACTTTACATAGTTAAAACAGAACTAATTTTAATGCAATCTCATTTAATAAAAAATATATCACTTATTTTTAAGCAGTCCATCTAATCCATTCCCTGTAAGAAATGGAAATTGAGAAATGCCCGCCACCTTCAGTTTTTGACAAAGCTTTTATAAAACTAAATGTCACTGTAGTTTTTTACACATGCATTTAAATGAGCCTACCATCATATGCAAGTGTAGCTAGTGGAAGAGGACAAAAGAGAGGTACTCCTCCCAGGTACTACTTAATGACCTTAAAGCATTAACAGTCTGTACATTTCCATATAAGACAATAAAAACTAATGTGAATTACTCATCACACAGTCAGCTTAAGCAACCTTAACTTTCACCAGTAACCACCCTAGGGCCAAAGAAGAAATCATATACTGAGTAGGCCACACTGCTGGACTTAGATGATCACAACATATATTCAAAATATTTTTTCACTGTTCAAGTCACAAACATCATCTGCAGACAGAATATAATTTAAACAAACAAAAGAAACCATTGCCGTCGCATCAACTTCGACTCACAGAAACCCTACAGGATAGAGTAGAGCCGCCCAAAACGGTTTCCAAGGAGTGGCAACTGCCAACCTTTCGGTTAGCACCGGAGCTCTTAACCATTATGCCACCAGAGCTCCAATTTAAACAAAGGAGCTATTTTTAAAAGGAAGGTAAGAAGTTTTCTGTGTATTACTGCAATCTTTTTGGTTAAAACCTGACAAGCGAAGTTCTGGCTACACAAAGACTCAAATAAAATTTAACGCCCTTAAAAACAACCAGAAGATTCACCTAAAACACAATTTAAAAAAATAAAGAAGGAAAAAAAAAACCAACCAGAACAAACCCACAAGATATATAATCTTGGAAAGTCTCGGTCTAGTCTTGACCAAAGGTGATTTTACTGAATGCAATTATTTAATGCAGTAAGTAGTCTATTTTCAGAGGAGCCCTCGTGGTGCAGTGGTTAAAGCAGTCGGCTGCTAACAGAAAGGTTGGCAGTTCGAACCCACCAGCCACTCCACTGCAGAAAGATGTGGCAATCTGCTTCTGTAAAGATTTACAGTCTTGGAAACCCTATGGGCAGTTCTACTCTGTCCTACAGGGTCACTAAGAGTTGGAATCCACTTGATGGCAAAGAGTTTTTTGATCCATTTCCAAAATGGCTAACTATGCAAGTATTTTGATCATTATTCATTAATATCCTGCTTAGTTAGCTTTATTAAGAAAAATGAAGAGATTTAAAAGGCCTTGTGAACTGGACTAAACCAAAGCTAAGAAGTTTCCTGAATTCAATAAAACACTTTGAGGAATACAGTAGCAGGGGTAGGGGTCTGGGGAACATGCTTTCAGGGGACATCTAGGTCAACTGGGATAATAAAGTTTATTAAGAAAATGTTCTGCATCCTACTTTGGTGAGTGTCATCTGG
Organism: Trichechus manatus latirostris; assembly: GCF_000243295.1. Taxonomy (NCBI): domain Eukaryota; kingdom Metazoa; phylum Chordata; class Mammalia; order Sirenia; family Trichechidae; genus Trichechus; species Trichechus manatus. The sequence goes on along the minus strand of NW_004443990.1, from coordinate 13,490,375 downwards.
GGTTTAAAAGCTTGCAAGCGGCCATCTAAGATGCATCAATTGGTCCCAACCACCTGGAGTAAAGGAGAATGAAAAACACCAAAGACACAAGGAAAGTAGTAGCCCAAGAGACAGAAAGGGCCACAGAGACCAGAGACTTCATCAGCCTGAGACCAGAAGAACTAAATGGTACCTGGCTACCACCAATGACAGCCCTGACAGGGAACACAACAGAGAGTCCCAGATGGAGCAGAAGAAAGGTGGGGTGCAGAACTCAAATTCTAGTAAGAAGACCAGACTTAATGGTCTGACTGAGACTGGAGGAACCCCAGAAAGCATGGCCCCTGAATTCTCTATCAGCCCAGAACTAAAACAATTTCCGAGGCCAACTCTTCAGACAGCGATTGGACTGGACTGTGGGACGTAAAGTAATACTCGTGAGGAGTGTGCCTCTTAGCTCAAGTAGATACAAGAGATTAAACAGGCAGCTTCTGTCCAGAGGTGAGACGGGAAGGCAGAGAGGGTTAGGAGCTAGTCGAATGGACATGGAGAATCAGGGGTGGAAAGGAGGAGGGTGCTATCACAGTAGAGTGATTTCAACTAGGGTTACATAACAATATGTGTATAAATTTTTGTATGAGAAAAAAATAAAAGATTAAAAAAAAAAAAAAAAGGCCTTGTGAATCTTCCATTTCTTAAACTCGTACAGGTGACACCCCAGGTTAGAACTGAGATATTTTTGGCAGGTATGTATGTACACATTGTGGCTACCTATAATGTAACCCATTATGAGAAGCCTATGTACTTGTCAACTTGAATTAAACACTCATTTAGAAAATGAAAATAACTCTGAGAAATGCCCTCATTACATTCCTATATTTTAACATCCCCCTAAAAAAGAAATTAAAAGAAATCACAGATATTTTAGATGTGTGAACAACATCAGGAAATACTGGAATTTAATTTATACATTTATCTACCAAAAGACAAAGGACTGTTATCTTCTCATTAATAAAAAAATCATGATACTTTAAAAATGAACACTTTGGGAAAAAAAGCTTAACTTAATTAGTCTTAGACCAAAAGGTATAAAGAAATAGTCTAAAACAAAAATATCTGAAACCACATGGAAAGGTTTAACCCAAACCACAACATACCCAAAACATGGCCAACAGAAAGAGACAAATTGCTAACATACTACCTGCCTTTTCCTTCCCATAGCCTATATATTCCTCTCCTAACCAGCAATCCTTAAACTTGTGAGATAATGGACTTTTGAGATTCTTTTGAAATTACAAATCCTCTCCCCCAGAAAAATGAACGTACAAAAATTTACATGCAATTTCAAGGGGCTTGTCCATTTCCAGAAATCCATCCATGGATCCCCTAGGGGTCCAAAGACCCCAGGCTAAGAACTCTGACATACAGCAGATTTTACTTTTCCTTATTTGTGATGTATAGATTAGGTTTGTAAATTAAACATTTCTCTACTTCCTTTCTTCTTCTTCCTACCCTTTTTTCTCTCAATTCTCCTGAATATCTATGGCTATAAATGGATTAACAGGTTGAATAAAAGAACAGTATATGAGTAACATCATAAAAGGAGGAGATTAAGTTTGTAGCACGAACAGAAAGGTTTGTACATGGCCTATAGACACTGCCTGCTCTAGTTTCAGGAAGGAAGCATGATAGAGCCACAGAGATCTTAGTATGAACGCCAATGTGCTACTTAGTCAGGTGTATGACCTTGGACAAGCCAATTAATCTCACCCAAACTCAGTTTGTTTCCCTGTAAAACGAGAATAACAGTATCCTTACCTCAAAGGGTTGTTATGAGGATTAAATCTGTAACAGCCGTAAAATTCCCAGCACATGAGTCGGAATCCACTCCATGGCAACGGGTATGGTTTGTTTTCTTTTCTTTTTTTTTTTGGTTTTAGGGGACTTTCAGCCCTGGCTCCCTTCCCCTTCCTATTTGAAAAGATTTTTCTTAAAGAAGTTACAAATTATGGAGGGCAACTCAGAGAAATAGGTAATTTTAGAGTCTGTTGCATACATTGTTGCATAATGAACATGAGGTAGTGAAAATGAAGGAAAAGGAAAGAATGGAAAGTAAAATAGAGTTAAAAATTAAACAGGCCACAAGCAACAAAAGAAAAAATAGGTAAACTGAACTTCATCAAAATAAACTTATGGGAGACAAAGAACACTATCAAGAAAATAAAGACACAATTCACAGAATTAGAAAAAAAATTTTGTATATCATAGATCTGATAAGGGTTTATTATCCAGAATATATAAAGAATGCTTACAACCCAACAATAAAAAAGGCAAATAACCCAATTTAAAAATGGGCAAAGGATTTGAATAGACATTTCTCCAAAAAAGATACATAAATTGTCAATAAGCACATGCTCAACATCATTAGTTATTACTGAAATGCAAATTAAAACCACAATGACATACTACTTTATACTCAGTAGGATGGCTATTATCAGAAAAACAGAAATTAACAAGTCTTGTCAAGATATGGAAAAACTGGAAGTCTCATATGTTGCTGGTGGGAATGTGAATAGGTACAGCTACTACCGTTTAGGGGGTCCTCAAAAAGTTAAACAGACAGAGTTACCATATGATCCAGCAATTCCATTCCTAGGTATATACCCAAGAGAACCAAAAACATATGTTCATACAAAAACTTGTACACAAATGTTCATAGCAACATTATTCATAATCGCCAACGTACTTGCATAATTAGCCATTTTGAAAATGCACTACTGCATTAAATAATTGCATTCAGTGAAATAATTTTTGGTCAAGGCTAGATTGTTCTTCTGGTTGTTTTTAAGAGCACTGAAATTTATTTGAGCCAGCCAGGACTTTGCTTGTCAGATTTTAACCAAAAATAGCACGGTGATGTACACAAAACTTTTTTTTTCTTTTAAACGTAAGTCATATGTTGAGTGAAACCAAACCTAGTTACAATGCCACAATTATGTCAAAATTAAAGGCAAGAGTGCCCAACCACTCCTTAGAAGCTTGGAGCAAAACTTTACTCAACAGAGGTGTTCTACAGCGGCTACTGGCAAACTGACCCAATGGATCCTCCCTCCCTTCTGGGAAATTCTTCTGAACATGGAGAAGGCTGATTACTGGTTTTGGGTTGTTACCCCGACCACACTGAGTTATGGTTAATAAATCTTCATGAGTATATCATAGTCTTAGAAGCGATGGGATCCTAAGTTACTAAAAGTGCTGTTACTCAAACAAAGGGTTTACATGTAAAACATGTCTTATAATTCTGCAAGTTAAAAAAAAAAAATTATAGTCTTATTATCAAAAGAAAATTCCATCTAAACTACTTACCAAAAAAGGCACATATGCTAAATCACTACAAAGAAGGTGGATGTGTCAAAAACAAATTTTGGGGGGAGAGGAGAGCAAGTCCTATAAACAAATTATAAGTTCATACCAACATTAAATATTAACAATTTGGTTCTCTGTGTAAACACTGTTGAACAGTTAACACGCATAGCTCTAAACAAAAAACTAGCCAGTATTCAATCGTTTATTTACTCAATGTTTTTTGAGACACTGTACTAGGCCTCATGAGTATAACTGTGAACAAGACATAGCTTCTGCTTTCAAGGATCTCAGAATCTAATGAGGAGCACAAATAGTCCAGCAATGACCACATGATAAATGCCACCACAAAGGGTGTGCAGACAGTACCGAGGGAGTCATGCACGAGTGTCACAGATGAGTGGAAAACTACCAGAGGACAAGACTGCCAATGTGAGACCCAAAGAAAAAGTAGGAGTTAGCCAAATGAAGGTCAGGAAGTAAGCGGCAAAAAGTGAGAAGAGGAAGGCTGATTTAGAAAGAAGGAGCAGGATGCATGAAGACTAAGAGGTGAAAGAAACCAGGCTATAGTGTAATCAGGACGGAATGGAAACTAAATTGGAACTCAAAACAAGAAAAGTTTGAGTTTGTTTTTTTGAAGATGGGAGAAACTTGAAAATGTTTAAATGCTGATCAGAACGAAGAACTCTTACCACAGAAGAACTCCAGGACAAGATAACATTTAAAAATTCACTATGCTAGGAGGTTAGTTCATTAAAGTTAAAAAAATTATATATAGAAGGAAAAGTATGATAAAGTCACAATCTTAAGTTTCATCTCATTTCAGAACACATCAACCAAAAGAAAACAGATGGTTACATTACAAAATGGTTATATTATAGATATGATTCCAACATTAAAATACAAATTCAAAGTACTAAACTACGAAAGTCCAGATATTTTAAAAGCTAAAAAACTCTGTATCTACCTAAAATCAGTTTTATTTTGAATACCCTCCTAAATACTTTTAGTCTTTAATACTTTCTGAAATCTAAAAAGTTTTTTGCCTCTTTGGTCTTATTGAAGAGATACGCTGTCTTGAGATAAGCTTTCTACAAACTTGAGTAGGACAACCTCATGAGAAAATACTCAAACATTTTTAAGTTCACTTCAGGAGATTCTAAAATTTAAAACCACTCCGAATTAAAATATGACCACTTCAAAGTGAAGGGAATAATTTCAAAGTTAAGACCAAAACAGCTTTTGATACAAACCACTGCATGCTGCAGAAACGGTAACCCAGTTTCATTTTGAGTATTATGTTTGTTGCCCTCAAGGGATCTGCAACTTTCGAGCAAGATTTTTTCATTTAATGCCAGATAACAGGTTAAGCAAAGGGGCGAAAAAAAAAAAATCAATACATCTTCATGCTACAACACATTTCAACTTTCAGTTTAAGGGAAGAAAATCATAGTCCTCGTGCACGTGCACAAACATGAATACATGTATCATATTGACAAGCCTCTGGAAGTTATTAGTGGCATTAACACTAAAATTATAACTCAAGGTTAAACTATAGAACATGTGGCAATTTAAAGATCTGCTTGTGAGGAAGAAAAAATCTTCAACATCACACAGAATTTTTCTTGGCTATTTGCTCCCTGGCACAATAACTGGTCAGTAATAACCCAAGCTGGGAAAGCTGATGAAAGATGTTCAAATATACAAAGGTTTTCAACACCAAGAATTTTTAACAATTTTTCTCCCAAAATATGGCTCCCGATATTGAATTATGAATGACTATGCATATTTCCGTAAGACAAAAATATCCCAATAATCCAAATCTCTGAATGAACTACCTGTTCAAGACACTATCTTCCTATATATTCCAGAGAAGTTAATTTTAGGACATAAAGTAAATTAATTAGTAACAATACACACTTCAGACATTTATATTTTAACTCCACTGGAATGTCTAAAAAATGAGACTACGAGCAGCAAAGACAGGGAACTGCCAGAAATTCAAGCCAGATTCAGAACAGGACGTGGCACAAGGGATATCATTGCTGATGTCAGATGGATCTTGGCTGAAAGCAGAGGATACCAGAAAGATGTTTACCTGTGTTTTATTCTACACAAAGGCGTTCGACTGTGTGAATCATAACAAATTATGGATGACACTGCGGAGAATGAGAATTCCAGAACACTTAACTGTGCTCATGTGGAACCTGTACATAGACCAAGAGGCAATCGTTTGAACAGAACAAGGGGATACTAAGTGGTTTAAACTCAGGAAATATGTGAGTCAGGGCTGTATCCTTTCACCACACTTATTCAGTGTGTATGCTGAGCAAATAATCCGAGAAGCTGGGCCATATGAAGAAGAATGTGGCATCAGGATTGGAGGAAGACTCATTAACGACCTGTGATATACAAATGACACAACCTTGCTTACTGAAAGTGAAGGTGACTTAAAGCATTTATTGATGAAGATCAAAGACTACAGGCTGCAGTATGGATTACACCTCAACATAGAGAAAACAAAAATCCTCATAACTGGACCAATAAGTAACATCATGATAAAAGGAGAAAACACTGAAGTCATTAAGGATTTCATTTTACCTGGATCCACAATCAACACCCATGGAAGCAGCAGTGAAGAAATCAAAGTACTGCAGTGGGCAAATCTACTGCAAAAGACCTCTTTAAAGTGTTATCAAGTAAAGATGTGATTTTGAGGACTAAAGTGTGCCTGACCCAAGTTATGGTGTTTTCAATCGCCTCATATGCATGCAAAAGCTGGACAATAAATAAGGAAGATGGAAGAAGAATTGATGCATTTGAATTATGGTGTTGGTGAAGAATACTGAATATACCATGGACTGCCAGAAGAATGAACAAATCCATCTTGGAAGAAGTACAGCCAGAATGCTCCTTAGAAGCCAGGATGGCGAGAACTTCATCCCATGTACTTTGAACATGTTATCAGCAGGGACCAGTCCCTGGAGAAGGACATCATGCCTGGTAAAGTAGAGGGTCAGCAAAAAAGAGGAAGACCCTCAATGAGACAGACTGGCACAGTGGGTGCAATAATGGGCTCAAACACAGCAACAATTGTGACGATGGCGTAGGACTGGACAGTGTTTCGTTCTGTTGTACATGGGGTGACTATGAGTCAGAACTGACTTGATAGCACCTAACAACAACAACAACAATATGAGCAGCAAAGGCACTGAGCTCAAGAGGAAGTGAACAGACTCCTGTCTTGCAGATAAATGAGTAGGTGGAGGAAGCATTTACATGAGGAGATGATTTTTATACAATGCCTTTCTTAATCTAAAGAAAACCACAGCTCTTCACAACATATGCTCTATAAATAGATGTAACTAGTCAAAAATCTTAATAAATGTTTTGTTCATTTGCTTGCTTGCTTGCTTTTTTGTTGTTGTTGTTGCTGCTGTTGTTTAACTTTTGTCATAACCCAAACTCAACGACCAAGCAGGCTGCCCAGTCAGAAGCCTGAGGACAAAGGACTAAGGTAGGTAGGTTACTTCTCCTTATCTATTTATGCTGAAGAAAAGATTTTAATTAGTAATATGGATTTTTCCTGTAATATCTCTGAATATAGTGCCTTTATCTAAAATCCAAGTTTTCACACTAGTTTACATTGATGCAAATTTTTTTTTTTTTTTGGTCACTACTATTTTTTTTTTTGTCACTACTTTTGGCACCACCACTCATCTGTCCAGGGGCCGGGGGCCAACTGAGGAACAGACCATCAACTGCTCACATGCAAGTTCGACTTGAAGTTGAAGAAAATTAAAACAAGTCCATGAGGGGCAAAGTACAACCTTGAGTATATCCCACCTGAATTGAGACCATCTCATGAATAGATATGACACACTGAGAATTAATAACTGAAGACCAGTCAAGTTGTGGGACAATATCAAGGACATCATACATGAAGAAAGTAAAAGGTTATTAAAAAGACAGGAAAGAAAGACAAAAATGGATGTCAGAAGAGACTCTGAAACTTGCACTTGAACATCGAGTAGCTAAAGCGAAAGGAAGAAATGATCACGTAAAAGAGCTGAACGGATTTCCAAGGGCAGCTCTAGAAGACAAAGTATTATAATGAAATGTGCAAAGACCTGGAGTTAGAAAACCAAAAGGGAAGAACACGCTCAGCATTTCTCAAGCTAAAGAACTGAAGAAAAAATTCAAGCCTTAACTTGCAATACTGAAGGATTCTATGGGCAAAATATTAAACGATGCAGGAAGCATCAAAAGAAGATGGAAGAAATACACACAGTCACTGGACCAAAAGAACTGGTCAATGTTCAACCATTTCAGGAGGTAGTATATGATCAAGAACCAATGGTACTTGAAGGAAGAAGTCCAAGCTGCACTGAAGGCACTGGCAAAAAACTAGGCTCCAGGAATTGATGGAATACTAATTGAGATGTTTCCACAAATGGATGCCATGCTGGAGGTGCTCATTTGTCTATGCCAAGAAATTTGGAAAACAGCTACCTGGCCAACCAACTGAAGAGGTCCATATTTGTGCCCATTCCAAAGAAAGGTGATCCAACAGAATGCGGGAATTATCAAATAATGTCATTAATATCACACGCGAGAAAAATTTTGCTGAAGATAATTCACAAGTGGTTGCAGCAGTACACTGACAGGGAACTGTGAGAAATTCAAGCTGGATTCAGAAGAGGATGTGGAACAAGGGATATCATTGCTGACATCAGACTGATCTTGGCTGAAAGCACAGAACACCAGAAAGATGTTTACCTGTGTTTTTACTGACTATGTAATTAAAGGCATTTGACTGTGTGGATCATAACAAACTATGGATAACATTGCAGAGAATGGGAATTTCAGAGCAGTCAATTGTGCTCATGTGGAACCTATACCTAGACCAAGAGGCAGTCATTTGAACAGAACGAGGGGATACTACGTGGTTGAAAATCAGAAAAGGTGTGTGTCAGGGCTGTATCCTTTCACCATACTTATTCAGTCTGTATGCTGAGCAAATAATCTGAGAAGCTGGGCCATGTGAAGAAAAACATGGCATCAGGATTGGAGGAAGACTTATTAACAACCTGCAATATACAGATGACACAACCTTGCTTGCTGAAAACGATCAGGACTTGAAGCACTTACTGATGAAGATCAAAGACTACAGCCCTCAGTATGGATTACACCTCAACATAAAGAAAACAAAAATTCTCACAACTGGACCAATAGCAACATCCTGATAAAAGGAGAAAACACTGAAGTCATCAAGGATTTCATTTCACTTGGATCCACAATCAACGCCCATGGAAGCAGCAGTCAAAAAATCAAACAATGTATTGCAGTAGACAAATCTGCTGCAAAAGATCTCTCTAAAGTGTTAAAAAGCAAAGACGTTACTTTGAGGACTAAGGTGCACCTGACCCAAGTCATGGTATTTTCAATTGCCTCATACGCATGCAAAAGCTGAACAATGAATACGGAAGACCAAAGAAGAATTGATGCTTTTGAATTATGGTGCTGGCAAAGAATATTGAATATACCATGGACTGCCAGAAGAACAAAAAAATCTGCCTTGGAAAAAGTACAACCAGAATATTCCTTAGAAGTGAGGATAACAAGACCCTGTCTCAGGTATTTTGGACATGTTATCAGGAGGGACCAGTCCCTGGAGAAAGACATCATGCTTGGTAGAGGGTCAGCAAAAAAGAGGAAGACCCTCGACAAGATGGATTGACACAGTGGGTGCAACAATGGGCTCAAATATAGCAACAACTGTGAGGATGGCCCCAGACCAGGCAGTGTTTTGTTCAGTTGTACATATGGTCACTGAGTCAGAACTGACTCAATAGCACCTAACAACAACAACAACACTTTTTGCAACGTCTTTAAGAAATGTGGCTAGAGCAACCAAAGACAGTTTTGAAGACAGAAATGTTGTTTAAATAATCGTTCTCCCTCCCCTACTTCCTCCCTTCTCTGAAATATAGCTAAGAATCACAAAGTTCTCATAAAAATTAAAAGCTTTTGTTCATTAAGAGACTTTACCAAAAAAGAGAAAAAAGACAAGCTACCAACTGGGAGAATATCTTCCAAAACCATATATGCAACAAGAATCTAATAACCAAAATATACATAAAACTTTGACAACTAAACAATGAAAAGACATATAACCCAGTCATAAAATGGGCAAAGGAATCGAACAGACATTTCACCAAAGAGGACATTCAAATGGCCACCAAACACATGAAAAGATGCTCAGCGTCATTAGCCATCAGAGAGATGCAAATCAAAACTACAAGGAGATGCCATTTCATTCCTGCTAGGATAGCTAAGAGAAAAACAGAAAACAAATGTCGGCGAGGATGTGGGGAAATTGGAACCTTTGCCCATTGCTGGTGGAAGTGCAAAATGGTATAGCCTTTGTAGAAAACAGTGTGGCGGTTCCTTGAAAAACTAAAAATATGACCCAGCAATTCCACTCGTAGGTATATACCCGAAAGACTTGAAAGCAGAGACTCAAATAGAGACTTGTACACCAATGTTCACTACAGCACTACTCGCAATAGCCAAAAGGTGGAAACAACCTAAATGCCCATCAACAGATAAAAGGATAAACAAAATGTGGTACATACACACAATGGAATGCTACTCAGCCAGTAGGAGAAATGAAGTCTTGATACAGGCTATATACAATACGGATGGAGCTGGAAGACATAATGGTGAGTAAAATAAGTCAATCACAAAAGGACAAATATTATATGATCTCACTTACATAAAAAGACAAGAAAAGGCAAACATACAGAGAACAAAGTTTATCGGTGGTTACCAGGGGCAGGAGGGACGGGGGAAGAGGGAATGGGAGTTAAGGGAGATGGAAATATCGTGTTGATTAAGGGTAGGGTTGCACAGCTGATTACTGTAATTGCTGTCAATACGTTGTACACCTGTAAAAAGCTGAATTAGCAAAAGTTGTGTGATAGATATATTTACAACAACTAAAGCTGCTGAGGCTGCTTATATACAACCGAAAACTTTATGAGATTTTGTTTCTTGGTTTGGAGGTTTAGGGTCATGGTTTCATGGGACATTCCAGTTAAATGGACTATTAACATGTTTAGTGCCTCTGTTTACCTTCTAGTTCGATGTGTAGTGCATGCGGTCTTAAAAGTTTGCAAGCGGCCATCCAAGGCACAATAATTGGTCTCTATTCCCAGGGAACAACACATAAAGGACGAGGGTCAAGAACAGAAGGAAGATATGGAATGTGTGGCAAACTGCCTCCATGAACAACTGCCTCCTCTGCCATGCGACCAGAACTGGATGGTATCCAACTACCATTACAGAACATTGTGATGAAAGATTCCATAGAAGAATCCTGATCAAAAGGGGGCAAATGCGACAGAATTTCAAATTCTCATGGACTCCATACTTCTAGAGCCATGAAGGTTGGATGAACCCCTGAAACTACTGCCTTGAGATAATCTTTAAACCTTAAACCAACAATATTCCCTAAAATCTTCTTAAAACCAAACAATAGTTTAACTTGACTACTAAAAAAACATCTGCCATGAGCATTATGCACTTTTAAGAACTATCTATATGGGATCAAACTGACAACAGCAACGTGAAAAGATAAGATAGGAAACTTAGGGGGCAGTGAATTTATGTTAATGGAGAACAATTCAGAAAAGGAGGGTGAGAATGGTTACACAACTCAAAGAATGTAATCAATGTCACTAAATGGTACATGTAGAAACTGTTGAATTGGTGTATGTTTTACTGTGTTTATCTTCTCAACAACAACAAAACAGTGCATAAAAAAAAAAAGGAATCACAGAGTTACTGTCAAATAAGTATTAGTCTCTTTTATAAACGGAAGCAACTCAAGGCCCACTGGCTGAAAGATGTGTCAGAGGGACTCTGAGGGTGTATATAACTGCTATGCTCTTTTCTTCCTTAAAATAAAATCCAACCAGATTGATTGATTACTCTTTTTTTTTTTTTGGAAGTGGAGGTAAGGGGTCGAGGTAAGGAGGTTATTTACAATTTCTGATTATTCTACAACAAACATGTATTATTTCTGTAATAAACAACTAATCCTAAACTTTAAAACTAAATGAATTAATCAAATCTACTCAGATTCAATGTCTAAGATCATTCAGATGTGAGTGTTGATAAAACAAGTTGAAAAAGTGTAAACATAACTAAGCATAAGAAACACTTTAAAACCTACAGCAAGTCTCAAAAGATCAGCAGACTTTTATTAACATTCAACAAATATTTATTGTGCACCTACTATGTGCCAGGTGCCATGACACAACTGTGAACATGACAGATAGGGTTCCTGGCCTCAGGAGGCTCACAGTCTTGCCAATTAGTTTATCAACAGAGTGACCATATGTCCCAGTTTGGTGGGCAGAGTCTTGTATATGCATTTCTTCCAGAGTAATTATTAATAACACCCCTTTAACACTCAAAAGTGTCCTAGTCTGGACAATAAATTATATGGATACCCTATTTATTTTTTTAAAAAGTTACTTTTCCTATAAAGTTACATGTTTATACAATGCATGTTATTCCCTCAAAGTTTTATCTTTTCTTTTTAACTTCATTTCTTAAATTATAAAAAAAAAACTTGAGATATTCATCTCATTTTGATATATTAGATAATGAAATCAAAGATTTACTTTAATCAAACAGGAGGTAATCAAAATCAGATTTTACTATATCAAAATTTGTAAATAAATCAAATGAATACAAAAATCAAACACCTTAAAGAGTATAAGCCCCTTGAAGGCAGGTATCTCTTTTTAGAATAGAACTTCAGCATCCTAGCCTGTGCCTTGCTCAGTACTGAGAACATACCGTGGTTTCTAGATATTTCCCACTAAAAGGAAACCGGGCGGGAAATGTATGAGTCTGGAACATCTTGTCATAATGGAACCATCAAAGACTACTAGGGTTATGGGAAAAGACTCAGGAGCCAATCTGATAAGCTCCTAGTAGGACAATTTGAGTATCAACAACAGTTAATAACCGTGGACTGAAACACATCAAATAGGCATAAATCCATTGGTTACCTTTAGAGGATGCTAAGAGAACTAACTCATAACAAACACTATCTATCATCAATTTTAACCTGCACACTTTATTGTTTGAAAAACAAAAACACTAGATAATTTTCCTGTTCTAAGATGCTGCTGTTGATTTTGAGTGTTTATATTATGGTCAAGTTTATGGAAGAGATAAATGAAGCAGCCATAGTCTCTGATTTGGATTCCAAACCTCAAGTTCATTTTTCACTGCTCACCCTCCCTTACCCCAACATCCAATGAACCAATGAGTCCTGCTCCTTAAAACTGCCCTGTTCTTCCTCTTCCAACTGCTAACATTAACACCCCAGCTCAGGTCCTAATCACTTCATACTTAGACTACTGTAAGTGTCTTTCTACCTCTCTCTTTCAAATCACCCTACACACAGATCTTCTAAACTTTCCTAAAGTAGACCATGTAGACCATGTAACTCCCTGGCTACAAAACTTTTATTGGTTTGTAGAGCCTAGAAATAAAATACAACTCTTTAGCAAAGCACTGAAAAGCCCACCACCATCTGGGTCCAACTGACTTTTCCAATCTTGACTCCCAGGGTCCTCCTCTCACATCTAACATCCTCATGGTATTTCTCAAATGCACCTTAACTTTTCCACCTTGAAACCTTTGATTATGTCATTCTTTCTTTCTACCTGGAATATTCTCCTCCACTATAATAATATGCTAGCCTTCTGTCTTAGTCTGGGTTCTCTAGAGGAGCAAAATCAGTAAAATAGATATAGAGAGAAGGAAAGAGAGAGAGAGAGAGAGATGTAATTCAAGGTAATGGCCCACACAGTTGTGGAGGCTGGCAAGCCCCAAATCTGTGGGTCAGGCGTCAGGCTGGAGGCTTTTCTTGAACTCATGTGGTTGCGGGGGCTGACAAACCCAAAACTGGAAGGTCAGATGGCAGGCTGCTGGCTCATGTCCCAAGAATCAGAGGTCAGATGATGACGAGTCAGATGCAGAATCCAGAGCGAGAGTGAGCCATTTATATACTGCAAGCAGGCCACACCCCCAAGGAAACTCCCCTTTCAACTGATTAGCTGCTCACGGCGGATCACATCATGGAAGTGATTACATTATATTACATTATGGAAGAGCAATTAGTCCAATGTTTGCCAAACCACTGAAAATCATAGCCCTAGCCAAGCTGACACTTAACATTAACCATCACACCTTCTTTCAAGACCTAGCTCAAATACATCTTCTTAAAGCTTTTCTTGACCACCCTAGTCAGAAATGATTTCTCCTTCTTCTAAACTTCTATATCACAGAGCTACTCGCCTAACATACATCATCACAAATTGTAGTTATTTTTATATAAATTTTATCTCTCCCACTATAAGTTCTTTGAGAGAAACAAAAAAAAATTATGCTTCCCCTTGACACCTAATGCTCTGCACAGAGGTATTCTCAAAACACATATAAAAATTCAGGACAGCTTTCTTAGCTCTTTAGTTTAGCTGACAGATATGACAAATGCTGTACTACTTCCCTCCGGTTTGCCTTTGCAAAAGGAAGGTGTACTTCAGATTTACTATCCATTTTCTTACCAAATGGCTAAATTATCTCTGGGCATTTTTGCTTGTTGCCTTGAATGCTTAAGAGGATTTTTTTTCTTTAAAAAATGTGGTATTCTAATGGAAGTACTACTTAAGTGGTCCATTTAAGCTGGGAGGAGAAAAAATTTTTTTAAATACACATCAACGTAATGTTGCCAATTCCTTCCTCCTCTGCTATAAACTAAACTGTTTCAAGGTTTAAATTAACATAGTGCGTTTGGATACCACGGTTTGCCTCAGGAAGGATTCTTTGCATTAGCAAGTATGGAGTGAAACCTACCCAAGTACTACTCTTTCTACGGTGGTATTCTGCCTCAAAGCCAACATCTTTTCTTCTTCAGGAATGGTCAATTACTTAAATTCTCTCAGAGCAATACACTGCAGACAGTGAAACCTGTGGGCTTCTGATTGATAAATTAATTTCCTAGTAAACAAAAAGTAGCTAAATGAATAATTTCTTTTATAAGGATCAGCACAAAGCTGATGAGGCAGAGGTTAAAGATGTCCCAAATATCCAACTGAATTTGTACCAACTGCTGTACCACTCCATCATCTCTAACATCAACTCTTTCTCCTCCTCTCAGTACTTTTCGTCCTGTCTTTGGGTTCTGTAATTTGCTGCAAGGTCTCACAGAACTCACGAACCATATCAAAGTAATGGCCCACATGGTTGTGGAGGCTGGCAAGTCCCAAATCTATGGGTTAGGCATAGGCTTCTCCCGACCCATGAGGCTGCAACAACCAACAAACCCAAACCGGCAGGTCAGACAACAGGCTGCTGGCTCACAACGCTGCAGAAGCTGGCGAGTCAGCTCAGATGATAGGTTGCTGGCCCACGGGGCTGCAGAAGCTGACAAATCCCATTGGCAGGTCAGATGGCAGGCTGTTGGCTCAAGCTCTAAGAACTGGGAGGTCAGATGATGACGAACCAGATGCAGGATCCAGAGTGAGTGAGAACTTTTTTGGAGAAACTCCCCTTATTTGAGTAAGGTCATGCAATGGTGTGACTTGAGTAAGGCAGTGACTTTAGTAAGGGTGTGACTCAAGATACACTCACCCTAATCCTGAGGTTTAGGGTTTACAACACATACAATACCACAAAATGGAGGACAATTATACAATACTAGGGATCATGGCCTAGCCAAGTTGTAACCATCACAGGTTCCATACACCTTATTTGCACTGTCCCACTCAATCACTGTGTGGGAGTCACAAAGACCATGACTAGAAGAGCCACGTTGAGTAATTCACTGCACTGCAGTGGCTATTTTCCATGTACTCCTGGAGACAGGAGCTGTGAAAGAACTATACTCACAGACGTTATAAATGACGTTTCTGCATGGAACACAAGGTGAGGGGGGCAGGATCTTCAGCCCTACCTTAAAATGGCCCTGGGCAGAACTGTCTGTGAATGTCAAAAGATGACTTTCAAAGACAGTAATGTCAAAGATAATTTATATTTGTTTAAACAAATACAGAGATCCAGAAATATACAGTACATACTTATATACAATGTATGTTATGATTAAAAGATATCCATCTATGAACAGATATTCAAGCTTGTTTAAGTACAGAGTTTAAAAACTTGATTGAAGATGTTTCCAAATAGAAAAGGATATTAGTGATATCTGAATAAAATCTGGAGTTTAGCTAATAATGATATATCAGTGCTGGTTTCTTAGTTTTGAGAAACACTATAGTTACAAAGATGTTAACAATAGGGGAAACTGGGTAAGGAATATACAAGTACTCTCTTTACAACTTTTGTGTAAATCTAAAATTATCTCAAAGCACTTATTTAAAATTATTCAGAAGCATTTGTTGGGATAACACAGATTGAGCTGTAATCATTTTAATTAAAAGATTTTCTTTGAATTAAAAAGGTAGGCTGCTTTATCTAGCTGTTTTTTTCAAAAGTGAGATTTTTTAAACTGACTTTGCTTTTTTAAGTTTTGATGTTTTTAAACATTCTCAGGTTTACCTGGTAAAGGCTGTCAATTTACAAATGGCTAGGTTTTTTTCCACCAGGATCCATGTACAAACATGTATAAATATCTTTTATGGCTAAAATCCCAAACTGGCTAAGCCAAGATAACCTGGCTGACTTCTGATATTAACTGACTTCTGACATTAACTATTATGGTTGACTATGGCTTATAATGCTATGTGAATATGGAAGAACCTACCTTAGAAGACTCGATGCCAACAGGTTTGGGTTTTTTTTTGTTTTTTTGTACCTTAGAGCAGTTCAGCACTATTTCTTAAGTGTGAAGTGTGCTTATTTTTGGACCCAGACATCAAAGTATTCACTATTAGAAAATACTGCCACAAATATAAAAAGATGTGTGTACAAGGACACTCATTATAGCATTATTTACTGTAACAAAGAACTGGAAACATAAATAACGGTATCCACAGACACTGACATACTATGTAGCCATTCGCGTTACATATAGATTTATATTAACTGACATAGAAATATACCCACATTTGGGGAAAAAAAACAGGACAAAGAATGTGGGAATGGGATCATGCAATCTCATTTGTTATGGACTGAACTGTATCCCCCTAAAATATGTGTTGAATTCTTGTCTCTTGTACCTGTGGACCTAATCCTGTTCAGAAACATGGTTTTCTTTTGTTATACTAATGAGGTCTGAAAAACAGTAGTAGTAATAGTAATAGCATCAGAACCTGTCTAACTTCATGGGGGATAATGACCAGGATCAGCCCAAAGCTGATTCTCACGAAGTGAAAGTCAGACATACCTCTACTCTCCAACCTTTTACCAATTCTGACACCAGCCGTCCCTCCCACAGCACACTCTACTTCTCTTCTGGGTTCAATAATCCATTGCAATAACCACACAGAACTCACAGACCATATTTACAGTTAAGTGTAACTGTAAGGAACAGGGCACAACTCAGGAGCAGGATCAAAAGGCTAAAACTCAGGCTCAGGATCAGAAAGCATGTAGGCAGAGCCTCCCTTCTTCAGTGCAGGACAGCTCTCTCAGCTCCTCTTAGCAAGACAGGCCTCCTCTCAGTCCCCTGAGGACAGGGATCCTCTCGGCCACTTCAGGACAGGACTCCTCCTGGCCCTGCCATCTGTCGATCCTGGCTCTGCCACTGGTCCCCTTCCAGGCCTGTCACCAATGGCTTTGCCACTGGTTCCCTTCCCAGCCTCTCACTGTCTTCAGTGTTACAGTCCTTGACCCATGTAACAGCTCTTTTAGGAGGTTCCTTGCCTCCTCTCTGTCTCTGCTTCTTCTCTCTTCTTTCTTCCTTCTGCTACTTCCTGCTGCTTCTCTTCCTACTTCTATCTGAAAAACCTCTGTGGAACTGGCTGTATATGCATAAACACACGATTCCTTGTCAATTTCAAGGCATGGCCCCTGGGGGGGTGCCCACAAACTGGGATACTTCATTTGCATTGTAGGCTAAAGACACTTCATTTGCATAGTCTATTGACCACTCCCTGCAAAGTGCATGCCAATCACGGGGCAGGCTGCAGCCCAGGACCAGGCAAAAAGTATCAAAATCAAGTTGTTTACAGTTTACCCAGGAAATGTCAGTCAACCTGGACAAAAGTAACAAACACTCTGGGGTAGAAAACTAGGGCAAAGGCAACTCCTCAAGGCTGAGAGGAAAAATCTCTCAAGCTGTTTTCTTCCAAGAACCAAGGCAAATGGCCACATAAAGGAACTCATTTCACCACAGGTCATACCAATGTTGGGTTTAGATCCTAACCCTAGTCACTTCTGAGTTATTTAAAAAAAAAAAAGAAAAAACAGAATAGACACAGAGACACACATATGGGGGAAGACAGAGCCAGGGCTCCTGATAAGGAAGGAATCCACAATGAGACCCTGATTTGGACTTTCAGTCACCAGAACTGTGAAAAAATAAATCTTTCCTTACAGGCACCCACTTGTGGTATTTTTGTTACAGTAGCACTAGGTAACTAAGACACTGTTTATGTACAATCGTGTACACAGATGCATGCATATGTACACTCATATTGAGAGAGATGTCTGCAAGAATGCTCATTAGAACATCAATAATAACTGTACCTCAAGATGGGGTAAATGTGGGGATGAGGGTATTTTTTCTTTATGCTTTTCTGTAATCCTTAAATGGTTTTAAAACAGGCAGGCATAATTTTTTTAAAGAAAAACAATAAAGCTATTCTTTTAAAATTATACACAGAAATGATTTGTTTCACACTCAAGTAAGACATTAAGGATTAGTATCTAAATATATAAGGAGCCCTGGTGGAGCAGCAGTTAAGTGCTTGGCTGCTAATCAAAAGGTGAGCAGTTCAAACCCACCAGCTGCTCCGCAGAAGAAAGACGTGGCCGTCTGCTTCTATAAAGATTGCAGCCTTGGAAACCCTATGGGATAGCTCTGCTCTGTCCACAGGGTCTCTACGAGTCAGAATTGACTCAACTGCTATGGGTTTGGGTTTGCTTTTTATCTAAATATATAATTTTTTAAAAAAGTTACCCCCTATTCATAACACAGAAAAATGACAAGATATTTGTTATTAAACACTGTAAATTAAAAAAAAAAAAATTTGCTGTCGAGTTGATTCCGACTCATAGAGACGCTATAGACTGAGTAGAACTGCCCCATAGGGTTTCTAAGGAACAGCTGGTGGATTCGAACTGTAGATCTTTTGCTTACACCAGCCGAGCTCTTAACCCAATGCACCACCAGGGCTCCCACTGTAAATTACAGCCCTAGAGAGCTAAGAAATAGTTATATCATGAAAACATCAGACATTAGCCAAAAGATTCTATGTTGTCAATGTTAACTGCAACACTAGCTATATATTTTTAGCTTATAGATATAACACATGCCATCACAGTATTATTATGTTTAGCTCCAAAGGACAAACTGTGTTTATAAATATCAAGTTACTTTATATGGACTCCATTTATATATATGCTGATAGAGTGTGTGTGTGTGTTGTGTGTGTGTATGTGCGTGTGTGTATATATATATACACACACACTGCTGATAGTGTTTCTACTTTAGCTGAGATCAGTCAACATTTTTACACAACAAACACAAATTTGTCTTCTTGCCAAGATTTATCTTTCCATCTATTTCAGTGAATACTGGAGCTGCAAGGGAACTTAGAACTCATTCACTATAACCCTATTATATAAGAGATGAGGAAATAGGCTCAGAAAAGTTAAATGGCTCCTCTATGGTCTCTAGTACCCTGATGTCTGATCATAAGGCTTAAAATAAACTATTCCTACACATACATTAAAAAACTGCCATCAAGTCAATTCTAACTCATGGCAATCCCATGGGTTTCAGAGTAGAAACGCACTCATGAAGTTTTCAATGGCAGTGATCTTTCAGAAGTAGACTGCCAGGCCTTTCTTCCAAGGTACTTCTGGGGAGAGTCAAACTGCCAACTGTTTGGTTAGCAGTCAAGTGCTTAACCATTTGTGCCTCCCAGGGACTTCACATAAATATCAGAATAGCTTTAAAAAAAAAAAAAAAAACACTGGCAATATCAAGTGCTGAGGAGGATGTAGAATAATTAGAACTCTTCATACCTTCCTGGTGGAGATCCAAAATGGCCCACCCACTCTGGAAAACAGTTTGGCAGTATCTCAAAAAGTTAAACATAACTTATTGCATGATCCAGCAATCCTACTCCTAGGTATTTACCCTAAAGAAATGAACACTTAGAGCTCTGGTGGTGTAGTGGTTAAGAGTTTGGCTGCTAAGCAAAAGGTCAGCAGTTCAAAATCTATCAGTAGCTCCTTGGAAACCCTATGGGGCAATTCTACTCTGTCCTACAGGGTCCCTATGAGTTGGAATCGACTCGACAGCAACGGGTTTGGTCTTGGTTTATTCATAATTGTCAAAAACTGGAAACAATCCAAATGTCCTTCAACTGGCGAATGGATTAAAATCTGTGGTACAGTCCATCAATAGAATACTACTTAGAAATAAAAAGGAACAACCTTCTGATACTCACAAAAATTTGGATGAATCTCAAAGGCATTATGCTGACTGAAAGAAGGCAGTCTTGAAAGATTACATACTACAGGATGCTGCTTACATAACATTCTCAAAAGACAAAAGTATAATGATAGGCAGCAGATCACTGGTTGCCAAGGGTGGAGGGTGGGAGAAGAGTTTGAATCCAAAGGGATAGTGGTGGTTACCCAAATCTACATGTGTTAAAATCTAGAGAGCCGTATATACACTCAAAAGTCAATTTTACTGTGCATTAACTTAAAAAATACAATAAATGATTTACTCAGCCTCTAGTTCCAAAAAGCTAGAACTTCCATAGAATGCAAAAAATTCTAATGGATTTTAAATTCTACTTTTCTAAAAGAAAATAATTTTTCTATTAGTAAAATAAAATGGTTCAATGGGTCTTCTCTTATAAAATCTCAATGCCAAGAAAAGAACATATTCAATTTGGCAAGTTACATACCCTCACTTTGCCTCATCTTCTCCATTGTGGTAAAACAGGGATAATAACTATCTACCTGAAAAGGTTATTATGAGGATCAAATAGTAAGTGCTATGTAAAGGTTTGTAAAATAAATATACACATACATAATATATATAACTTTGGAGGAGCCCTGGTGGTGCAATGGTTAAGTACTCGGCTGCTAACCAAAAGGTCAGCAGTTTGAACCCACAAGCCACTTCACAGGAGAAAGATGTGGCAGTTTGCTTCTGTAAAATTTTACAGCGTTGGGAACCCTATGGAGCGGTTCTACTCCGTCCTATCGGGTCACTTTGAGTCGGAAATGACTTGACGGCACACAACAACATATATAACTTTAGCATAGAAATGAAAGACAACTCCAAGCAATTTCCAAGTTTTGTCCTTCTGGCCAACCAGGTTCTGATCACTGCTTTTCTGATACAGCTGCCTCTGAAAACAACCCCAAGTCTAGAGTCTGATTTTCATATAGAAGTAGACATTCACTACTGAGTCTTTGCTGTATTTTCATTTTGTAACCACTTTACACAAGTAGATTATTGTTCAAACCAGGCTCTGTGTTAAAGGTTATACTACAGAGTTTAAGAAATCTCTTTCTACATATTCATTAATCTTTTCAGTTCCACCTAACATAAGAGGTAGATTCTGTGTGTGTGTGAATGCGTGTGTGTGTGTGTAGCAATAGGTGTACCACGTCTTAGAAAACCATAGTTTAAAATGCTAGGCAAAATGAGGATCTAACCTTGACCCTTCTAGGGTTTCAGGTCTTTTAAGTCTTACCCATTTATATGGAGCAAGGTTATAAATATAATGGTTTTCTTCATGCCACATTTCTTAGCTTCTACTTCAAACCCACACCTCTAAGCATAGCTTTAATTTTATCACTCCCCCCTATTTAATCCAATGAGCATTTGTTTAGCATCTACTGCAAGCAAATACTATTTAAGTATTACCAGGGCAGTGATTTTCAAACTGCATCCCAATCTTCTCCCCCCACCCTTTTCTAAAAATGAAATAGAATACAATAAAAAAAAAATAA
This sequence comes from Trichechus manatus latirostris, assembly GCF_000243295.1. NCBI lineage: Eukaryota > Metazoa > Chordata > Mammalia > Sirenia > Trichechidae > Trichechus > Trichechus manatus. The sequence goes on along the minus strand of NW_004443990.1, from coordinate 13,468,844 downwards.
CAGACTGCCTCACAGACAGTAAGGGTAAGTACTGCTTCATAAAGCTTTTGCTTCAGCTGTGGGTGTGGGTATGAATGTGAGTGAGCATGTGTGAGCATGCATATACTGCTTCTCACTGTGGATCACGGTAAAAAAAGTTTAAGAAATACGCTATAGGGAATTAAATAAACATCAGTTCTAGACTTAGAACAGTCCAGCCCTGCAACAGTTGGCTTCTGTGGTCATGTTTTCTAGTACTTGGCACACCATCTGGCCTTAGAAACATAAGTCATCTTAAATATATATATATATACACATACACATGAAATACTTTCCATTGAGGAGAGACTGGAAAACAGAACCAGCTATCTTTTGGATGCTGATTATAATGTCTGATAAGTTAGAATGGAGAGAGAAGTTTGTACATTCTTTACTACAAACTGACAGGAAGAAACTAGCCATTTGAAATGTGGTCATCTCTTTGTACTATGCATATGTTTTCCAAATATAATTTAAACATTTTTCTCACTTAGCAGCATTTTTTTTAACTTACCATATTATATGAGATTTAAATATACTCTATATCAAACAACCAAACGTTCTCCTTTAGAGCAAAGCAGACTGACATTACCCACTGCCATCAAGTCGATTCCGATTCATAGCAACCCTACAGGACAGAGTAGAACTGTCTTGTAGAGTTTCCAAGGAGTAGCTGGTTGATTCGAACTGCTGACCTTTTGGTTGGCAGCCAAATGCTTAACCACTGCACCACCAGCGCTCCAGATACACATTAAGATCACAAAAGTAAAGATTCATCTGCTTTTTTAAAAAAGTATACCCCTAAGTTTTTGCTGCGTAATATATCTATGTAAAGACTTCTTCCTCTTGTGATTAACTTTTATACAACATCTGTATTCCAAGATAATTTGGCTTTACTTACCAGGAGGCTATAAATAGCCTATTTAAAAAAAGATTACTTGTCCACTAAAACTTACCCTAAAATCAATTTTCATATTTAAACCCCTGCTAATATTGAGAAAATTACCAACATTATTTCTCCTCTAAACTAGGAAAGCTAAAATTGCTACCTGCCTGGTAGTATCAGTTAAGTCACTAGCTGCTTTACAGCAGGGTTTCTCAACCTTGGCACTACTGACATTTTGAACCAGATCATTTTTTGTTGTTGCGGGGCTGTTCTGTGCATTGTAGGATGTTTAGTAGCATCCCTGGCCTCTGTCCACCAGATGCCAGTAGCATACCCCCACCACCAGTTGTGACAATCAAAAATGTCTTCAGATATTGCAAAATCACCCCCAGTTGAGAACCACTGCTTTACAGGTTTATACTTTAATCCTTATTTCCATGTTTGGGCAAAAAGAGGGAAAAAATGGAATTACTGCAATTAAAATGAAAAATTTGATCAAATGCAGTTTTTTAATAGAAACTGACGCCTCAGTAGTCATTAAAGTGCATAGCTACATACAATTATATTTCACCAACCACTTGGTTGACAGGTCTACCAAATTTCAAAATATTCAAAATAAGGTTAACTATACTTATTTTAGGAGCCCTGGTGGTGCAGAGGTTAAAGCTCTCAGCTGCTAACCAAAAGGTCGCCAGTTCAAACCCACCAGCCACTCTGCTGGAGAAAGTTGTGGTAGTCTGCTCCCTTAAGATTTATAGCCTTGGAAACCCTACAGGACAGTTCTACTCTGTCCTACAGAGTCACTGTGAGTCAGAATCAACTCAACAGCAATGGGTGTATTTATTTTAGGTAAGTTTTTCATGTTGCTATTTGTTTACAACCCTGGGTTTCAAAGAAGTTTAAATAAACGCAGTTATAAAACTTAATTAAAATAACATTTTTAATATTTAGTAATGCAGGAAGGATTATGGTTTCAATACTATAAAATGACACAGTAAAAGAAAGATTTAGCGGTTAGAAAATCAAATCTTTCGGGTGCTGTAGTTATTTTTAGGACATTTTTCAACACAGTTAACCCCTCTTTAAGGATAAATGAATCAAGGTTTGCTCTTAGGTTAACTTGGGAATTCTCTTAATATTATGAAAATCCAAACTAGGTGTTTGAGAATATACTAAAAAAATGGTTTGAAATTATTTTGTCCCACTAAATACTTCGATATTTAATTTAAAATAGGCCATTATAATTTTCCTATTGGTCATTTGCAGGAATATATATATATATTTTTTTATTGTACTTCAGGTGAAGGTTTACAGAACAAATAGTTTCTCATGAAACAGTAGTACACATATTGTTTTATGACATTGGTTAACAACCCCATGACATGTTAACCCTCTCCCTTCTTGACCTTTTTTTTTTGGTGAAAATATACATAGCCAAAGATACACCATTTCGAAAATTTCTACATGCACAGTTCAGTGACATCGACTACGCTCTTCCAGTTGTGCTGCTATTCTCACTTTAGATGAAGGTTTATAGAACAAAATAGTTCCTCATTAAACAGTTAGTACACATGTTGCCCTATGACAATGGTTAACAACCTCACAACACATCAACACTATCCTTACTCAACCCTGGGTTCCCTATCACCAGCTTTCCTGTCCCCTTCTGCCTTCTAGTTCTTGTCCCTGGACTGCTGTGCCTTATTAGTCCCATTTGGTTTTATGGGGCTGTCCACTCCCCGGCTGAACCTCGGAAGTGACTTCACCACTGAGCTAAAAGGGTGTCTGGGGGCCATACTCTCGGGGTTTCTCCAGTCTCCTTTAGGCCAGTAAATCTGGTCTTTTTTTTGTTGAGTTAGAATCTTGTTCTAAGGGGGAATATATTTTTAAATAAAAGAATTATTTCATAGGTATACATTCACACGGGTCAAAATTTTTCAATTTTAAGTAGAAAAAAGTATATAGTGAACAGAGCAGCATTATTTATGACAGCCAAAAACTAGAAACAACCCAAATATCAGTCAATGATAAAATGGACAAATAAATTATAATATAGTCAGACAATGGCATATTATATGACAATAAACAAATTACTGTTAACTCAACAATATGGGTGAATTTCATAAACAATCTTAAGCCAAAGAAGCTAGACACAAATAAATACATACTGTATTCCACTTATCTAAGGTCTAAAAAAAAAAACAACAGGCAAAGCTAATCTATGTTGCTAGACCTCAGGATAGTGGCAACATTTGGGAGGGTAGTAACTAACTGGGAAAGGACACAAGAGGCTCAGAGATGCTAATAATCTATTTCTTGTTCTAGGTGCTGGTTACACAGAGAAAATTCATCAAGCTGTACACCTATGATTTCTCTACTTTTCTATGTGTTGTGTTTTATCCTAACTAAAAATTTACTTTTTAAAAAAAGTATACAGGGAAACAACTCCCTCCAACCCAGGTCCCTCAGTCATCCAGTTCACCCCGCAAAAGGCAATCAATGTTATTAGTTTCTTATATGCTTTTATGGGAAACCTTGGTGGCACAGTGGTTAAGACTTGGGCTGCTAACCAAAAGGTCGGCAGTTCAAATCCACCAGGTGCTCCTTGGAAACCCTACAGGGCAGTTCTACTCTGTCCTACAGGGTCGCTGTGAGTTGGAACTGACTCGACAACAATGGGTTTGGTTTTTGGTGTATATGTTTTTACAGTTATTTTATGATATATAGGGAACTACCCAAATACGTTCTCTCCTACCCAAACTTTTATACAAATAGTAGCATACTACACATTGTTCTGCACCTTGTTTTTTCATTAATACTATATCCTAGAGATTTTTCCATAGCAATATAGTTTTCTCATTCTTTTTCCTCATTCATATTGTATGAGAATATGCCCTAATTTATTTAACCACTCCATGCTGATGGACATTTAGGTTGTTTCCAAACTTTTGCTGGGTTGATTTTAATTTTAATGACTTTGTATGCTAAAAATAAAGATGTAGGGCTCCCTACAGTGAGAATCTTTCAGGCAAGGTAACTTCAACCAAACTCCAGCTCTAAATAGTATATTAATACAAGAAAAGTCAGCAGGGCATCTGGGTCATAGTCTTATGAGGAATGGTGAAAACATATAGTTAGCCAAAAAATTGAGATCACAAACACATCACACACACACACATAGTTATGTGTTTCAGTGTTCACAGGCCACTGGTGTTACTTTAAATATGTTAAAATGATACATTCAAAATTGTGAAAACCATAAGGGCTGAGTTATAAATCTTTTCATTTCTGTAGGTCACACAGTAAAACAGGTTATAGTCTCTTGAATCTCAAAAATTGAATCAAAATTCCAAAGCTGGAAAGTATAAATGTATTAAAGACTATATTCTGCACTGGCACTAAAGACAAAAAGGAATCACCTCACACTGTAATTCTCTGTGAAACCTGCTGAGAGTCATAACCCTCTGATACCACACGCACTGCAAAGACCAAGAAATCAGGCTATGGAGCTATGGTTTGCATCATTTCCATTTCTGTTCTGTTCCAACAATCCCTTCTCACCACACACACACTCTTGGTTTATCAAGAAACTGACAGAAGCAACAAGCTATCTGCTAGCCCGTTTGCCTTCAGAGGACCAGGAAAAACAACACTTACCCAAAAAAAAAAAGCTCAGTCTCCACCAAAGAAAAAGTTTACTTAACAAAATATATTATAGCTGAGAAAAAGACATGTAACTCAATCCCTTAAATTTTGTTTGTTTAGTCATCCTAGGCTCATCTAGTATAAGTGCTATTATTATTACACATTCTGGCTGAGATATTTTTCAAGTGTTCTGCAACATCTAAGGCAAGTCAAAGACCATAATTTGCCAGTCTCTCTTTATCAGCAATCCAATACTAGTGACTTATTCCACTGATGGGCAAGCCCCTAGGTAGCTCAACAGTAAAAGAAAATAAGGATTAGGAGATTCCCTGGAGGTAAATTCTAATGCATTACTGATGGGTCTACCTTATCTGAAAAGTCTCTAGATAACTCTCATGGACTCATAGACTTATCATAATTATATTCCACAAAAATGACAAAATAATTTCATTCTAGAATAACACAAGAAATTCTATTTTAAAAGGTGTATGCATGGAATAAAATTATATATATGTCCCTGAATCTACTTTTCAAAGTAATCAATCTCCTAAACGATGTTTAGAAAAGGAAAAAGGTAAATTTTTTTTTTTACCATAAAATTGCCTTTTGGGCTAAAAGACAAGGGAAGGAATTATACACACAATCTATAGGCTTAAAGTGGAGAGCTGATAAAATCTGGCAGGTAAAGGGACCTTATTTTTCTTTCTTTCCCCCACCAAAGTAAAAATGCCTAAGGCACTCAATCCTATAGCCCTAATATCAGTTTATGATTAAAACCTCAGAAGACTAATGGGAATTCTGTAAGAGAAAATACCCATAAGTATTTTTAAAAAATCAAAGATAACTGCTATACAAACAGATTAACTAAAATAAGCATCTGATGTCTCCACTGATTCCACCAGGCACTTTATGGCTTGCATTAACCATGAAAATTTACACAAGGCTTTGCACGTGATTCAACTCTGGACACAGGACTCATTGAGATATGCTAATGTCCCAAAACACCCCTTTCACCACACAGGCTCTGAATAGGCTTAAACAAGCACGGGCTGTGGGTAACACTGTAGAATTTGGAGCCAAATTTTATCTTCTCCACCAAGTTCAGCCAGCCATAGAGCAACAAATCAAGGTTCCAATAAGCACATTACACCTGCAAGACTCAGTTATGCTCCAAGTCAAATATTTCCAATTTTTTAATCACAAATCTGCACAAATGAAAGTATGCAGATCGCAGCTCCAAACCTATAAACCTTGTCGTAAGCCAAAACGATCTGTAGTTTCACTCCCACATCACCCGTGTCCTACGCATTTATTGAGTCTCTAGTATCTACACGTGCCAGGAACTATGCCAGTAGCCTGATACATTATATTCTCATAACAAATCCCATTCTGTTGATGAGAAAACTGAGGCCAGAGAGGTCAAGGTGACTTGCCCAATGCGATAAAACCGGTAAACGGTGGAGCTGGGAATTCAAGCCTAGTTCTCTCTGGCTCCAAAGAACCATCTGTCTCCCTGATCCTCCTTCAGCTAACATCACTAACTGCAATACCAGTTCACCTATATCAAAGTAAATTCAAGTGGTGTCTGAAATTATGCCAATAGCTGAGAATAAAATCATACCTAAAACTATAACACAAGACCCAAGAGTTCCCTACGAGGAAATGCAACCACCTCCTTTAGGATAACTAGTTCCAAAGTTCAAAATTCAAGAGAATCCACTTTTTTTTTTTTTTTTTGGCTGTCTCTCAACTGACTTTTTAGAACAAGGGAAATGAAACTCGAGAGTATATTCACAGTTTTTGGTAAAATTACTTAAAACCCTTGAGAAAGGGTGTTTTTTTTTTAAACAGTTCACATTACAGTTTACTTCTTCAACAGGCTTCAGACATTCAAAAACAAAATCACATCAGTAGCATTACTAATCAACTTTTTTTTTCTACAGACTTGAAAAGTATTTTCTTACCACACCACAAGATTACTTCCCATACTTAGAGCAGAAATGAAAACAGCCCTTGAGTGTCACAAATCAGATCTTGAGGCCACAGTTGCAGAAAGTGGGTGCTGTTTCCCTTGAGTAGGAGCTGCTGATCTGAAACCTCCTAAGGGAAAGGTGTCTGAAGAAGAGTGTTGAAGAAACTAAAGCAAGCTGTTTGTATTAATGAGAGTGAGCTCCTGGCACCGCTGCTCCTTAAGTGTTTCACTTCTATGCAATTGTTTTCCAGCTTCCAAGCTCTGAACTTGGCAGGCAGAACGCTGTTCTCACAGCCATTTGTGTTACATGATCAGCTGCTCTGTGGTGTGTGGGTGTTTAACTAGGTAAGTGACTGGTCAGAAGAGGTTCTGCAATATTAAACCAAGGAAGCACGTTGTCCCCTGAGATTTTAATGGTCTATCACTATACTACACTGACAAAGAAAAGTAACATATTTGCAATTTTGAAATAGTTCTGGTTTAGGATAGGCAAATAATTTCCAACAGTAAAACTTCAGGTGTGATATGAACAAAAAATATAACCTGTAATATAAGCCACTTCAAGCATGTTTATTAGATATTTAAAAAATGCAGTATTAGCAACCTCAGCATGCCTTCAAACTTCATAAGGTACATTGCATAATTATTGGAATAAATGCTATTTTTCAGGTGCGTGAAACAGGTTCTATGCAAGATTCCAAGGCTCCCTTGCCTTCCAAAGAGCTGGTTAACACCATGAATTCCTTAGCCTCTCAGAGCCCAAAAATACAAAAAAAAAAAAAGGTCTCAAACGATTCTTTAAGTGAAAAACATTGTCAAAATTGTAAGCTGCTAGAGAGTGGGAGACTATGGTTTTTAATGTCATTGCCCATCACAACATTATCACAGAAAAAACAAACAAACTTGTTGCCGTCGAGTAGATTCCGGCTCATAGGGACCCTATAGGACAGAGAACTGCCCCACAGTGTCTCCCAGGAGCTCCTGGTGGTTTTGAATTGCCGAACTTTTGGTTAGCAGCCATAGCACTTAACCACTACACCACCAGTTTCCAACATTATTGCAAGCTGGAATAAATGTTTCTTGATTGAAATATTATCAAAAGGCAAAAGCTGAGTGGAATGTAATTGAAACAAAAATAGCTGATACTTATCCCCTGCTTATTGGTAGGATGGTGCAATGTTTATGCCTAGTTCTAGATTTTAAATGTGGAAACTGAATTCCCTAACTACATTTAAAATCCTTTCACTAAAACAAAATTTAAAAAAAAGATGATTCTGATGGCAATGGCATCGTCAACCTTATTAAACACATGAAATCATATATAACAAAGGTGAAAAAACCATCTTCATGCAGTAGGTGCTCTACTACGGGAATGACAGCCTTCTTTTAGATCAGACCAATCTCAACCAACACATAAAGATTCCTAACAGGCATTATAAAACAGACCATGTACTTTGCTGTCGAAATTTGCTACATTTAGAATACAGGGCAAGGAACATACATTATCAACTGGTCAAATTTAAACAAATAATTTTGACTCCATTTTTAGTTTCTGAAAGACTCTCAGAAGTATCTGTTTTTTACAGGAAGACCGTGAAATGATACCTTACAAATACTTAACTCACTGTAATCAAAGAGCAAAACACAAGAAGAGATACATAATCCACTTTGCTGAATATTGCTCAGGACCAAAGTAATGCGAATCCTTAAAAACAAAACAAACAAAACACAAAACTCAAGTTCCTTTCACTTCTGCATAATATAGATCTTAACCTGAGGTCCCAGGACCACCTCTGTAATTGCATACAATTCTATTGCGTACAAAATTATATGTGTCTATTTCACTAAGAGGGCCCGAAAGGTTTCCACGACCCCAAAGAAAGGTTAAGAACCACTGACGTAGACATTTCCAGGATCACTAAAACTTAGCAGTTAACACTTTAAACAAAATTATACTAAATGTAGTATCCATCTGAATACATGTGCACAGTCCTGATACAACCAAGCTGTCAGTGCTGACAATCACGATGCAGCTCACCACTCACAAATCAGCCGGACATGGGAACATCACCTGCACTTAGCACATACAGGCACACATCCCAGCAACAGCAGCTCTTCATTCCCTAAGCATACATGGTTGTCAACAAAGCATGTGCTAGTTGCCTTTCCCAGAACAATACGGGCCTGGCCATGTCTGGAAAAAATACATAAACATTCTTCCCAAAATATTACCCTATTTATTTACTATACCTTTGACTGTAGATGTTAAACATGATAACAAAATATATAAAATTCCCACACATCATATGTATCTAGATTAACTGGGGAAAAAACACTCAGGTATTACTGAGAGTCCATGGGAGATGCATGTCAGAGATACACTATGATAATGATGCTTGAACATGGGGACAATCGGAGGAACCAAAGACAGACTCACTCAGGAACATCCTGAGAACATGGCTGTGGAAAGCACCCTTCTCCAAAGGCAAAAGCACATTCCTTTGATTGGCACAAGCCATTCCTGACAATGGATTCTCGATGACGGGCTGTTCCGCAATCAGGAAGTACGCGCGTGTGTATGGGGGGGGGGTACTAGATGTGATCAAAGATTGGCCTCCAAAGAACGGCATATGGGATCTTAAATCGGAAGACAAACTTCGAGGGTGAGGCAGGGGCATCTGTCATTTCTACAGGAGACAACCCTCGACAATGAACACGTTATGTGAAGATGTAACGGGGGTGTCACTACCTTTAGTATCTCGGATCTAAGAATCTTAAAGTAGTGCCTGATTGGAGAGGAGGAAGAGGTGGGGGTGGAGAAAGGTCTGCATTACCCATTGGGGTGAGTGTTGGGGCTGCCGGCGGTGCGTGTACATTAGATGCATTTTATCTCCTGGCGGCACAATACTCCCGGAGGCTGAAGGTTTGGGTGCAACTGCAGGGAGGGGGAGGCAGTGGATGCAAGCCACCAGCTGCAGGGCAGGAGAATGCTCGCAGGAAGACCAGTGCAAACCTCCCCCCAGCCCGCTAACCCGTGCAACCCCTGCCTCCCCTCAGGCCTCAGGGCAAGTGGACTCGCTGCAAAACTGGAGCCAAGCCCGGGTCCAGGAGGGTGGGAGGGGGCGAAAGGGCAAAAGCGAGGCGCCCCCGACCCAATCTCGGTGCCAGATCCGGGGCCTCCCCAAAGGCTGGGGGCTGCTCCGGCCTAGTGCGCGGAGCTGCCTCGGCGAACGGTTAACCCGGCCCC
>NW_004443990.1:13400211-13458613 GCF_000243295.1 Trichechus manatus latirostris | reverse complement strand
CCGTGTGTGGATGTGTGTGCGGAGAGGGGGGCAGGGAGGCAGAGAGAGTGGCGAGAGCGCGCGCGCGCGCGCCCGCGGGCCCTTCCCTCGCCGGCCCCCCCGCCCAACAGGGATCCGGACACCTCCCTCTGCCCGCCCCACCTTGGCATCCCGGCCGCTGGAAGCGGCAGCGCGCATGCGCAGCCCCTCGGGGCTGGTCCTGGCGCACCTTTTCTCCCTCATGCCACATTGCGAGCGCTCAGCCGCCCAGATAACCGCAGACTCCCTGCTCCACCCTGCCTTCTCCCACTCCGCCCACTCCCTAGTGCCCAGGTAAAGGCGTGGACTGCGCATGCGCACCGCACCCCTTGGGTCGGGGGGCGTGGTTGCTGAAAGGAAGCCAAAACGTAAAGTGGGAGGGAGTTCTGGGTAGGGGGTGTGGGATTCCACAAAATAGGGGGCGGGTTAGGATTAGGGAAAGGTAAAGTGAAAAAGGGGGTGAAAGGAGAAAAGTGGGCCGAAGTGAGATTTAGAAGTGAGAGTCTTCTTTGGTTTTGAAATAAAGTGCAAAAAAATTGATTGCTAGCCTCCCTGTTACTGAAGGGCAGTGTGAGTGACAGAGGACAGATATAAAGGAGGCAAAATGCAAACAGTAGTAGTCATTCCCCAGATAAATGGGGCCGCTGATAAAAACTGCAGAAATTTAGAGATTGCCAGGATGGTCAGAAACAGTAAGATTTAGAGCCGCCCTTGTCCTGTGGCCAGGAATAGGGAAGAGGATGTGTGTGTGTTTGAGGCATAGAGCTGCTTCAAGGAAGGAAGACTCCATTGTAAGTATTACAGCACTATGACTAATTAGCTATTAATCGTTAATATAATTAATGGTACTATTAGCTAACAAAGGAGTCCTGGTGGCGCAGTGGTTAAGTGCTCAGCTGCTCAATTCCAACCCCCCAGCCATTCTGTGGGCGAAAGATGTGGCAGTCTGCTTCCATAAAGATTACAGCCTTGGAAACCTTATGAGGAAGTTCTACTCTGCCCTTTAGGGTCGCTGTGAGTCGGAATCTACTGCACTGGGAACGGATTTGGTTTTCATTAGCTAGCAAGGTAGCATTTATCCAAGTTCAGATCCAAGAGAGGGCATTCAAAATGGAAAGAGCTTGGGTTACAGGGAGGGGAAATGAACTCTACAGGGTAAAAGCCTAGGGTGGAGAAGACCCAAGGCAGCAACTCTGAGGGTCAGGATGACCCTTTCACACCATAAACCAAACTTCCAAGATGTTTTCCAAGTCTTAATTGGAACTCCTTATCCTCTTTCCATTATTAGAAGCCCTCTAGCACATAAACGTTTTTAATACAGATGCAGCTACTTCTCCCCAAAACAGCACATCCCCTGAAAGAAATCCTGTAGGGAGTAAAATGACCTGAGTCTGGGACAGGGTTAGGGAAGAGAATGAAACTTTATAAACAAAGGGGTCTAAGAACTGACTCTGTCCTTAGCCCCTTCCAAAAACAAATGCTTGTTTTTTATTACACCTGGACACCAAACTCCTGAATTTGGAATTTTGGCAACTTTGGGTCACATTCTTCAATAATGACTTTCTCCAGTGGATAAACACTGAGGAGGATATGATATTTCCGCAGGTCGAGAGAAAAATCCTCAAGCAGAACAGGAGGAAATAAGCATACATAGTAAGAAAAGATTTAGATTCAATGTAAGAAAGAACTTAGCACCCTTGGGGGCTGGTAAACCTGGAACATCTGACAGAGGGGTCTAGCTTTGCCTTCTTGGACTCTTGATCCATTCCCCCACTTTCTACCTGTCCTTCCTGGAAGAGGGGTGTGCTGAGTGACGGCTAAAGTATGAGGTGACCTTCCAAGTGTTTGTGCCTCTCTTCCCACAGGCCAACTCTCTGAAGAGCTCCTAATAACTAGAATAGAAATAATGTTACTTTCCTTTTGAAGAGTGCTTTATGGTTTATGCAGGGTGGTTGTGTCCATTATCTCATCAGATCTTCCAACAACCCCTTGAGGCAGGCAGGACAGGTATTATTCCCAGTGGAGGAAATCCAGGCCAAGGAAGGTTTAAGGGTTTGGCCAAAGTCACCCAGCCGAGTAAACAATGGAGCCAGAACAGGATCCAGGTTTCCTGACTTCCAGTGTGCCCTTCTCTTCCAGAGGGCTTGGCAGGCCCACTCTGAAAAACTGCTATGGATTCCTGTGGGGTAAAACCAGGGGCCTTTGGCATGTTCTGAAGAATAATTTAATATTCAGTTCTACTTCTGCACCTCCTTTATTTAGTGATTTTCTCTTTCTTCCTCCAGGACTTGGGACTTAACCCTATATATTTGGAGCCTCATGGCCTATGCTTTGGAAGGCCTTGAGTCTTGGGCCTCGGGGCTAGCAAGGTCCCTCTCAGGAGGTTCCAGTTCCTCCACTCTCTCTTAACTCTTCCTCTTCACACACCTATCAAAGAGAGGAGACTGCCAACCAAAGTGATCGCTAGACAGATCATAAAAAGAGGGCATTTGCTGTCAGACAGATTGCTAGTTCCAGTGCCTCCCTTGTTCACCTTGGCAGAATCATAGCAGGCAACAGGTAGCACTCACATCTGACCTTATGGGGCCTGACTGCAGAGGATCAGGCTTCTGTTATCCTGGTTTCCTGGCCTGAGATAGTTCTTCACTAACTTCTTTATTAAGCCAATGGGTAGAAACCAGCAGAATCCCCTTATTTTTAATATTTTTTTTATTTTGGTGAAAGTATACACAGCTATAGAAATACCATCTCAACAATGTCTTCATGTACAATTCAGTGACATTAATTACATTCTTTAAGTTGTGCTACCATTCTCACTAACCTTTTCTATATTATTCCATCACTGTTATCTTAAACTCACTGCCCCCAAGCTTCCCATTCAGCCTTTCAAGTTGCCTTTGTCAGTTTGATCTCACATAGATAATTCTTTAAAAGAGCACAATGTTCAAAGTAGATGTACTTTACTAATTAAGATAAACTATTTTTTGAGAACCTATTTTTTAATTAAATTTTTTTATTCAAAATTTCTGTGTACTTTGATAGTTCTGAGAAAACTTCATGCATTTAATTTAAACAGCAGTAGAGATATCTGGTTTCTGTAAGCTGAGCTGGGTGGCCTGGTACAATCTCCCTGCTCACTGCCTTTTCTCACTCCCTGAGTTCTCGGGATGTAATCCCAGCTGACAATAGTTCTTATCACCTGTACTTAGGGGCAGTGGTCATGGCTCCCTGCTCACCCATTAACTAATATTGTCTGATATCTTACGGCACCAGACTTGGAACCAGAGCTCTGGTCATGGACTTCTGGGTTCTCATACTAACCTTTGCTTAGTCACTTCATCTTTTAGGCTTTGTAGAAAGAAGGCACTTTGCCTGGAAGGAGAAATGGCCAGATGTGTGAATGTATGCTGATTCATGAGCTGTGGCCAGTGGTTCAGACAGATGGTCAGGGACTTGGAAGGAACATGATTGGAAAATTGGAGACAAGAAGGTATGGGGAAAAGGTATGTGGATAGATCTTTCTGAATGGGCCAAAGAAGTGAAGATATTTGTGTCTCACGTGAATGCTCACCAAAGGGTGACCTCAGCAGAGGAGGATTTTAACAATCAAGTGGATAGGATGACGCCGTATGTGGAAACCAGTCACCCTCTTTCCCCAGCCGCTCTTGTCATTGCCTAACAGGCTCTGAAACAAAGTGGCCATGGTGGCAGGGATAGAGGTTATGCATGGGTTCTTCAGATCTCATGCCTAGAGTTCTACTCTAGAAACTTGACTATGTTCATTAAAAAAAAAAATTTGTATGAGAAACCGACTTGAACTGTAAACTTTCACTTAAAGCACAATTAAAAAAAAAACAAACTCATTGCGGTCAAGTTGATTCCAACTCATGGTGACCGTATAGGACAGGGTAGAACTGCCTCATAAGGTTTCCAAGGAGCAGCTGGTGGATATGAACTACTGACCTTTTGGTTAGCAGCCAAGCTCTTAACCACTACACCACTAGGGCTCCATGTTCATTAATACTTTGCAATTCCATTCCTTTCCTGAGAAGCACTATCCAATTCTCATCCTTAAACCCTTCCTACAGGAAACTGCCTATTTTACAGGATAGATAAAGCTATCGTGGATCCCCTCCTCCCCTTTTGTTCGCTTTTTCCCATATCTGTAAGTGACAGTGTCCAGAGATAGCTCAGAAAGCTGAACTTTTGCTTTTCTCTCACACGGCTTGTGTGTGTGTACAGCATGAAGACACAAAGGCCTTTCTTAAAGGGATGTGGGCCATGGGTACCTTCAATCTGTGCCCACTCACCTCCCACCACCCTCACTTGAATTCTAGTGAAAAATGAAAATAAATGCCAGAAAGACTCTAGTAGAAAACAAGAGGATGCACTAAAAGGACATAAATGTGGCTGCAATTGTTTTGTCTGAGGGGGGCTATTGAGATAGGCCAATGTCTCTATGGTTAAAAGTTTGTTTTAGCTACAGCTTCCTACTACCCTATTACTGCCCCCCTGTCTTGACAGCAGGTCATTACAGCCTGGCCTGGGACCAGTATATGGTTTACTGTACCCTGCTGCTGTGGTCTCTGTAGATCATCTTCTCATCTGAAACATCTGTCTGGTGTTTGATTATTCTGGTGTCCTTATCATCAAAATACATTTTATAATTAAAAAAAAAAAAACTCTTATGTGACAGTTTCTGTAAATCTTTCTCGTATATTACCTCATTTAGTCCTTCCCTCAACCCTGAGAGATAAGAAGAGCAGAAAGTGTTGTTCCCAATTTTCTTTTAACGGGGGGAAAGAATGAGGTTCGGATTTTCAGGGCCGCACAGCCAGAACTAAAACCTGAGTCTCCAGAGTCCAAGTCCAGGATTTCTCTATCACACCATGCCGTAGCCCTCTGCTGGACACCATGAAAAGCAAACTGAACAGATGTGGTCTCTGCCCTCTGGAAGTTTGGACTCAAAATGGACAGCCACGATTCAGGCAAACATAAAAGGACAAAGTGATTCATTGTCAACTCACATACGCCAATAAATAAATGAGTTACATAGATAAGGAAAGGCATGTTTACCTGGTCTACTAATGTGATCTTCTTTTTTTATTCCAGTTGGGTAGAAAAGAAGACAATGCTAATAAGGCTAAGGTTTAGGGTCATTCATTCTCCAATCTCTGCCTGTTTGCTTTACACATGGAAAAGTATTTGTAACTGCACTGCAGAATCTTTCCCGCCTTGTCTTTAACATTCTGTAAACCTTCCCTGAGCACCTACAAGTGTAACACAAGGTGGGAATCAAGAACCATTAAGAAATCACCTCTGTCCTCAAGGAACATCTTCGACCATTTCCCTAACGCGAGACGTTGGAAAAGCTTCATGTAAGCCCAGATATACCATCTCTACTTGTGGAAAATTAGCACACTCAGCTGCTAACATAAAGGTTGGAGGTTTGAATCCACCCAGAGGTGCCTCAAAAGAAAGGTCTGGCAATCTACTTCCAAAAAAATCAGCCACTGAAAACTCTATGGAGCATAGTTCTATTCTTACGTACATGGGGTTGCCAGGAGTTGGAATTGACTCCACAGCAACTGATTTTGCTGATGGAAAAAGAACAAATCAACTCAACACCTGTCCTATTGGTAGAGAGTCTGCGATTCATCTTTATCCATGCAAGGTGGCCAGTTAGGACAACAGAAAGGTGGACTTTTGAATTGGAGGGAAATTGGGTCTATCCCAGAGCAGCGAGGCTGCCAGTCCACCTGCAATAGCTTAGTTTAGAGGTGGTAATTCCTGGATATACAAGCAAAGGCAAGGAGAAACCCTCAGGTTAGGGAGTGTGAGCAGCCAAAGTCAGTGAAGGGATCAGCAGCCTCTTACGTCTAAGCTGACTGTTGCAGCCCAATTCCTCAGCTAGGGGTTCTACCCCACTGTCTGTCTAGGACAGAGTGTTCTAAGGCAATTAGGCCGGAGTTGTGTTTAAGTCTTTAGAGAAGCTCACTGATTCTTCTAGGTGGCACGCTTAATTGTTGTCTGTAATTGATGTGACATATGCCCCAGAGGCAAGCACTGAGGTCCAATTGAAGAGATGGTTTTTTTAAAATTGGAATTAATTAATTAAAGGGGGCAGCTGCACGGGGCTGTGCATTAGTGCCAAACTCCGTAAACTTAAACCATCCAACCCAGCCAACCGGCCTCACCACCTGAGGAACAATCCCCACCGTTTTCACCGAGGTGGGATGAGAGACTGGGAAGCGGGGTTGGGGCTACAGGAGGAAGGTGGGGCTCAGGGGAACTTAGCTTTCACAACCTCCAAAAGGTTTCACTCTGTCTGGGTGCAAAAGAGAAATGCCGTGGGTGGGAGGAAGGGGACTAGAAAATGTCAGAAAAAGGAAGAGTAGGCCAAAAGGAGGTATATGGGAGAATGTGGGTGGAGGGGGAGTAAGGAGGGGAAGGAGGGTGCCTGGAACTGGGGACTAGAGTGGGAGGGAGAATTGCTGGCAGGAGTGAAGAATGATGGAGCCACTCAAGTAAGGAGCAGGAAGTTCTACGGGTGGAGAGGACCATATAGGCAGAGCTCAGAGGAGGTGGGGCTCGGATGTGGGGGTGGAACATGGTGCCTGAGGCCTCAACATTCAGAGCAGGTATTCATTAAACCCCTGACCTGAGGTCATTAACAAAGCTGTGGCAGCTTTTCATAGGAGTTGAGTTAATAACAATAATAATAACAATTAATGATAATGAGACCTCCTCTAGAGCAAGTTGTTCCTAGAGCTTTGTAAGCATTAAGTCATTAACTCCCCTGGTGCCTCAGGGCCACCTTTTTCTAAACAGTAAATGGTGGTGCAGGAGAGCACAGACAATTTTTGTGCACCTGAGCACCAGACTGGCATCCTTCTGCCAGTCCCCTAGGCCCGCTGCCATGGCTGGGCAGGTTTCTCCATTTACAGAGGGATAAAATCTAGAGCTCCTTTAGGGCTTCATAAACCGTTATAATCATTTGCATTTATTTGTTGTTGTTAGTTGTTAGCAGTCGTTGAGCCATTTCCAGCTCATAGCTAATCTATGTGTAACAGAACGAAAATGTTGTCCGGTCCTGCGCCATCCTCACAATAGTGGATATGTTTGAGCCCATTGTTGCAGCCACTGTGTCAATCAATCTCATTGAGGGTCTTCCTCTACCTTACCAAGCATGATGTCCTGCCCCAGGGATTAGTCTTTCCTGATGACATGTCCAATCCTCACCATCCTCACTTCTAAGGAGCATCCTGGCTGTACTTCCTCAAAGACTGATTTGTTTGTTCTTCTGGCAGTTGGTGTTAAGTTCAATATTCTTTGCCAGCACCATAATTCAAATACGTCAGTTCTTCCATCTTCCTTTTTCATTGTTTAGGTTTTGCATGCATATGAGGTGATTGAAAAGAGCACAACTTGGGTCAGGCGCACCTTAGGACTTAAAGTGACATCTTTGCTTTTTAACACTTTAACACTTTAAAGAGGTCTTTTGTAGCAGATTTGCCCAACACAATACATCATTTGATTTCTTGACTTCTTCCATGGGCATCGATTGTGGATCCAAGTAAAATGAAATCCTTGACAACTTCAGTGTTTTCTTTGTTTATCATGATGTTGCTTATTGGTCCAGTTGTGAGGATTTTTGTTTTCTTTATGTTGGGGAGTAATCTACACTGAAGACATTTATTTAGATTCTCTAAAATGATGTTAAATGGGGTGAGTGCAGAAATGTAGAAAATCGGCCACCGCTAGAGCTGAAATAGCTTTGATGTGAAAACTCAAGTCACACCCTGAGGGCACTAGGCTGAACAATATGCTGTAGTGAGGAGTGGCCTGGAAACCCCCTCTCCCCCACTTCTGCTGCAGTGAAGCTCTAGCCAGTCTCAGCCTCTGGCTCCAAATAGGAGAAATTGAAGGACTTATGGCATCTACCCCTACAGACCAAAGAAGGGGGGATTTAGAATCAGGGCTTGAAGGAAGTATAACGAAGAGAGTCATGGAATGAATTGTGTCCCCCCAAAATATATGTCAACTTGGTTAGGTCATGATCCCCAGGGTTGTCTGGTTGTCCTCCATTTTGTGATTGTAATTTTATGTTAAAGAGGATTAGGATGGGATTGTAACACCCTTACTAGGGTCACATGTAAAGAGAATTTCCCTGGGGTGTGGCCTGCACCATCTTTTATCTTATAAGAGATAAAAGGAAAGGGAGGTGAGCAGAGAGTTGGAGACCTCATACCACCAAGAAAGCAACTCCGGGAGCAGAGCACATCCTTTGGACCTGGGGTTCCTGCATGGAGAAGCTCCTAGTCCAGGAGAAAATTGATGACAAAGACCTTTCCCCAAAACCTACAGAAAGAGAAAATCTTCCCCTGGAAATGATACCCCGAATTTGGACTTCTAGCCTATTAGACTGTGAGAAAATAAATTTCTCTTTGTTAAAGTCATCCACTTGTGGTATTTCTGTTATAGCAGCACTAGATGACCAAGACAGAATTTGGTACTGGGAGTGGGGTGCTCCTCTAACAGATACCTAAAATGTGGAAGCAGTTTTGAAACTGCGAATGGATAGAAGACTCAGAAGGAAGTGAGGAGAACTGTTAACACTGGAGAAGGCGCAGATGGTGAGAAACAGCAGCAAAGGACAGCAGCAGCAAACCGGCAGCAGCAGAACCAGGAGACCAGCACCACACAGCACTGGAACTGACCCACAGAGCGAGAGAGTTGAGTGCCTGTGCACAGGAGACTTTCTGGTGGAGTGGGGTGCCTCCAGGCACTTATTGCTGGAGCTACTGAGCTTTGGAACACTGCCCCAGCAGGGCAGATGTGGGCGTCAGGCGCGAGGGCTGAGAGGCCAAGAAACCAGAAGCTAAAGAGACAAGGAACACAAGAAGCTGAGCTGCCTCAGTCTCAAAATGTATGGCCACAACTTCTGGGGTTTCTAAGGGTGGAGTTGCAGCTCAGATAGACTGGGAGAATGGTGCACCTAAAGCCAAGGGAGCAGAGTTGCTGTTCCAGTGGGCCTGAAAGGCAGAGCTGAAGCCCAGGGCCGAGGGGTCTCCACTCAGAATCTGGAGAGCATGACCAATACCTAGAGTCTGGAGGGCAGGGCAATTGTGTAAATTGTCTCAGAGAACAGAGAATTATTTTCAGAGCCTTGAGGGCTAACGTAATGTGTTCTGCTGACTTGCTTGGTGCCTATTATCTCTTCTTTCCCTGCGATTTCTCCCATTTGTAATGGAAATGTCTAGCCTGTGCCTGTTCTCCCATCGTACTTTGGAAGAAGATAACTTGTATTCTAAATTTCACAGATGAAGAGGAATTTTTTGATTTTGGACTTGGAGTTGATTTAAGACTTTTGCTATGATATGATGGGGTGAATGTGTCTTGCCTGTAGCAAGGACATGAATTTTGGGGGGCCAAAGGGTGGAATGTCATGGTTTGAATTGTGTCCCCCCAAAATATGTGTCAACTTGGTTAGGCCATGATCCCCAGTATTGTGTGGTTGTGCTCCATTTTGTGATAGTAATTTTATGTTAAAGAGGATTAGGGTGGAATTGTAACACCTTTAGATTGCCAGGTCTTTCTTTCGAGGTGCCTCTGGGTGGACTTGAACTGCAATCTTTTGATTAGCAGTCAAGTGAATTAACCATTTGCACTACCTAGGGACTCTGAGCAATATTAAACATATAATAATATTTGGAATATACTTATACTAAAATTATTCATTGTTTATATAAAATTCAAATTTAACTGGGTGTCCTGTACTTTATCTGGTAACCCTACCTGCAGGTAACTCTATCTATATCTATTTTGGAGTCTCCTAGAGGAAAAAGCAACAGGAAGGAGAGAAATACATTGTTATCTTTAGGTTCATAGCCTGATTTCTTCCTCTAATATGTGATTTAGTTGGGTATGAGGAATGGGGACAAAGAAGATGCCAGAAGGTGTATTAGGGAAGCAAGGAACCCAGAACCAGGTGCCCACTGACTCTGATAAGCACGCTCATTGTCTCATTGTCACACTGGGTGCATGGGTAGGTAAGAAGTTGCCATGTCTATAACTGGCCCCATGCCAGTTTAAACAAAATTTCCCCCAGAGGTCTCAGGGAAGAAAGTTTAAGACAAAACATTGTCTACTAGTTAATGTTATCTAGAACCTAGACAAAATCCACCATAAAATGGGAGCAGATGGGGTCAGCTTCTACTTCTTATTTCTTTATGTCAACAGAGGAAGCAGGTAAGTCCTGTGCTGAGCGGTGTGGTACCATTCAAAGGGGCTGCGTGTTTTCTTTGTGCCAGAGAATCCCCTGATGCTTGGGTACTTCCGCCTGTGTCATGCTGATGGTCCTGTGGAAACAGGTCCCCTAGGAAGTGGGTTCTGCTCTGCATGGCATTGACTATGAGTGTCTTTTTACGTGACCAGGTCACTGTTCTTAGCACTTATTGGGCACCAAGATTTTCCAATTTCTTGAGTGCTTTCCACATACCAGAGTCCCTGGGTGGTACAGACAGTTAATGTGCTTGGCTACTAACTGAAAAGTTGGAGATTTGAACTCACCTAGAGGCACTTTGGAAGAAAGGCCTGGCAATCTACTTCCAAAAAATCAGCCATTGAGAACCCAATGTAGCGCAGTTCTACTCTGCACACATGGGGTTGCCATGAGTCGGAATTGACTCAGTGGCAACTGATTTTCCACATAGCAGGCACTGCCCTAACTATTTCACCTCTATTATTCTGTATAACTCTTCCAATTAGCCTTTGAAGTAGGTACCCCTGTTTCACAGATGGAGAAACCAAGGCACAGAGAAATTAAGTAAGAAATGATACAAGCTCACATAGCTTTTAAGTGGCATAGTCAAGACTGAACCCAAGTAGTAAGACTCCCAAGTCTACTCTCTCTCTCCCTCTTTCTTAAAAATTTACTGAGGTGAAATCCATATAACATTAAATGAACCATTTTAAATGAACAAATCAGTGGCAATTAGTACATTCATAATGTTGTACAACCACCACCTCTTTCTAGTTCAAAAATATTTCCATCATTCCAAAGTAAAACCCCTCACCCATTAAGTAGTTTATTTTCCCAGCCCTTGGAAAGCACCAATCTGCCTTCTGTGTCTATGGATTTATCTATTCTGGATATTTCATATAAATGGAATTATGCAATGTGCGACCTTTTACATCTGGCTTCCTTCACTTAGCACAATGTTCTGGAGGCTCATCTACATTGTAGCATGTGTCTGTACTTCATTCTTTTTTATGGCTGCATAACATTCTATTGAATGGATATACCACATTTTTTTATCCATCAGTAGATATTGGGACTTCTTCTACCTTTTGGATATTGTGAATAGGGCTGCTATGAACATGCATGTTTGAGTACCTATTTTCAGTTCTTTGGGGTATGTACCTACGAGTGGAATTGCAGAATCATATGGTAATTCTATGCTTAACTTTTTGAGGAACTGCCAAACATAAGACTGCTCTTTTAACCACAATGCTATACTGCCTAATACCCAATCAATCACATCACTCTCCTGCTCAGAATTCTTCAATGGTTCCTGTGGTAGGCAGAATAAAGGCTCCCCAAAGATGTGTACATCCTAGTCCCCAGAACCTGTATGTTATCTTACATGGCAGGGACCTTGCAGATGTGGACCAAGGATCTTGAGATGGAGAGACTATCGTGGATCATCCAGGTGGGTCCAATGTAATCACAAAGGTCTTTGTAAGAGGGAGACAGGAGGGTCTGAGTTAGAGAAGGAGATGTGACAATGGAAGCAGAGGTAGGGGTGACGCAATTGCTGACTGTGAAGATAGAAGAGGATCATGAGCCAAGGAATGTGGGCAACCTCTAGAAGCTTGAACAGCTGAGAAACTGATTCTCTTCTAGAGCCTCCAGAAGGAACACAGCCCTGTTGACACTTTAGTATTAGCCCAGTGAGACTTCTGCCCTCCAGAACTGTAAGATAATAAATTTGTGTTGTTTTAAGCCACTAAGTTTGTGTTAGTAAACAATACAACTCCCATGGCTTGGAGGGAAATCTGACAGCATTGCATGGCATTCAAGGACCTTCTGTTATTCGGCCCCAGCCTAACTGCCTAGCTAGCCTTACCCCCTACCCCTTCTACCGTCTGTGCTTTACATACTGAACTTCCTGGGGGTCCTCAACAGGCCATGCTCTCTCGTACTGTCTTTGCCTATGCTGTTTCTCTGCCTTAAACACCTTCTCCTCACTTGTTTATCTGACAAACTCCTCATCCTTTATGTCTTAGCTCAAACAATGCTTCTCTATGAAGCCTTTCCTACTTCCCCTAAAGGGACTTAAGGCTCCTTTTCCTGTGCCTTTGCTGTATTTTGTATGCATTTTATTAAAGCAACTACTGTATTTTAAAAGCCTGTCTGTTCCGTTTCTGGACTATATCCTACTTGAGGGGATGGGACCTCCCTTTTCATCTTTGGACTCCCTTAGCACCTGGTGTGATCCCTGGCGTGTTGAAGACCTCCAGGGACTAGAGCTCTTATCCTGACCACCAATGTACCTGGACCAGTATGCAGCCCCTTCAGCCCCATTTCTCCATTTATAACATGCATTAGGTGGATCATCCCTTCACTTTCCTAGTGAAAGATGGAACTGTTATGGATAAAATTGTGTCCCCCCCTCCCCAAATATATGTTGGAATCCTGACTCCTATACCTGTGGATGTAATCCTATTTGGAAATAGGATTTTCTTTGTTATGTTAATGAGGTCATATCAGGGTAGGGTGTGTCCCAAACCAAATCATGTCTGAGTGATATTAAGAGCAGCCTAGACACATAGACAAGAAGAACACAAACGTGAGAAGATAGATGCCACGTGAAGAATGCTGGAAGAGACAAGGATCTTCCTCCAGAGCCAACAGAGGGAGAGCCTTCCCCTAGAGCCCATGCCATGAATTTGGACTTCTAGCCTTCTGAACTGTGAGAAAATAAATTTCTGTTTTTTAAAGCCATCCACTTGTGGTATTTCTGTTATAGGAGCACTGGGAAACTAAGACTGGGACAAAGGAAATCAAAGACATGAAAGTGTTTCAAGTTCAAAAAAGAAAAAGATGCTAATCAAAGTTTTATAATATTACAATTGTGCCCATGGGCTATAATGCTCCTCTCCAAGTCTCATTTCTTCAACTGGGAAATGGGTCTAGATTAGACAAGCTTCAGGAAGACAGGAACCATGTCTGCTTTGCACCCCATTGTATCCTCAGTGTCTAGCCCTGTTCTTTACACTCAGGTAAGTTCTCTGGGGTTGGTTGGTGAAGATCTTAGGGAGGCTTTCCCATGTTCTTCAGATTCATAGAGTTTCTCTCTAATGTGAACATTCATGTTGGGTATCATCTTGAGCAAAGGTTTCCCCACAGTCAGTACATTCATATAATTGAGTCTGATGATATCGAGTAAGGTGTGTCTTCCAAGCCTCCAAATTCACCCTGAGGGCTCTCCCATGGACACATCCATGAGTTTCTTTTCAGTAGGAATTCTCAGATGGTGTGCAAGATGGTTACTCCACCCAAATAAAGGCTTATTCACGTCTATTACATTTATGAATGTTTTTCTCCAGTATCAATTCTCTGAAGATTAATGAGAAGTGAAAATGAAGGTCTCAATAAAGGCTTATTACATAACCAACACTGTGTTCAGTGCTCAGACGGACTCCAAAATGTAAGGAATGATCTCTGCCCTCTAAAAGTTTACAACCTTGTTGGGGAGACAAAACTAATGTACATAAATAAGCTGGAGAACATGAGACATTATGTACTCATATCAAGTGCATAGTTTAATGGAAATTGATGGGAATTCAGAGAAAGGGGAGTCCAACTAGAACTTGATTAGATGGTGTCATGGGTTGAATTATGTCCCCCCAAAAATGTGTGTATCAATTTGGCTGAGCCATGTTTCCCAGTATTGTGTGATTGTCCTCCATTTTGTGATTGTAATTTTATGTTCAAGAGGATTAGGGTGGGATTGTAACACCACCCTTATCCAGGTCGCATCCCTGATCCAATGTAAAGGAGTTTCCCTAGGGTGTGGCCTGTACCACCTTTTATCTCTCAAGAGATAAAAGGAAAGGGAAGAAAGCAGAGAGTTGGGGACCTCACACCACCAAGAAAGAAACACCAAGAGCAGAGCACATCCTTTGGACCCGAGGTTCCTGTGCAGAGAACCTCCTAGTCCAGGGGAAGACTGATGACAACGAAGATCCTCCTCCAGAGCCGACAGAGAGAGAAAGTCTTCGCCTGGAGCTGACACTCTGAATTTGGACTTCTAGCCTACTGGACTGTGAGAGAATAAACTTCTCTTTGTTAAAGCCATCTACTTGTGGTATTTCTGTTAAAGCAGCACTAGATGACTAAGACAGATGGGGAAGGTATCATGAAGGAGGTCAGACTTTAGCTTGACCTGAAAGGATGGTAGGATTGAGGCTGGAAGAGAGAAGGGGAAAGGTGTTCCAGGCTGCAGCTGCACAGCAAGAACAAAGGCATCCTTTTGTTGAGACTCACCGTTTTAGGATTCTGAAAGTTTAAAAAAAGAAAAGAAAGATAAAAACCAACCCTTTCAATGTAATGATTTACCCCTCGATTTAGGAAACTCCAATAAAGTTAGGGCAGAAGACTTTGAACATTTTATTTCTCTAATGCCTTTCTCTTTTTAGAACTCAAGCCACTTTCACTTTTAGCAGGCAAACCTAAAAAGGAACAGTTGACGGCTGCACTTCATATGCACAGCCTCCCTCAGCATTCTTGGGACCCATTCCAGGCCTACAACCAGGAATGTTACCCCCAGGGTGACAGAGGCACTGAGTGAGGAGACAACCCCATCCAGGAGAGGGCTCCAGGGGAGCACTCAGGAGGCCTGTGTTCGAGCATGTTCCAGCCCTCTGTCTTCTTCTCTCTCCCAACTGTCACATCTTCTAAAAAATTTTTGTATGTGCAAGGGTCATCAGAACTAAGGACCTTTTGCTTATATGAGTTTTATGGAAGCTTTTAGGGAGCATTCTAAGTAGAGAACACTTTATAACTTCTCCTGTTTTCGCCATTCCACAGAGGGTAGGAGATGAGCAAGAAGATGGAATTTGCAGGATCTCATCTTGGTTAGACAGTTGGATGAATTTTCTACCAATTATAGTAGTTAAACACTGACTCAACATCAAATAACTGAATGAGAGGTTAGACCCTTCGTTCGTGGATGAGTTTCAAAAACACGGAGCACCACCTGTCATGGGCAATTTAGCTAGAGAACAGAGGAGAGTGGATTTCACACCCAGCAAGGTGGATGCTTTCTGGAGAGGCTGCAGAATCTGATGTTTCCTAACACAGTGGAGTTGTGCAGTGCCGTTTACAGCCCAGAGGGTTTCTTTGCACATGGAATTCTTAGGCTCTTAATTCTATCCCTGCTTCCTGTGTCAGTTCTGGTGAATTTGGGAAGGGAGGGAACTCACCCCTGGGGGAGAGCAGGTTGAGGGCAGTTGTCTTTGTGTCTTACCATGTGTACATCCAGTTGGAACATTCTTCTTCCTCTCCAGCATGGCACACAGTGCTGTGAAGAACCCAGGAAGTAAAAGGGTCTGTGAGGCTGCAGCAGAAATGCAGCTCAACAACCTCTCATGGACCCCGTGGTTGTCACCCCAGTCTTACCACTCACCACATTCTAATTTCATCATTAGAGTCTAACTCCCTGATAGACTATGAGCTGTCTTAGTACCTACCCCAGTGCCTGGTACATAGCAGTGTTTAGTAAATGTTTTTTGTTTTTGAATGATCTAAATTTTTATTCCAAGATAGAGAAATCAGCAATGGAGAAACATCTTTTCAAATATGTTGCAAATGAAAACTAAATCAGCCTTAACCAGTTGCCATCAAGTCGACCCCAACTCATGGTGACCTCCATGTGTATCAGAGTAGAACTCTGCCCTATAGGGTTTTTGATTTTTAAAATATATAACACAACATTTGCCAGTTTAACATTTTTCAGGTGTACAATTTAGTGACATCAATTACATTAACCATGTTGTGCAACCATAACCCATAATCATTGTCAAATTTTAGTAAATGGCTTTGAATAAATCAGCTATAAACTCAGAAGTGCCTCCCTTGGAGAGGTCTATGTTCTTGTTCAGATGCAGAGAGTTCTGTTACAAACTGTTGAGTGCTGGGGATGGGAAGGGATACTGTTGGGTAATAGTAAAAGCCCAAAAAGTGGGGGAGGCCTCTGGAAAATAGCCTAAAAAGTTTAAATTGTACCTGATAAGCAGTAGGTAACCAATAGGGGAAGGCAAGTGGGTGGAGGTGTTATAGGCCTAAAGGTCTATTTAATCTGGAAAGTGGCAAGACCACCGAAGAACAGTGTGTCTTGGAGTGGTCTCACCACAGCAGGAAGCTCAAGAGGGAACTTTTGTGGCTGAGGGTTGAATGTTTTGGCTAGGTGGGTGTCAAGAAACCAGCAAGGATTCTAGTGAGCTTTGCTTCTGTGTGACCTCAGAGAGTTGGTGGCGGGAATAGAGGCAGGGGGCCAAAACAGCCAGGGAGGAAGAAGAAACCTCAGCACTCAGCCTGAGATTGCAGTGCTGAATTGTGTGGAGGGTGGGGGTGAAACCCAAAAAGGAAGATTTGCCTTTTCCAGAGAGCCTCCTGAGGATAGAGGCCATATCTTCCGTACCTACCTCACCCACACCTCCAAGCAGAGTGCCTTGCACATAGTGGCTGCTTAATAAATGTTTGATGAATGGGTGTTTGGCTGGCAGGCCAGCACTGGGAAGCAACGAGGAAGTGAAAGCTTGTGGAGGCCACCAAAGCCCTGTCTACTGTCACTTCTCCAACCTCCTCAGCCTACTCTTCTGTATTGTCTTACCTCTTCTAAGCCCGAAGACATTCCTAATGATTGCTACCCTCTGGGTGGGCAGCAAATGGTAAGGAAGGTGCCTTTCACCTAGAGGCTGGGTCGCTACCTGCAGCCTATCAGGCCATTCCCTCCTTTCGCCTTCGGGTTCCTACTGTCAGACAAGATCCATGTGTTTTGAAGGCTTCCACACAGCCCCCGACCCAGTCATCAGATTATCATTCACATTCCCTTCTAGTCTTTCTCCCTTTGATCTCATCTCAGCAGGTAGGGACATGTCACCCCTAGAACCTGGTGTTAGCAAATGTGCACACAACGCAATACAACCACATATACACAACACACACATACAACAGTACACACATACACACAACACACACACATGCACAACAACACACACAATGCACACACAAACATGCATCCCTTTCCCTGTCTCTGAGCCTTGTCTGGCCCTCTGTCTCTGAGTCTGGCCCATCTTCACAAGATCTGGACTCTTCCTATTCAGGGTTGCTGAATCTGGCCTCTGATGTGAAAGAGCTGGGCAGTTTGCATATCTGAGACATTGCCCTCCCTTGGAGGCTTGGGGAAGATCCACCCATATGGCAAGAACTTCCAAAGAGACGTGAAACCAGGAGCCTGACCTCATGATGCCTGCAGCACCTGCTCTCTCTTCTAGAATCCACACCTTCTCTGGCTCCCCTCCAGGCCAACAAGATCTGCCCCAGTTGGGTGAGGATAAGCATGGCTAGTGAGTAGGGGACAGAGGGAGATGGTCTCTGCCACATGACCTCAGCCAAGTCCTCCCCTGGCTCTGTGCCTCAGTTTCCCCCTTGAGAAATTCTGCCCAGGCTTCCAGAGAAGGAACTCAACATTGGAAAGTTCCCTGAGCTCACTGGAGAAGAAACCCATAGTCATGTCGTGCTCCCTTGCAACCAGGAGCCACCTGCCCCACCCTACCCCACCCTAGGAGGACTTGCTAGTTAGTGACGCTGGCCTAGCAAGGCAGGGTCCTGCAGGATGAAAGCTCAGAGAAGCCAGAGCAGGAATAATGATAATCATCAGCTGTGGCGCCTTAACTATCCAGGAATGCAAGGCCCCACGCCCTGCACGCCTCACACACCAGCACACACACTCCAAGGGTTCCTTTCCCTTCATTTTATTGCAGTGATCCCACACTCTGCCAATCCCAGCCCAACCCACCTGGGTTCCCGAGAATTGCAGTCCAGCACCAGCTTGTCCACCACTCAGGTTACACGGGAAGATTCAGCCCAACAAGACCCAAGCCAGCAGCAAGGTAGGATGCCAGCTACTTGGAAACTCAAGCTCTAGAGTTTCCCAGAGAAGACACCTGCCCACCCCTGGCCTGAAGCTCTTTCCCACAGACTCATCTATATGTCTGGTCAGCGTGAGGGCCAGGAGGTTTGTCTGTGTCAGTACAGATCTGAATTCAAGTCATGGCTGGGTCACAAAATAATTCACTATAGAACCTAGGGTGAGTTTTGTTTTTGTTTTTAGTCTCTGGGTTTAACTGCCTCATCTGCTCAAAAACATTCAAAGGCCGCCCATTGCTCATTGAAGATAAACCCAGGATCCCTTGGGTCCAGCACGTGATTATTTAAAACCTGGTTCTAATACACCTTTCCAACCCCACTCTTCTTCACACTCTATATGCTAGTCGAAAGCAACTACTCACTGTTGGTCATACACATTTCGTGCTTTTCTGTTTGCGGGGCTTTGTTCCTTCTTCTGGAATGCTATTTCCTCCATTTCTAACTGGCTAGACCCTCCTAGCCTTCAAGACCCTGGCAAGAGGTCATCTTCTCCATCACTCTGCCTGACCATCACCACAGTTGGAAATCATCTCACCTTCCTTGGAACCTCTCGGCTCTTCTTTGCCTGAACTTTTCAGGCCCCTTGGAACAGCCCACTCTGTCCTGCAGTTATGTGCGTACCTTAACTTGCCCATCAGCATCCTAAAGTCTTGTTTGTCTTTGTATCTCCATGGTGCCTAACAGCACCTTGCACACGGAACATGTGCTCAATAAATACGTGTGGGACATACATTGTGGAGAATAACAACTCTCACCCTATTAACCTCCACACACAAATATGTTTTCAAAGAGTAGAAATGTGTTAATATAAAATTTTGTAGGTGTGTATTCTTGGCTTGAGGG
The DNA here is from genome assembly GCF_000243295.1 of Trichechus manatus latirostris. Classification (NCBI taxonomy): domain Eukaryota; kingdom Metazoa; phylum Chordata; class Mammalia; order Sirenia; family Trichechidae; genus Trichechus; species Trichechus manatus. The sequence continues at coordinate 13,439,532 of NW_004443990.1, read as the reverse complement.
AGACAGCAATGGCCAGAAAAGCCCCATGCCTCCACCAAAAGCTTCCTGTAGGTGGGATGCAAGTACCCAAGTCTCCAGGGATGAAATTAGCTCTCTGGCTTAGATTCGTGGGCTGACACCATGGGAACACTTTCTTCCACCAGTCACTGCTCCAATCTGATCATTTGACTCTGCCTAGTAGGAGGTGCGGTGTTCCCTCCTCTAAGAATGACAATTCCATGCTGTCTTAGTCATCTAGTGCTGCTATAACAGAAATACCACAAGTGGATGGTTTTAACGAAGAGAAGTTTATTTCCTCACAGTCAAAGTAGGCTAAAAGTCCAAATTCAGGGCATCAGCTCCAGGGGAAGGCTTTTTCTCTGTGTCGGCCTTCTTCTCTTCCGTGTTCCCCCGCACTAGGAGCTTCTCTGCACAGGGACCCCGGTCCAAAGGATACACTCTGCTCCCGGCACTGCTTTCTTGATGGTATGAGGTCCCCCTGTCTCACTGCTCACTTCTGTCTTTTATATCTCAAGAGATTGCCTCAGGACACAATCCAGTCTTGTAGATCAGGTCCAGCCTTACTAACACAACTGCCACCCATCCTCCCTCATCAACATCATAGAGGCAGGATTTACAACATATAGGAAAATCACACAATACCAGGAATCATGGCCCAGCCAAACTGATACACACATTTTTTGGGGGACATAATTCAAACCATGACATGTGCTTTTAGGGACTTTAGTTTTTTTTGAGCACCCGCAGCCTCCATGCCCCGTAGGACTCATACACCAGAGGGAAGCCCAGATTCGCATGGTGAATCTCCTCCTCCCCACTCCCGGGTCAGAGGCCACAGGTATCTTTCTTGTTCACCATTGTGTGCTCGGTGCCTACACAATACCTGGCACCACTATGTAGCAGATGCTCAATAAATGGTGAATATGTATGTGTGTATATATATATATATATATACATATATATATACGTGCACAGACAGACACACATACACACATATATATATAAGTGGTGTAAAAAGAGCTCTGGTGGCACAGAGATTAAGTGTTCAGCTGCTAACTGAAAGGTCGGCAGTTTGAACCCATCAGTGTTTCCACAGGAGAAAGATGTGGCAGTCTGCTTCCGTAAAGACTACAACCTTGGAAACACTGTGGGGCAGTTCTCCTCTGTCCTATAGGGTCACTATGAGTCTGAATTGACTCAGCTGCAATGGGTTTGGTTTTTTCTTGAATGGTACAAATGGTTAATGAGCTTGAGTGCTAATGGAAAGGTTAGAGGTTCGAGTTCACCTAAAGGTATCTCAGAAGAAAGTCCTGGTGATCTACTTCTTGAAAGATCAGCCATTGAAAACCCTATCCATGGGGCATAGTTCTACTCTGACACACGTGGGGTCACCATGAGTTAGAATTGACAGCAACTGGTTATATACATATATGTGTGAGCGTGTGTGTGTGTATGTATGTGTGTGTGTATAGAGATTAATGGGTGGAATTGTATAGAAACCCCTCACTTGGCTCCTTATTAGAACCTTAGAGACCCTTGGAGCAGTGTACAACACTGCTGCCCGTTAGTGTTGTTAATAATAGTGACAAGAACTTTGGCAACTCCTTGTATTTGCTTAATGCTTTTCTCCAGGGAGCTCAACTAATCTTTCCCTCATCTCCAGAAGGAAGAGAAGGACCAAGGCAATGAAAGAGAAGTGAGCCATTGCAGACATGCTCTAGAATACAAGTATCCTTTGTTCTAACAGGTAAACACAATACACAGTATTTGGATGTTTAGAACTGATAAAGTAGGAAACCAGTTTATTCCCTGGGACCTGAAACCCATGACTTAAGTTTTTTTTTTTCCAAATCAAATTCTGTGTGAGATGACAACTCCCATACTGAGGTGTTACATCTCATGAGTAGTAAAATTTGAACCACACTCAAGCCAAACCCACTGCTGTTGAGTCGATTCCAACCCATAGCAACCCCATAGGGTTTTCAAGGTTGTAAATCTCTGCAGAAACAGACTGCCACATCTTTCTAAAATTTGACCATGCACCTTTAATATGTGTTTAATTATTTATAAATTGTATATATCACCTACTATTACTAGCCAGCATCTCAAGACACAATATATACTTGGAGGTGAGGTTCGTTTTTAACAGTGGTAGAAGCTTAAGTCCACATTTCAAATACTCACTTATTTGGGGGCCATCTTCATGATAGATCTGATTAGATTGTCACTATTTTAACCTCATAATGTGGCTGACAAAGAGAAAAAGTGTCAGCTTTGCCATTTTCTTGTTTGTTAGTACTTGCTGAATTAACCTGTTGCCACTGAGTAGATTCCAACTCATAGTGACCCTATAGGACAGAGTAGAACTGCCGCCTAGGACTTCTAAGGAGCGGCTGTTGGATTCAAACTGCCAACATTTTGGTTAGCAGCCAAGTTCTTAACCACTGTGCCACCAGGGCTCTGCTTGCTGAATTAGGATGATCTTTAACTTGCAGTTTCTTTGCAGGAGTCTTTCAAAGCCCCTTGTCCGTTCTGTAAAGGGTAATTTAGCTCAGGTTAGCTAATACAATCCATAATTTCATTTAATGGGGCAATGTAAACTGACACTTCACAATGTTCTGGCCACGAACTAAAGAGTGAGGGAGCCCTGTCAACCCCTCAGATACACTTCCATGCTTCCCCCAGGAGACCCCACATGCCATGCATGACCCATGACAAGTATCCATCCGTATATTTAAATAAGTAAAATTTTCTTTTTTATTTATTTTATTGTACTTTAGATGAAGGTTTAAAGAACAAATAGTTTCTCATTAAACAGTTAGTAGACATATTGTTTCATGACAATGGTTAACAACCCCACAACATGTCAACACTGTCCCTTCTCAACCTTGGGTTCCCTATTACCAGCTTTCCTGTCCCCTCCTGCCTTCTAGTCCTTGTCCCTGGACTGTTGTGCCCCATTAGTCTCATTTTGTTTTATGGGGCCATCTAATCTCTGGCTGAAGGGTGAACCTCGGGAGTGACTTCATTACTGAGCTAAAAGGGTATCCGGGGGCCATACTCTCAGGGTTTCTCCAATCTCTGTCAGGCCAGTAAGTCTGGTCTTTTTTGTGAGTTAGAATTTTGTTCTACATTTTTCTCCAGCTCTCTCTGGGACCCTCTGTTGTGATCCCTGTCAGAGCAGTCAGTGGTGGTAGCCGGGCACCATCTAGTTGTACTGGACTCAGTCTGGTGGAGGCCGTGGTAGTTGTGGTCTATTAGCCCTTTGGACTAATCTTTTCCTGGTATCTTGTTTTCTTCATTCTCCCTTGCTCCTGAAGTGGTGAGACCAGTGGAGTGTCTTCAATGGCTGCTTACAGGCTTTTAAGACCCCAGCCACTGCTCACCAAGGTAGAATGTAGAACATTTTCTTTATAAACTGTGCTATGCCAGTTGAGCTAGATGTTCCCCGAGACCATGGTCCCCACAGCCCTCAGCCCAGCAATTCAGTCCCTCAGGGAGTTTGGATGTGTCTATGGAGCTTCCATGACCTTTCCTTGAACAAGTTGTGCTGACTTCCCCAGTATTGTGTACTGTCTTACCCTTCAATGGTAAAGTTTTCTTGACTCAGTCTGAAGGGAGTCTTCGCGACCCACCTCATTCCCATCTCTGTGCCTACCATTGCTATGATCTTCAGTGCCCTCCCAGCTGTCTCAGCCACCTCACATGCACCTTTTGTAAAGCCCTTCTTTGTAAAACCCACATCTCTCTATTTATTCCCCATCTCCATCAAGGACACCACTAAATGCCAAGTTGCCAAGACTAGAAACCACAGAGTTGGTCTCCCCTCCTTCTTCCTGATCATCCCTCCAAATTAATCCACTTTCTAAGGACCCTCCCCTCTATTCTCACTGCTACCATCTTATTGGGGCTGGAGCACTTGTCACTGCTTGCCTCCCCCACTGCAGGGGCCACTTAACCAGTTGCCACTGTTCTCTTCCCCTCTTGCTTACCCTCCACATTTCTACCAGAGAAATCTTTCAAGTACACAAATCTGATTTGGGTCTCTCCCTTTCCCAGTCTCTCCACTTGCCTCATGCCTACCAGGTAAAGTACAAACCCTTGGCAGAATAGTGCAAGACCATTCCCTGCTCTCCCTGTTCCCAACTCCCACCCAACCACCCAAGAGTCACCCACCTTGTATACATGTTCCCTGTTACTCAGAATATCTTTAATGTTTCCTCTTCTTTGCCTGGTGAATTACATTACTTGGCCTCCAAGATCAGCTCCTCTGCCATCTTCTGAGCAAGGCAGGCAGAGAAAGTTACTTTGTCTCCCTGTACCCTCACGCTTGGCACGAAACTTTTGTATGATGCTAAATGTGATTGATCAGTTGTTTGTATCATCTGTAAGATGTTGACTGCTGACTACTTGGGCCCATATCTTGTTTATCTCTATACCCTCTGTAATGGATTGAATTGTGTCCCCAAAAAATATCTGTCAACTTGACTGGATCATGATTCCCAGTATTGTATAATTATGTACCCTTTTGTAATCTGATGTCATTTCTTTATGTGTTGTAAATTCAATCACTATGATCTAACAAGACGGATTAGAGGCAGTTATACTGATGAGGTATAGAAGATTCGATAGTGTCTTAAGCCAATCTCTTTTTAGATATAAAAGAGAGGGGCGAGCAGAGACACATGGGGACCTCATACCACCAAGAAAGCAGTGCTGGGAGCAGAGCGTGTCCTCTGGACCTGAGGTTCCTGTACAGAGAAGCTCCCAGACCAAGGGAAGACTGGAGACCAAGGACCTTCCTTCAGAGCCAACAGAGAGAGAAAGCATTCCCCTGGAGCTGACGTCCTGAATTTGGACTTGTATCCTACTGGACTGTGAGAGAATAAACTTCTCTTTGTTGAAGCCATCCACTTGTGGTATTTCTGTTATAGCAGCACTAGATGACTAAGACACCCTCCTTTCACCTGCCCCTTCCAGGCCTGGTATGGTGGCAGGCACCCTGTGAAGGGCTGTTGCATTGACATAGGTGTTAGGAACTTCTTTCCTATCTGTCAGCTGCACTGCCCCCCACCTCACCTCCAATAACTAATACTTAAAAATCAATTACTAGGCACCAGGTACTGTTCTAGCAGCCTTGGGTATATTGACACACTTAATTCTCACAACAGCACTGTGAGGTAGGCCCTATTATCATCCCCATTTTACAGATGAGGAAACTGAAGCACAGAGAAGTTACTTAACAGTCCAAGGTCCTACAGCTAGTAAGTGGTAGAGTCGGGAGTCAAATTCAGGCATCCTGGATCCAGAGGCCTGATCCTAATTTGTATGAGGTAGAGTCTATACTATACCATTTCACTCAGACTTCTCACTGTTCTCTATTTCCTCGACAAGATGGCCGCTGTTCCCAAGGCCAGCTGAACACCTTTCCACCCTGCCAGGTATGAGGATCTGGTGGCTCAGGTGGCTCTTTCCCTACAGAATGTCAGGGTCCTGTCCAGCTGCTCTGGACCCGTGCTCCCCACTGTCCTTGGGAGAGGCCCTCTACCTGCCCACTCAAACCCTGGGTCAAGGCTCTTTGAGGAGATCTGATTCTTGGTCTCAGTGGATCAACATAATTTCTCTGGGAGGACCTGCCTGAACCAAGCCCCAGCAGGAGAAGCCCATCATGACCCAATCCTCTGCTCACCATCTCCTCAGGCACCTGGAGGGTCTCCCCCAATTGCTCTACCTAATCAGCTTCCAACAATTAATAACATCTCATTCTCCATCTCTGGAGCTTATTGTCTCTTCTGCTTTGCCTCCCCACACTTCCTTCCTGTTCTTATTTCTCTTTACAACAAGGCTGGGTATTTTTAACCTGAGGTTTCCACTCACCTCTCATTAAGACTGGGTGGGGGTGCTGGCATGCCCAGCCTCTGCCCTCTCCTCTTCTTGTCTCTCTTAAGTCTCCTGTCTCTGCTTCTGGAGTGAACACCCTAAACTGGCCTTTGGCAAAACTTTGGAAGATACACAGAGGATGTAGGGAGCTGAACTCCCCCTCACCCCCCGCCGGGTGATACTCTGAAGACTGGATACGGAGCTAGGTGACAATCAAGGAGGACCTCGAACCTCACACGTCCCTGGAGCAGGTCATCCCTTGGTCCACCTGGATGGTCCACATCATGATGCCTTTGAAGGGGTTAAGGAGCTTCCAGAGCTGCTGTGTCAAGGTCTACACCAGTCTTCTTCAGCTTTAGTTTTGTTTTTAATTGCAGTAAAATATATATAACCTAAAATTTTCTGTTTTAACCATTTTTTTCCAACATTTTTGTTGTTGTTGTAGTTTAAGTGAAAGTTTACAATTCAAGTTAGTCTCTCATACAAAAATTTTTACATACGTTGTTATGTGACCCTAATTGCTCTCCCTATGCTGTGACAGCACACTCCTCCTTTCCACCCCTGATTCCCCATGTCCATTCACCCAGCTCCTAACCCTCTCTGCCTTCTCATCTCACCTCTGGACAGAAGCTGCCTATTTAGTCTCATGTATCTACTTGAGCTAAGGAGTACACTCTTCACAAGTATCATTTTATGTCCCACAGTCCAGTCCAATCTTTGTCTGAAGAGTCAGCCTCAGGAATTGTTTTAGTTCTGGGTTGACAGAGAGTCTGAGGGCCATGCTTTCTGGGGTTTCTCCAGTCTCAGTCAGACCATTAAGTCTGGTCTTTTTACTAGAATTTGAGTTCTGCACCCCACCCTTCCCCGGCTCCATCAGGGATTCTCTGTTGTGTTCCTTGTCAGGGTGGTCATTGGTGGTAGCTGGGCACCATGTAGTTCTTCTGGTCTCAGGCTGATGAAGTCTCTGGTCTATGTGGCCCTTTCTGTCTCTTGGGCTAATCCTTTCCTTGTGTCTTTGGTGTTCTTCATTCTGCTTTACTCCAGGTGGTTGGGACCAATTGATGCATCTTAGATGGTGGCTTGCTAGCTTTTAAGACCCCAGACACCACTCACCAAAGTGGGATGCAGAACATTTTCTTAATAGACTTTGTTATGCCAATTGACCTAGATGTCCCCTGAAAGCATGTTCCCCAGACCCCCGCCCCTGCTACTCTGTCCCTTGAAGTGTTTAATCATATTCAGGAAACTTCTTAGCTTTGGTTTAGTCCCGCGTTTTAACGATTTTTAAGTATACAATTCAGTGGCATTAATTACGTTCACCATGTTGTGCAACCATCACCATTATTTGTTTCCAAAACTTATTCATCAGCCTAAACAGAAACTCAGTACCGCTTAAGCAATAACTCCTCCTCCCACCTTCTCTTCCCCCAGCCCCTGGTAACCTCTAATCTACTTTCTATCTGTCTCTATGCATTTGCCTATTCTAGATATCGCATATAAGTGGGATCCTTATTTGTCCTTTTGTGTCTGGCTTATTTCATTTTCCAAAATGATTCCAAGGGTCATCCACATTGCCTCTTGTATTAGAATTTTATGCCTTTTTATGGTTGAATAATAGTCCATTGTACGTGTTTACCGCATTTTGTTCATCCATTCATCTGTTGATGGACATTTGGGTTGTTTCTACCCTTTGGCTATTGTGAATAGTGCTGCATTGAACTCTGGTGAACATGTGTCTGTTCGAATCCCTGCTTTCAAGTCTTTTGGGTATATACGTCCCTCAGCTTTTGGGATACAGCTAGAGAGCCCCACATTCCCTCCCGGGCCCCTCTAACATGTTCCTGAAGGTCTCTGCTACCAGGGAGCCCTTTCTGCTTCAACTTTCTCCCCACTCTACACCCAGCCTGGCTCACCTCATCATCTTCCATTCCATTCTCCACTCCACCCTCACTGCTAGTCTCCAATCCTCACGTGTCTCATTCTTCTCTGCACTCCAGGCACTTAACAGAGTAACTTTTATTTGAAGCCCAAACAACTGCAAAGGTGAGACAGATAACTTGGCTTTTAGGGTTCCATAGTTATTGTTGTCTGCTTATTTAGTTTGGTTTTTGCACCCAGCTTTTTTTTAAAAAAGAGATATATGGCAACTAAACAGGTGGGTAAGGAATTTTCTTTTTTCTTTTTTTTAAAGCAACTGCCAGTGATTCACTCCAGGCTCCTGAGCCCACACTGAATGTTCTCTCAAGTAACTGATAGTCATAATGATCGCTGGAGGCACCGAGGTATCCTAATGCGTGCGCTGAGTCACTGCAAAGGATTAAATATGTTCAGCATTGTTTTTACACTTTCTGTATTTTTCAAATTCTAATTCCTTAAGCACAGGCAGCCCCTGTATAATGTATATGGCCACTCTTCAATTAGGGAGCCGTTTTCCGTGTGGTCTAGTGGACATTCAGGACTTGTTGATTGGACAGAATATCTGCAGCTTCCATCTCCAGCCTCCACCCAGCCACACCCCTCTGCTTCACACTCTTGCAACTGCCCCCACCACTCCCTCCTGCTCAGCAGCCCCACTGGTCCCAAGTAGCAATGCCTTCTGGCCCCAAGGTGAGCCACGGCTGCACCCCTGCTCCTCTCCTTTGTCCCTGACCCGCCTTTGGAGTTGCTCAGTCATTCAGTCCACAAACACTTCCTGAGCATCCTCCATGGCCGGGGGGCGGGGGGCACTGGGGGAAAGGCAGAAGAAACCCTGTCAGTGCTGCCTTCGGGAGAACACATTCTCACACCACAGACACCTGGACAGCTACTTAGCGCAAAAGAACTGGCTCTCAGAACCAAAGGGGCAAAACAACAAACACAACACAAAACAAAAACAGTTGCCGACAAGTCAATCCCGACTCATGGCGACCCCACGTGTTGCCGAGTAGAACTGTAGTCTATAGGGTTTTCATGGCTATGAACTTTCAGAAACAGATCGTCAGGCCCTTCTTCTGAGGCACCTCGGGGTGAGTTTGAACCACAAACCTTTCGGTTAGTAGTCAAGTGCTTAACCATTTGTGACACCCAGGGACTCCACCCAAAGGGGCAATAGGGATCAAAGCAGGGTGGGGTTATCAGAAAATTCTTCCTGAAGGTGCGAGTTTTGAGCATAACTTCAATTGTCAGCAAGCCTATCCCAGCTGGGCCAATAGGAGCATGGAGATGGGGAGCCAGTCCTGTCAGTGGGACCCAGAAATCCCCCATCACCTCTGCCAGGAAGCTGCCTTCTAAATCCTGGGCTGCCCCTTCCCCTCTGGGCTAGCTGGGTGATAAAGGACAGGGCACCAGCCCCAGCAAGGAGGAAGTGGACTGGCTTCCTGTTTGTTTGTGAATCTCAGAGCAGCACCGTGAAGCCATGAACACCAACCAAGCAGAGCAACCCAGGCCTGAGCCAAGAGCCCCAGGGAGCCCATCCACTGACCCAGCACGCCCTCAACCGACTGGGAGATGCAGGGCCTCCATCCCAGGGCAGCCTACCCTCTGGATGGCCAGCCTTGTAGCAACCATGCCAACTTGTCAGTAACAGGAGGTGGAGTAACGACTTCCCCCAAAGAAGTCAAAGTCACACATTCATAATATGAAGCCACCTGGCGGCACTGGGAGCCTAAGCATTGCCATTTGTCCACCCCTTGGCACAACCCTGTTGTCTTGTGTTCAGGGGTAACTGGGCCCCTTTCAGAACCAGGCGGCATGCATTGCAGTTTTGTTTGCAACAGCAAAATACCTAACAGCCATCAAGAAGCCCTCCTAATGCAGACTGTGACAATAAAAGACGATAGATTCAACTGATGGAAACAGTAGAGCTGTTCAAAAGAACGAGGAGGACTGGTATGTGCTGCTGTGGAAAGATGGCCAAGATATTTCAATAAACAAAACCAGCAAGGCGCAGAACAGTATGCACAGTGCAATCCCTATTGTGTAAATAATTAGCACAGCAGAGGCCATGTACATATAGGCTTAGGGCTGCTAAATGCATACCTTTTTCCTGAGTGTACACTTAAACAGCCTAGCAGTGGTTGTTTTGGGGGAGAAGCACTTTCGGAGGAAAGTGGTAGGGAGACTTTCACTTTTCATTCTTTATCTGTTTGAATTTTTAAGTGACATATATGTATTTTTAAAATATTACCTGTGGGCAATGGGATTATGGTCCATTCTATTCTACTGTTTACATTCTTCTGTATCATTAAAAATAAAAATTATTAAACCAATAAGTACTGTTTGTTTTTTTAAAAATGATCTAGAGGATCAGGCTGTGTGCATTTGCAAGACAAAACAGGGTAGAGCTGAGATCACAAACTCTCCAGGAACACTAACGGGAAGAGATGAGAGAAACGTTTCACTTTAAGATCTGTACACGTGAGTTAACAGATAGCGTAGCCAATTCTAAACTCTGTTTTGTGGATTCTTTATGGCAAACCTTTGAGCTATCTCTGAGCTTTCTCCCCATTACCCCCTTTCCCTCTTTCTTCCCCATTTTGTGCCCTCATCATTTACGTTTTAGCCTGAGCCAAACAATAAGGAACAGAAATCTGAAGGAAGAAGAAGGAGGAGGAGGAAGAGGTGGAGGAGGAGAAGGAGAAGAAAGATAAAGCACTTCAATATCCGTGATCTGATCACCTGTCATTTGGACTAAGTTTGGTATTAACCTCTTTATAAAGGATCTCTGTCTCATTCTTTTTTTTTTTTTTAATTGTACTTCAGGTGAAGGCTTACAGAACAAATAGTTTCTCATGAAACAGTAGTACACATATTATTTTATGACATTGGTTAACAACCCCACAACATGTCAACCCTCTAACTTCTCAACCTTTTTTTTTTTTTTTGGTCAAAATACACATGACCAAAGATACACCATTTCAAAAATTTTTACATGCACAGTTCAGTGACATTGACTACGCTCTTCCAATTGTGCTGTTATTCTCACTTAAGATGAAGGCTTACAGAACAAAATAGTTTCTCATTTAACAGTTACTACAAATGTTGCCCTATGACAATGGTTAACAATCTCACAACACATCAACAATATCCTTACTCAACCTTGGGTTCCCTATCACCAGCTTCCTTGTCCCCTTCTGCCTTCTAGCCCTTGTCACTGGACTACTGTACCTTGTTAGTTTCATTTGGTTTTACGGGGCTGTCCACTCCCAGGCTGAATGGTGAACCTCAGAGATAACTTCACCACTGAGCTAAAAGGGTTCAGTCATCTTTTAATCCCCCAAAGCATCTAGCCCAGGGCTGCACACAATAGGTTCTCAATTTGTTGGATGAATGAATGAACCAACTTGTATACACAGTACTTGTCCTTTCCAGGTCTGTTCAGGCATAAACAGCATCCCCAAGATAGAAGGTCCAAGGTCAAGTGTCCCTAAGCACTTATAAGTGTATCATATTTAACTTCACCCCCCCTCATGAGCATCTTGGGAAATCAGAAAGAGACTTCTGGGGCCTCTGAAAGAGAATCTGATGTTTCCTCTGTTTTACAAATTCACGAAAACGAGTTAATCCCCCAAAACTGACTGCAGTGACCTGAATATCCAGCACCCTGGAAGTCTCCCTGGTTTAAAGAAGAATTAAAGTAGAGCTAGTGGCGGTCTCCCAAAGAGATGGGTAGCACCAGTTTGACTGGTGATTGTGACAGGACAGTTGGTATATTTACAGCCAGAGATGCCCAGGGGGTTTCTATATCAGGAAGTTGTCTGCAGAGGGTCACCGCAACCTGTTTACTTATCCTCAGAGTTGGCCCCAACATCCTGCTAGTACTTTCCCTGCGATATTTTTCTGAACATCTTGTACTGGTCGACACAACCTGGCACCTGCAGCAGCAGACAGGCTGCTGCCACCTGGTGGAGAGGAGAGGCTATAGCCTTGCCTGGAACATGACCTGAAAACAGGAGAAATAAAGGAACCTTGGAGAAGAGCTTCTAGGACAGGGGATTTCAAACTTTTGCAGCCATGGAAGCCTTCCTTTGACAGCAGTGACTAAGTCCCTCATATAAGACATAAACTCACAGTCGCTCTGTCGTAGCAGGGGAAGGAGGGGTCAGAGCTCCGCGGGACCCATGACACTCCTCCAAGTACAGCTGGAAAACGATCCCTAGATGACCCCCTTATTGAAAGGGGGGGAAATGGAGACCTGGAGACTAGCACAAACAGTGGCATCACAAAGACCAAAGCACAAATCCCTTGTACACAACACAGTTTGGAATTGCCCAGCTAACTTGCACCCTCAATCTTAAACAAGGACTAAAGACAGCTTACTGAACGCTAGGCCAAGCCACATATCCTGAGACCTTTGGGCTCCTGGGGAGGAGGAGCCCAGAACTCAACTCCTTCTGGATCTGTGTGTTTGCATCACAAACTAGGTTCGGACTCCTGATGGTCCCTATCTCCCCTTCCCAATGGCTGGCATGATGCAAGGGACATGGCAGATGCATTACTATCTCAGGATTCCAAAGGACTTTCCTGGTCTTTGACATTGAGGGGAGGCAGAGAGCCCCCTAGGATACAAAAAGGGAAGATAATTATAATATTTTTAGCATCTACGGTGTGCGAGACCCTGTGCTAACCATTTTCACATCTATCGTCTCATTTACTCCTCAACAACATGGCAATGTGGATATTCACTTCCCTAGTTTTTCAAGAAGAAAAAAGTTGGATGCTGGAAGTATTTAAGTCATTTATCCAAGGTTTCCCAAGCTAGTTAGCGGCAGAGCTGGAATCCAAACCCAAATCTTTCTAATTCCAAAGGCCATGTCCTTCCCACTAAACTGAATTCTAGAGAGAGAAGTCTGGTAAGGCCGGCCCAGCTCAGAGTTTCATGGTGTCGGCAAGCATTATTGCAATTCATGGCATGAAGGGGCTTACAAAAGAGGACACATTGACTCTGCCTCCCACCTATTATAGTCTGAGAATAAAAATGTGTTCATGAAAGGAATGAAGACGAACACGTATCCAGGCATCTGTGAGACTGTTGTTGAGTGCAAAGGAAGAATTTACAAGTCAAGGCACCCCAAATATAGGAACATTTGGAAACAGAGAGATGATGGGAACAGCAGTAGACTGAGAGTTTGGAGATCTGGATTCCATACCTGGCTTTGCCACCTGTACCCTGAAGGATGCTGGGCAAGTCTCACTTCTCTGAGCTTTCCCAACTTCAAGTAAGGGGTTGCTCCCAAGGACCTGACAGGCTCCTTTTCAGTTTCGTGCTGTTGTGATTTTGGTGGGGGTGGAGTTAGACAGGAAAGGAGCCCTGAAGGAAGTAATGTTGAACAGGATCCTGAGGAGGAGGATTATGGATATGGAAGAGGGAAATGGCATTTCATACGGAGAGACTGGCAAAGGCAGCAAAGGAAAAGAAGTAACCATTAACCAGAGCCAGCAAGCTTCTAGGTCTTTGAATGCTTGGTGAAGATTAAGTTTGGCACAATTTACAATAAGGAGCCCTTGTAGGTTCATTTGAGGTCTGGAGCCTGGTTGTCCAAGATAGACATGGTCTTAACCATGAGACGCCTCCATGCAGAGGCTAAAGCACCCAGAGGCCCCCAGTTTCTGGGATACATTGCTGCATTGGGCTCCCTTCCTTGACTGTGGTCTCTCCTTGCTTTGGAAGGACAATCCAGCAGCAAACCCTTCCTGGAGGGCAGAGGAGCAGAACAGAAGTGGTTTTACCCAGACCTGGAGATCCTCAGACTGCTAGGGGACCATGGGGCTCCGCTTCCTTCCTATTCCCACCTGTTTGCTACCCTACCTTCGCCTTCTGCCTAGTTCAGAAACACGTTCAAACCATGGACGCAGGGGCTATAGCTCTGTGTGCCAGGGCCCTTTGAGTCCAACATAACTTTGCCTCCCAGATCACCAAAGCCTTGGATACAATCAGGGAATCTGGTGACAATTATACTGATATCTGACATAAAGCCCTCAGTTGTCCTTGGAGCCTGAGACACCCACATTCCAGGGTTCTTCTCTTTCACCAGTGTCCCCACTCTTCTCCAAGGCTATCTAATCCCCTAGGTCAGGGGTCAGCACATTTTTTCTGTAAAGGTTCAGATAGTAAATATTTTAGGCCTTGAAGGGCATACGATCTCTGTTGTAATTACTCAACTCTGCCACTGAGCAAATGGGTATGGCTATAAGACTGTTTGTGGACACTGAAGTTTGGATTTCACATAATTTCAATGTGTCACAAAATACTGTTCTTCTTTTGACTTTTTTCCAACCATTTAAAAATGTAAAAACTTTTCTTGTAAGCAAAAACAGGTGGCGGGTTGAGTTTGGCCTGTGGGCCGTAGTTTGCCAACCCCTGACCTAAGTGTTTGCCGCTTAAGCTTAGATGGTGCGAGTGTTTTGTTGATGATATTTTTTCTGGGTAATACAGACAGTTTGTCTTGTCCACCGAGGGAGGATAACAGATTTAACCTCCCCAAAAGTAGTCTTGCCTTTTCAGATTTACTTTCTTTTCTGAAGTAGCTTGGCTGGTGGGTGCTGGACAGACACCTCCTCCCCTCTCGCCCAGTGTCATGTGCAACCGCATCCTGTTCCAACCATAAACTGGTTTCCCCAAGCCCAGTATATTTCCACTCATTCTCTCCTCTAGCGATGTGTGTCCCGGCCTTGCCAAGGCACCTCAGCCCCTACCAGCTGGGACAGGCCTCATCATTCTTTTTTTGTTCAATCCTCAATCCCAGTGTTGCCAGAGTTCCTGAATCAATGCCTCTTTTATAAAGGAAGAACTTATATGCAAAGGAAAAGTTTGGAAGAAGGCAGCTAGAGGTGAATTCCTGGAGACGGGAGATTTTAAGCTTGGCTTGAGACAGGGAGAGGGATAGGTACTGAAGGAGGGAGGAGAGAAAAGTGGTTTTCCAGACAGAAGCAGGAGAGAGTGAGCTATGGACAGGCGACAGCGATGCCGTGAAGTGATAGGGATGAGTCTGGGGGATCGGTTCAGACTAGGACATTAGTGGATGGGTTGGCCCACCTAGACCCAGAAAACCCCAATTCAGGGTAGCTGAGGCAACTTAATATAATGGCATGGGAGGAAAACTCAAGAGCCTCAACTTCCAATCTTATTTCTAACCTAACTCCCAATTTCTTCACCTGTTCATTCGATGGAGTCCCTGGGTGGCACAAATGGTTAAGCGCTCAACTACTAGCCAAAAGGTTGGTGGTTCGAACTCTCCTAGAGGCCGCTCAGAAGACAGGCCTAGAGATCTGCTTCCAAAAGGTCACAGTCTTGAAAACTCTATGGAGCGGTTCTACTCTGCACACGTGGGGTCGCCATGAGTTGGAGTTGACTTGACGCAACTAACTGCAATTCATTTGACAAACATTTAGTCATTTACACCCAGCCCCAGGCATGTTTGGCTTGGGAAGATCAAGGAGTGATTGGGAGAAAGAAGGGAAAGTGGGAAAGTTGAATCATATAAGGATCCTGCCCTCCATAAATTTACAGTAGGAGAACAGGCACACAGACACACATAGGCAACTACAATCCGATGAAGAGTGCTAACTGCCTTAGGAGAATGTGGATAAGGTGCTCCAGCAATGACGGAGGGGTGGGGTGGGGCACCAGCAGAAGCTTTGTGGAAGAGAAAGAACTCGAGATAGGACTGGCAGGATAAGTGGCATGTGGACTTGTGCCTGTGGGGGAAGGGCAGTCCAGGATGAAGTGACACTGTGAGCAAAGGTGATGTGGTGAAAGCATGGTGCACATGCAGACAAGAGCAAGGAACTCGGTTTGGTCATCTTTCCATTGGGGGCACTGTTGGCATTACTTTTGGGGCAATTCTTCATTTTGTGAATCTGTCCCATGCACTGTAGGTCACATAGCATCCCTGGTGCTCCTTCTCCCCCTCACCTCATGCCAGTGGCCACTGCCCCTTTCCACTTGCATTTTTAAATACCACTCCCTACCCTGTGAGAACCACTAGGTAGGTTTGGGAAGGCCAGTGGTAAAATAGGTTAGGCTACAAAGGTAGTGAGTGGTAGCCAGCCCATGGATGGCCTCGAATGCCAGGACAAAATATTTGCACCTTATGAAGCAAGCGAAGAGTGACCCCTGAAGGCTTTCAGCAAGGAGTGGATGAGACCTGCTTTGGGGCAATGAAGTGTGCAGCCGTGTGCAGGATGAAGGGAGGCTGAGGAAAGGCAAGGAAATCAGTACAGCCTCCCGTGCCTTCCTCACCCAGGTTATTTTCAGTCAGGGTGGACTGTATTGCCCACAATTATTGGCATATGGCAAAGGTCAAGGGACGTTCCTAACTGCACATTCTAACTGCTAACCGCTGGAATCTCTATTGTTGTTGCTGCTGGGTGTCATCAAGTCGATTCTGACTCATAGCAACCCCATGTGACAGAGTAGAACTGTCTCATAGGGTTTTCTTGGCTATAATATTTACGGAAGCAGATTGCCAGATCTTTCTCCCATGGAGCAGCCAGGTAGGTTTAAACCTCCAACCTTTTGGTTAACAGCCGAGTGCTTAACTGTTGCGCCACCAGGGCTCCTGAATGTCCTGTTAGATAACCAAAAAATAAAAATAAAAAACAACCCATTGCCATTGAGTCTGACTCCTGGCAACACCTTGTGTGTCAGAATGGAACTTCTTCATAGAGTTTTTAGTGACTGTAATCTCATATAAGTTGATCACCAGGGTTTTTTTCCTCAGTGCTGCTGGGTGGATTTGAACCACCAACCTTTTGGCTAGTAGCTGAGTGCAAACCATTTGCACCACCCAGGGACCACTTATTAGAATGCTGTTGTTGTTAGGTGCTGTCAAATAGGTTCTGACTCATAGCGACACTATGTACGACAAAACAAAACACTCATTTGTCAGTTTGTCATACTGTGGTGGCTTGTGTGTTGTGACATTGGGAGCTATGCCACTGGTATTTCAAATACCAGCAGAGTCACCCATGGTGGACAGGTTTCAGTGGTGCTTCCAGACTAAGACAGACTAGGAAGAAGGACCTGGCGGTCTACTTTTGAAAAAATTGGCTAGTGAAAACCTTAGGAATAGCAGTGGAACATTGTCTGATATAGTGCCAGAAGATGAGCGCCTCAGGTTGGAAGGCACTCAAAATACGACTGGGGAAGAGCTGCCTCCTTAAAGTAGAGTGGACCTTAGTGATGTGGATGGAGTCAAGCTTTCAGGACCTTCATTTGCTGATGTGTGCACGACTCAGAATGAGAGGAAACAGCTGCAAACATCCATTAACTATCAGAACGTGGAATGTACAAAGTATGAATCTAGGAAAATTTGAAGTCATCAGAAATGAAATGGAACACATAAAGATCGATATTCTAGGCATTAGTGAGCTGAAATGGACTGGTATTGGCCATTTTCGTTCAGATAATCACATGGTCTACTATGCCAGCAATGACAAATTGAAGATAAATGGAGTTGCATTCATCATCAAAAAGAACATTTCAAGATCTATCCTGAAGTACAATGCTGTCAGTGATAGGATAATATCCATATGCCTACAAGGAAGACCAGTTAATACAAGTATTATTCAAATTTATGCACCAACCACTAATGCCAAAGATGAAGAAATTGAAGATTTTTACCAACTTCGGCAGTCTGAAATTCATCAAACATGCAATCAAGATACATTGATAATTACTGGTGATTGGAATGCAAAAGTTGGAAACAAAGACGAAGGATCAGTGGTTGGAAAATATGGCCTTGGTGATAGAAATGACGCCGGAGATCGCATGATAGAATTTTGCAAATACCTTTTTTCAACAACATAAATGGCAACTATACACATGGACCTCACTGGATGGAAAACAGAGGAATCAAACTGACTACATCTGTGGAAAGAGACGATGGAAAACTCAGTATCATCAGTCAGAACAAGGGCAGGGGCCGACTGCAGAACAGAGCATCAGTTGCTCATATGCAAGTTCAAATTGAAGCTGGAGAAAATTAAAACAAGTCCACGAGAGCCAAAGTAGGAGCTTGAGTATATCCCACCTGAATTTAGAGACCACCTCAAGAAGAGATTTGACACATTCAACACTAATGACCTAAGACGATGAGCTATGGAAAGACATCAAGGACATCATACATGAAGAAAGCAAAAGGTCATTAAAAAGACAGGAAAGAAATAAAAGACCAAAATGGACATCAGAAGAGACTGTGAAACTTGCTCTTGAACATAGAGCAGCTAAAGTGAATGGAAGAAATGATGAAGTAAAAGAGCTGAACAGAAGATTTCAAAGGACAGCTTGAGAAGACAAAGTATTATGATGAAATGTGTAAAGACCTGGAGTTAGAAAACCAAAAGGGAAGAATACGCTTGGCAATTCTCAAGTTGAAAGAACTAAAGAAAAAAATCAAGCTTCAAGTTGCAGTCTTGAAGGATTCTGTGGGTAAAATCTTGGAACATCACAGGAAGCATCAAAAGCAGATGGGAGGAATATACACAGAGTCACTGTACCAAAATTAATTGGTCAACGTTCAACCATTTTAGGAAGCAGCATATGATCAAGAACTGATGGTATTGAAGAAAGAAGTCCAAGCTGCATTGAAAGTATTGGCAAAAAAACAAGGCTCCAGGAATTAATGGAATACCGAGACGTTTCCACAAATGGATGCAGTGCCGGAGGTGCTCATTCAACTATGCCAAGAAATTTGGAAGACAGCTACCTTGCCAACCGACCGGAAGAGATCCGTATTTGTTCCCATTCCAAAGAAAGGTGATCCAACAGAATGCAGAAATTATCGAACGATATCATTAATATCACATGCAAATAAAATTTTGATGAAGATAGTTCAAAAGTGATTGCTGCAGTACATCGACAGGGAACTGCCAGAAATTCAAGCTGGATTCAGAAGAGGACATGGAACGAGGGATATCATTGCTGATGTCAGATGGATCTTGGTTGAAAGCAGAGAATACCTGTCAGAATAGCATTTGCTAAATGAGGATTCCATTGTCTTTCCCTATCTTTCAAATAAACCCGCCTGGGGATGATCACAGACTGCTCATCCCCATCAGTTCACACTGGCAGAATTTGCTTAAAACTAACAAAAGTAAAGGAAATGGCAACCCTGTGAGGGTTTTTCCTCTCGTCTGCCTGTCCAGGGTCCATTGCATTCTTAGTAAGCCATCCCCGGAAGCTTGAACAAAGGGACTGTTCAGCCTGAGCACAGGAGAGACAGAGGAAGACACTTCCTGCTCTGTCCCTTTCCTGAACAGGACATGGCTTTTGATCCAAGGCCCTGAGAATCCTGGGCTGATAAAGGCCCAGTGTGGCGGCTTCTGGAGCAACCCAGAGGCCATCAAGGGACTCCTGGGCTAAGCAGCCAGTTAACAGGCCCTGAACATTTGCGAAAAGAATTACTGGGCAGAAGTCAACGCAGAGCAGGAGGAGGCCCCTGGGCTGCCATTGCGGTGTGCCCGTCATCTGTGGCAGGGAGGCTAATGGCAGAAACAGCAGGAAACCGACCTGTCGCTGAAAGGGCCGACCTGAAGGCAGAAGGAACCCAGAAGCTGGGAGTGGAGCTTTTCAGCTCAGGGCTCCCCTACTGACACCTGCAGCACGAAACCCAATCGCCAGCCAAATACAGGAAACGCCACTGGTCTTTTAAAAAGGGCCTGGGGAAGAAACAGGAGCCTCCTGTCCCGGCCACCCAAAGGGTGTCCAAAGCAATAAATGGCAGGAAAGGGCCACAGCATGGATGCCGATCTGGAACTTATTTAGGAATTATGCTCTTTCTGCTTCAGTCTTTAGCGTGCTTTGAGTCCAGGCACCTCATCATTTGCAGGCCTCGTGTTCTTCCAGCAAAACACCATGAGTGGGAAGAGGAATTCTGGGGCCTGAGATAAATGATACTGGGGGAGGTGGCAGGGAGGTGGGTAGATGGCGGCACAGGGGAGGATCAGAATGAGGCTCTTGCTGGGAGCTTTGCGGTTCAGCCGAGGGTCAGGGGCCTGTCACACAGTCTGCTTATGGAAAGGAGGCTGGATGGGAAGGAACTAGATCTGTGTCGAGAGGCCCTGGGAGAGGTGCAGGATGTAGGAACTGAGATAACTCAACCCCCAGGTCCACCCCAAATCCACGCATCAGGTCCCCCTCTTCCCCAGCTGACAGCTGGCCCTATCATTCTGGGACAGGAAATGCAGAATCAGGTCGGAGACCAGCCTGCAGACCTCTTAAAGACCCCTCAGCAGCCAGGTGGTGGGTGCAGGGATTAGTGAGAGCAGAGGTTAGAGCCCAGTCAATGCTCAGAGTGCTCCGTGCATGTTGTTTCCAGTTTTCTTAAAAAGACTTGAGGTGGGTGACTGGCACAGTGCATGTCGCAGTCCCAGGCCTGTTTAAGCTCCCCACTATCCAAACTGCACACACTTGCTCCCCTGCCCCAAATGCCAAGTCATTTCCACATCAAACAGTAGGCAGCATAAACCCACTGCAGAGCACCCAAGCCATCTAACTTATGTCAAAGTCAAATGAGAGCATGTTGAGGGCCATCTGACACGTGCACTTTCTGTCAACTGCATGGGGGAAAAGTGTTGCTGACATTGGTGGGCAGGCCTCTAATTCCCAGTTAGGGATAGTGGTACCAAAAGCCACATGCAAAGTTAACCAACCTCCACCCACTCGTCTCCTCTTGTCTAAGAACCCATCTCCTGACAAACCTCACCCCGTACCGCTGAGATTCATTTCAGGCTTCGGATGGATCTGGAAGACAGCACAAAGCATTTTCCAAAACCAAGGCATTTTCTGCCTTGCTGGAGACTCTGTCCCAGCTGGCGATACAAACATGTGCACACAAAAACTCCAAGAACGCTCTGTTCTGGTCCTGAAGCTCCCACAAAGACACATAAGGCTGCGCTAGGTCTGGGTGTCATTTATTGACAGTTTACACACATTTTTTTTTTCCCATGGCTGTTGCCTTCAGAGTGCAGGCACAGAGCCCTCTAGAAGGGCAGGCTGGAATGAGGGAGCCAGGAAATCAGCCCCAGCAGGATGCAATCCTTCAAGCTGGAATTCCATTGAGTATTTGAGGGGGACCACGGTGGGAGGTGCAGTAGGAGGCTTCCACAGTTCTCACATCTCAGTCCAGGCCTCCTCTCTCACCTATCCAAGTCCATCCCAGTTTTAGGACCCCAGGGGGCAGCACAATCAGGCCCACCCACCTCAACAGGGGCAGATTCTTCAATTCATGCCCGGTTTGCACACACCTGCTTCCGCTGGCCCCACAGTTAAAGACAATCAGCCTTATGGTAAGAGACAAGCTACTTCCTCTCTGACCCTCCCTGGGACCTCTTCAGCTGCTCTGTGCAGCAACCACTGAACACGGAGACTTGCCTTCTCAGCTCAGCTGTGTGTGCCACCTTCCTCAAATCGTCTCTAAATGAGTTTCAGGCTACAAGTTTACTCAAACCAACAACTACGCCCCCCTGTGAATCACATACGCTGCTTTGCCTTTCTTCTGCCAATCACCAGTACCTAGGCTGAAGCGCCTGCAGGCCCCAAGCAGGGGGCCCAAAGCCACTGCATAGGCACTTGGCACTTTTTGGTAGTGGGGTTAAGGAGGAGGGATAGAAAAGTGAATGGGTACGGAAAGAAGAGCTTTATTTGGTAGAGTAATTAGAGATCTGAAGTGATTTTATTTCCTTCACTATTTAAGCCAGTCATGAAATTTCACAGTGATTTCTGGGGTGGGAGCAGAAGGAAGGCTGTGTTAAGAATCAACAGGGCTGTGGCTGAGTCTACCCGAGGAGGCGCGGTCAGGGCTGCCTCACTGGGGCAGCTGGAGGAGCACTGACTGCCCATGTGGCAGGTAGGTGATGTTCCGAGAGCGAGAGAGCTGATATGCAATGTCCTCTGCAGCTTCCAGCTTGCGCAGCTCAATCAGGCCATCCCCCGCGGTGGCCAGCGAGTTGGCGATCAGCTCAGCTGCCTTGGAGTCGCCCTCAGCGGAGATGATGGCTGCCTTCTTCTGCTGCTCAGCCTAAAAGTGGAAGTGATCAAACCTCAGGGCACTGGATGTCAGGCCACCAGGGCCAAGGAAGGACTGGTGGGGCACTTTCACTGGCTCCTGTAGAACCTCGGGGAATTTAGCTGTCTCCATCTCCCTCTCCTCCTGATGGGGTCAACAAGTACATTTTCCATGCAATCCTCCTCTTTCCTTTAATGCCCACTTTGGATAATTATAGGGATACATTATCTGCTGGCCACATAAATATCTGTCTTATTTCAAAGTTCTCATTAACATTAATAGCAACCTCATTCAGTCACCTTTCTCTGAGCTTGGAGGATCCAAGGCCAAGGGAAAAGAGAGGTGGAATCAATCCTCAGGCTCATCTTTCCCTCTGGTGCCAAGTCAGACTGACTTTCATGAAAACCAGCATAGCTAAGAAGAACAGTTTGCATTTGTGACTCTCACAGGTGCTTCCTCTGAGCAGTTCCTGACCAGGAACCCAGCCACCCAGAATGTGATCTCCTAGGCCTTCCCTCTTGTTATCAACAGGATGACATCTATCTGCTACCCATCGTCTTTGGAAGCATGGGAGGAAAGTACAGTATCAAGCCTCTCGGAGATTAACACAATTCAAAACTGCTAGGCTCTGTGTTTGTTCACTCAATTAAGTATTTCCTGAGCAACTAGTATGATCAGGCAAAGCTCTAGACTCCTTCTAGGCTCTGGAGACGTGGCAGATACAAAGCAAAAAGAGTCCTTGCCCACATGGCATTCAGTCTCTAAATGTCAGCCATCCATATATCCCTCTTTTCCCCTGTTCTAAGGACTAAGGGGTCTTGGATTAGGAATAATTCAAGTGATGGTGGGGAGAGGGGGCAGCAAGAAATAAATACACCTTTGCAAAGACCAGGAAGACCAGGCTGCTATGCAAACAGATTTGTGCCCCATTACATTATTTGACACATCTGGATGGATTTAGGGCTTGAAAAAAAATCTAGCGACGACAGCACATCTGGTGCACTGTTTGATCCTTTTTAACTGTGAGCTTTCACTGTGTAACCTGGTTAAAAATGACTTCCCAGTGAAGCTGAAAATATTCCAGGTGAAACACTATGATTTGTAGGAGAGTGTTTCTGATCTTAGGGAAGCGGGAAAAAAATGACCCTCACTGGTTTAGGAGCGTAACTTCACATATCCCTGACTAGCCCCCCAAGACTCTGGAACTGATTGTAGGAGCACGGTACCTTCAAATCCCCTTCCGATTACCTCGAAGGAAGAGATGACAGATGATGAATTTCCAGGCCACCCAGCAAACAGGGAAGCTGAGCAGAGGAGAAAGGGAAAAGAAAGGCTCCTGCCATCTGGTGGAACACTCACCTTTTCCACCACAAATCTGGCCCTCTCTGCTTCCTGCTGAGCCACCTGCTTGGCTTCTACTGCTTCTGTGAACTCCTTTCCAAAGGTCAGATGCGTCTAAGGGGAGAGAGTGAACACAAGATGAGGCGGTGTAATTGCTTACACAGCACTGCCGTGAGGCCCCCACGGCCACTGGAAAGAAGAGGCCAGGGATGGCTCTAGCAGCTGGAGGCACCCACAGGGCCAGAACACCCTTCCACTTCCACATCCCTGTCCAAAGTGAGTTCATACCCCAGAATCCTTGGCTGCCAAACTGCTCCTGTCCATCATTCTGTCACCTCGGTGTGGCCGTCTCAGGTAGAAAATGGCACCGGGGGCTCTCGCTCGGGCCCATAGGCACCAGAACGTCCTACTCAGTAGACCCCCTCCCTGGGGAGCACACCCGGAGGCTCTAGGACCCCCGCCATTGACTAGTGCTCTTCCAAGGTCCTTTGATTCCCTGTTCAAAAAGCCCCAAAGGAGGCCAGATGGAAAACAGAGCCCCTGAGAGTGGGGGATGCAGCTGGTTCTCAGAGATTCCAGAGCCTGATGCTCTCTGCTCATGGATTAACCAGTCCACTCCTTTCTCTCAGCACCTCCACCACAGAACAGGGAGAGGAAGAGGGAGACAGTGGTACTCAAATCCTGCTATTCTCTATATGCGAGTGGCTCTGGTAAAGGATTTAAAAGAACTAGAAGGCAGTTAAGGCATTGCTCAGGGTGAGGATTTAAAATTCTGATTACCCATACATTTCTTTTTCCTAATACCATGAATAACTGACACTTGGCTGAAGTGACTGTCCCTAATAGTGCAAGCAATGGGAAATGATCTCAGAATTCCTAATGCCTAGTCTAGAGTGATTTACTTACTCAACCCACTTTTCATTAAAAAGGAAAAAAATAAAGGGAAGAAAAGTATCGGTTTTTCTATCAAGTTCCTGTTTGTTTCCTTTCCTCCTCTATCCTCCCAAGCCCTGCTTTTTTACATATAAGCGGCCCAAAACCTCTCCTGAAGACTAAATGCTGGTCCCACTTTCTTCCAGGATTTTTAACACCCCTCGTAAACTGCAGCTGCTCTACTCTGCCTGCTCCATTTCTGGACTCTGGCTCAAAGTTTGGAGAAGAACATGCAATCCTGAGAAATGAAAAATGAAATGTGTAATTAAAGAGTAAAATTTACTTCCAAAAGGGCCAGCTGAGGGCAGCAAATTCCCCATGAAATCTACTTTTCTTCTCACACCTCTTGGACATGGTTTCTTGTGGTCAGCCAACATTTCCCCAGAATGGAGTACGTGGTTATAGTCTAGCAAAGTGCCAAGCTTTTTCTTAGGTTTTACTTAGCATTGTCTCACAGCCAAGGTGTTCACATTAACAGTAACTGGGGAAAAGCCTGAGGAACTGCTCTTTTCAGAGCTAAATGGCTGCAGCCTGGAAACTCGCCAGTAGAGGGAGCCCACAAGTCCTTCCACTTTCAGCAATTGCTGGAAGGTGAAGCAGTGCCCTGTGGGTCAGGACTGGGTGTTGTGGAGTGTGGCTGTTTAAACAGCTGCACAGATGCTGAGGGGGAAATGGTGCCTTTCCCTAGCGATGCACAGGAGACTTGAACAGGAATACTCTACCTCCCTGCCCAAACAAATCACTCCAATTGGTTTTTCCCAGAGAAATCTAGAAACACGACCCTTTCCCCTCACCCTCCTCAATCTGAAAAGCTATCCTGCCTGTATGGCTTTCTGTCTGAGTTATGACATTCAATGTCATAAAAACACACAGACTATAATGTCCTAAGAGGACAGCTTACACCTCAGAGATGTCCCTTGCCCCACATACCCGGCTTTGGGGGAACAGAGCCACTCATTTACACTCTATCACCTTTCACTGGGGGTTCCCAGAACTCACTTCACCGAGCTTTGGACCAGAGTGTTAGAAAATTCCCAGGGGTCAGGCAGGGAGGTCGAGCTAGGGGAAAAAAAGACCGTCTGAGCTGTTCTCTAGATGGTGCCAGGCACCTTCTTCCTGTGTCAAACAGGGTTAACGAGACATCCCTTGCTGGGGCACTCTGGGGAACACTCGTATTGTTGAGAAGGTGAGTGATTTAGCAGTTTGGGACCATCTGGGTAGGGCCAGAGGTCATAAGAAAAATGTGTGTGCTGGAGCAGAGGTAATAGAACCCTAACCTGAAAACGAACCCAAGGAGACTGCCTCATGTTTCCAAGTCTCACATCAGGAAGGCAGAAGGCAGGACTTCACATCGCCTACCCAGAAATGGAGCCAGACACCTCAACAAGAACTGCACGCCCTTCCCCGCGGCCTCGCTGCAGATCTTACCAAGGACACGTCATCCAGGATGAGGCCAAAGGTGGCCGCTCGCTCCGTGAGGTCATCGCTCACCTGTCTGGAGACCAGCTCTCTCTGGGTGATTAGCTCTCCAGCATCAAAGCGAGCCTGGTACCAAAGGGAGGGCAGAGGAGCAGGACAGGATAATGAGGAGGCGGAAAACCACCATGGACCTACACAGCCACATCCCAGCCAACCACTACCAAGTCCTTCCTGCCTCCTAGCAACATCTTGGGGCTGCCCAGCAGGCTGCGGGTGGAAGGGCCCCTGTGCACTCACCACCACTGACTTGAGGATCTCTGTCGTGATGGACGGCAGCACACGCTCATCATAGTCCTCTCCGATGCTGGTGAAGATGCGTGGCAGCTGGCTAGCAACCGGCCGGAAGAGGATGCGCAGTGTGATGTTGACATTCTGTAAATCTTAGGGGAAGGGACAAGCGCTGGAGTTAAAATCCACAGTGGGGAAACAAGTGGCCTTTCATATGACCTCTTCTGCTCCAAATTTGCCTTTATCAGTATTTATAGGTAAATTTGCTGATTATAAGACCCTAGAGAGCAAGGAGCAGGTACGTGTGGTTTCCTTGGTAGAGAACTCAGCAGAGCATCACACAGGAACTTCTTAAAGGTTTCTGGTGACGACAGCTTTCTCAGTAGGTCCCAAACGCCCTCTGATATATGCAATCACGATTGTCTAATAGGTGCCACGAGGTGTTTGGAACACTGAACATCTTAAGAAAACAGGCCAATGCCAAGAATCCTAGGGTGAGAATTCCAGAGCCTGAGGGTGGCCCAAATCAGGAGTATGCCTTGGAGAGGTCAGCATGGGACCAGTGGAAGCAGCACTGCACCAGCAGTCCAAAGACCTAGCTGTCTCACCCTGCTGTTTACTGATTACTAATTTACGAATTATGTGGCCTTGCTAAACCAATCTGGGCTCATTTCCTTAACTGGAGAACGGGGATGGTTCCATCTGCTTTCCAGGCCTTGCAGGAATGTTGCGGGAAAATGAAGGAGAGAACAGCTATAGAAGCACTCTGTCAACTGCAGAACAGATGTAGAGGTTCTCAGACTCATCTACAGACCGCTTCTCATTACGGGGCCTAGTCACAGGACCCTGGAGGGAAATTATACCTTTCACCTGACAATTCAGGCCTGCTCAGAGCTAAAGTACGAGCACAGCTTGCTTGCAGTCATAAACAATATGGCTCATGCCATGAGACAGAGTCCTAAGCCAGGCACCAGGAGAGGTGGGGAAAGCACATCAGTACATACAGGCCCCTGATTTCCGGAAGGTCCTATCAATAGTTCTGGAAATGGACACACAATGTACCCTTAGAACAATCACAGAACAGTACAGAAAGAAACCCGAAAGAGGTGGGAAGTTACAGCGAAGTTTTTAAGTTAAAATTGTGTATTTCTCAAATAGTCCCACCCTGCCTTTCATCTCTTCTTTTGGAGTAGGCAAGCCAGACCCTTAGCAGGAGGCTTCTTCGTCACCCTGGCCAGGAGCTATAGAACAGATTGGGAAACATAACTAACCCTCCCTCCTCTTCTTCACCTGACATACTTCTCACTCTTTAAGACCCAGCGCAAACGTCAGTTCCTCACAGGAGCCTTTCTCAGCCACCTTTGGGAGTTAGTTGCTCTCTCTTCTGTGCTCCCACTACACTCCGTACGACCTTGACCCCAGTATGCATCACTCTACTGTAATTGCTTGCTCACACGCCCCTCTCCCCAGCTAGACTGAGCTCCCCAGTCATCTATGAACTACTCCCAATGCTCCAAGTCAGCACAAAGCCTGGCACCCCACAGTAAGCCAACATCTGCTGAGGAACAGCGCCAAAGTCCTCGAGTATAATCAAGTAAGAAACCAACGTCCACGCCATCCTCTCCTCTTTATGTGCAGAAATGCCGCTGCTGAACCAGACCTGCTAGTCCCTTTACTGCGTGCACCTCTCTGTGCAGGGTGAGGGGGAACAGTAAGAGCAATTCATTTTCAGCTTAGAATGGAAATCCAGTGGAGTGTCACGGACACCAGGAGACTGCTCTCAGGGATGTGGCCTCAGCCTGGGAGATAACGTGAGGTCAGCACTGCTGGAAACAGAGGCCTTGGGAAACAAGGCCAAGGGTAAAGTAAGCTACAAACACAAACAGAACAGCTAGAGATTGGTTTAGGCAGTCATTCTGGGGAACAAGAACTGATGAGAAAGGTCGACTGAGGGGGCAAAACACACACTTAGATTCCTTTAAAGTCAGATCACTGCCTAGAGCTCTTAAGATGTACCTATGTGTATTCTCTAAATTTGTACAGTTATCTGTGTGCGTACCTTAAGTATATATCATTTCTTTCTATGAATCCACAGGAAACACTCCAGGGCAAATATGCTAGGGATTCGTATTATGTGAAGTCTGACCTCCTCTTCTAGATCCCGGTGCCCCACAGATGCTTCTGGACCTGGTGGACGAGCACAGCACCCCTGCCACACTCCCTACTTCACCTGACCCACAGGTAAGACAAGACTCACCTTTGCTACCAGTGATTACTGGCACGTTACGTGGTCGAGAGCGGCAGTCAAAGATAATTGGTTTCTGTACCCAAGGGATGAGAAAGTGAGTCCCTTCCCCTACCACAATGTCCTGGACTCCACGGAACCGGTCAAAGATGACAGCTCTGTGCCCTGCATCCACTAGGAAGAAGGATAATGACAGGTCAGAAAAGGTCCTTACCCGTTAACCAAGGGGATCATGTCTTTGAAAGATCCCTGGTGTTTTCTGTTCATTTATTAAGTCTTCCCTCCCCTGCTCTGTCTTCCTGCACTTCTGGCCTCCAACAGCTACAAAACTAAGTGATCACTTCCTGTCCCCCGTGTCTCCCCATGGACTTTGGGAAGAGGATCTGCTCCTCAGAGTCCTTTCTGCTTGAAAGAACTGGTTGCTGATTTTTCTGATGAACCATCCCCTCCCCAAATCACCACCAACATATTTTCAGAAATCACCTCCCAACCTACTTCCAAAAACTCACCGAGGTCTTTACTGTTACCATGCTCAATCCTGGCTCCAATTTAACCCAGTGTCCCAGAAGCAGCCACCTCACTAGGGGAATCCTAAAATTTAGAAGGTCCCACCCCTTCTAATACCTCAGTTTCTCTAAGGGTCAAAGGGGTTATAGAGCTAATGTGCTGATTTCGAGAGAAATTCAGTGATGGTGATTACTGCCTGGTTGTGCAGATGTGGCCAAAAGGATCATAGTATAAAGATGTGCCATGTAAACCAAGCAAGCTTTTCTGATCAGCTGCTTCCTGCTCCTCCCTCTGGACTCTACAGTTAGTTCCACGTATCCCGACTCTGAAAGTAATCCTCCTCTTATCATACAGCCATACACAAGGCAGGTCAACCTACTGCTGCTTTCCAGTGGTGAAAGTTATAGAATGTCTGAGTTGGAAAGGGTCTTAGAGACAAAATACTTCATTCCCATTGCTTGACCACTGAAGATGTCGAGAGCTAGAGAGGTGAAGTGACCTGCCTAAGGTCACACCATAAAGGAGAAGAAAAGCCAGCTTAAACCTCTTTTGTGACAAGAGGGCTCACGTTACACTGTTAAAAGCTGGGCAATGCATCCCAAAGATATTTCCTCTGGAACTACCCAACTTCAGCAGAGCAAAACCTCCTGTTCAGGACAAGGTAACTCAAAAAGGTGTAAATCCGTGCCAAGTTATCTACATTTCAGCTAGCCAGTGAAATCCTGACACTCTGTTGAAGTATAGGGAGTGGGCCTCATCACTTCAAATTAACAAGAGCAGGAGACATCCAGCCAGCAACGGGGCTGGGCAGCTCTTTTTGAATCAAGGCTCTCGGAAGAACCTCTGGCCAAAAGCACACTAGGCTCTGATAACAATGCCAATACACAGTGTGGGATGGCAGGAGGTGAGCCCTCTTGTCACAAACACAGCTCCCATCCCAAGTGTCACACGGCTATACAGGTCAACAGGAATCTTCTGTCAAAAGGCAGCGACCCACCATCCCTTAGGGCCTCACCATTATACAAGGCAGAGTTCACCACGCCTCCCGCAACAGCTAAGGCCAAGCCGAACTTGCCGATGGACTCAAACACCTTGGCAGCCATGTCTTCTTCTGCTGGATCTTGCCTTTCGGCCCACTCACACCTAAAGAGGTAAAAACAAAATAAAACAATGTGACCCCAAAGTCCCCAGAGAAAGCCCTCTGTGAGGCACAACATTCACTTCTCAAGCTGAGCATTTATTTTCCCACTCCTGAGAGCTTTAAATCCCCCACTGAGGGACACTCAATAAATAACACTCCACAGCTTGGGAAAATGCAGTATCAATTTCTGTGCTTTTTTTTTTTTTCCAGTTGCAACCACTTAAAGAAAGGGGCCTGGGGCACTTGGCTCAATAACAGGAACATGAAGTTAATAAAACCAAGGCACGAACCTGATATCAAGGAGAACATGCTGAACAACCCTCCTATTTCCTGAACAAGTAGGCCTCGAGTGAGAGGTTATGTGTCTGGTTCTGTGAAATCAACTCCACTTCGGAAAAATAACACAAAGAACGTGCTACACGGTGACTCCAACAACAAAAATAACCGCTAATATTTATACCAGGCAGTGTTCTGTGGGAATTGATTTCTCACAACTCTATGAAGTAGAGGATTACAGATGAGGAGTGAGGCATATAGAGACATTAGGTGAGGAGCCTAAGACCACACAGCTATTAAGTGATGGAACCAGGATTTCAGCAGGGTGGTCTAATTCTAGAAGGCACGGCTTAACCTCTCACCATACCGCTTCTCCACATTATGTATTGAGAATATCGTTATTATGGAAGCAGGAGCTGGATGACATTCTGGAAACAAGATAACAAAAACAAACCGATTTGGGCATAAAGGTTCTAAGTAGCTTCACAGCTAACAAGCGATGTGAATGTGGTGGAGGGTGAAGCTGAAGTAGGGTGGGCGGGACCACAGTTGACCTAACTAAAAACCCACGCCAACATTTAAGTTTTTTTCTCTCGTTTTCTTCTTTGACGCCCCGCCCCAACGTCTTCGTTCCCCTCGGTCTCAAATATTCCTTTCTAGACTTCAACTCCTGAAACTAATTTGAGCCCTTTCCGTGCATTTAAATCTCCCTTTCTCCAGCCCAGGCCTTCTGGTCCTTTCCCTTCAGCTTTTCCATTTCTAATAGCTTCTGGATTATTCCTCACCCTGCCCCCACACACACCTCCCTCACTCTGTGCAACCCCTGGCTCGTCCCGGACCCATCCTTTTTCCCTTCCCCTGCGAAGCGGACCCACGCACGTACCCCGCTCGCCCAAAGAGTGTATGGTAGGGAAGAAGAATCTGCAGAGACACCCAGACACGGGCCTGAGCCACCTTCCAACATTCTCACCTGCTTCCACTCTGACCTCCACATGAATTCCCCAGCCACACACACTGCGCATGCGCCCGGCAGCTCCGCTCTTCCCCGCCCTTCTTCCAATATCCGTGCCTCCGATTGGTGGGGAGCAGCGCTGTGAGTTCTGGGAAGGGTAGTTTGCAGCCTTGACCTGGTTCATCGCCTCTTCGGAGGCGGACTACAATTCCCAAAAGGTCATGCAGCGGATGGCCTGCGAAGAAAAGCGTTTTCTCGTTGGCGGTAACCTCAGAAAGGTTACCGCAAAGCCGTTTGGGGGTTGTAGTTCCTAGGGCACGTGCCTATCCTGAACCGATGCTAGATAGAGTCAGTCCGAAGAAGACGAGCTCCAGAGTCCTAGGGAAGAAGGGTTGCGTCAGCGGCTAGTGGCCGGGCTGGGCAGGGCAGGGACGAGTCTAGGGCTGAGGAAAGAAATGGGGCAGGTACCTTGGTAGAACAACTGGTGGGTGGGAGACCTTGAGCGAAGCTGAGACGCCGTCTTCTTTTCGAAGCCCGGTTGGAAACGTTTTCAGAGTCGAGGATATTGATTGCCAGAACCAGAAGGAATCTTAGAAGCCGACAGGCCTAGAAAACTGAAGCCCAGAGAGGGAAAGGGATTCATTCAGGATCATGCACCGAGTTAGCACAGGGGCTCGGCTTAGAATCTGGGTCCTCTGGACACATTTTGAAAAAACGTTTTATTTGGTAAAGTTGCAAGAATAGCACAAAGAACATATGTGTACCTTTTACTCAAATTCACCCATTGTTAACATTTTACTCCATTTGCTTTATAATTTCTTTTGTCTCTTTCTGTCTATCTATCTATTTTTTTTAACCCCCGAAATATTTGGGAGTAAGTTGAATACGTCATAATAATTTGCCTCTAAACAGTAAAGTGTGGATTTTTAAAGAATATCTTCTTACATAATTTGGGTAAATTTTACATTGAAAACAATACTTTGAACTAAGCTACTTTCTGTATTTCAGTTGAGTCAACTGACCCAATAATGAACTCTATAGAATTCTCCTCCCCCCTCCCCAATACAGGATGCAGCCTAAGATCAAATAATGCATTTAGTTCTCGTATCTCTTTACTCTCCTTCAATCCAGAAAATTTTCTCAGCCGTCCTTTGTCTTTTATTACATTTTATGACATTTTTTAAAAATAGAATGTTTCTAATTTGGGGTTTGTCTGATTATTCCTCATGATTAGATTCAGGTTTTGCTTTCCTAGCTGGGATACTATATAAGTGATGTTATGGACCACTTAATTGGAATGAAACCAGGCTCATTTCTGGACTCCAGAAGGATTAGATTCCCTTAACTTCATTTTCCTACATTCCTTTCATCTCTGCCCCCTTCCCTGCCCCCGCTTGGCACAATTAAATGTCGTAGAGATATTTACAACAGAACTCTCCAGGTGGTGTGAGTTTGCCCTAACCAAGCACTGCTTTTTCCTCTGCCCACTAGATTGCAAGCTCTATGAGAGCTGGAATTCAGTCTACTGTCTTTATTAGTCTATTCTCAGCACCTATAATAATGCTTGGTACACAGTAGGCACTCAACAAGTATTTGTTGAATGAATGAATGGAAAAGGGCATTGAAGGGAGAGTGACTGGTTAGGCAGGTCGTGGCCAGGAAACATAAGACAGGATGCTCTGGAGATGGGGATGATAAATGATAAGAAAGCTGAGGAAGGTGTTTGGGAACAATTTCATTGTGATGAGGCAAAGATTAGGGATAGTGCTCCAATGGCACATCAGCTTTAGGAGTGGGTCCAGTTTGTTGCTACATAGAGTATATTCCCATTGAGCCCCCTTCCCAGTGGGCATAGAGGTTGGCAGTAAGAACAAATATAACTTGGAATACCTACTATGGGCCAGTTGCTTCATAAATTCATAACTTATTTTAACCCTATTTTCATATCTCTATCTTGAACATGAAGAAACGGAGATTCAGAGAAATCAAGTAACTTGCTTGCAGTCATGCAACTGATAAATCACAGGCAGGTCTGATACCATAGCCTGTGCTTTTCCATAACTACCAGCTGTAAGAAGGGGTGATCTTTAAGTAATATCCGAACAAAGGTTGATTAATGCCAACATTGGGGGTGTAGTAACTAAAGCAAACAACATCTTTTTTTCTTCCTTCATTTTATATACATATACTGGAGACCTATCATGTCCCAGACATCACGCTGGAAATTGGGGATACAGTGATGAACAAGACAGAGAAGGACCCTGCCCTCAGGGAGTTTACATTCTGGGGTGAAAGATGGTGGTATGCACACAAATGACAAGTAAACCAAAAGGTACATTATATGAAATTTTGACTGGTGTCATACATTATATGAAGGAAATAAGCAGACAGTAGAAAGGTGTGTGAATCAGTAAGGAAGGTTTTGACTGCAAGCAACAGAAAAGTGGACTCAACTGGCTTACACAATAAGGAAATACATTATATCATATAACAAGATGTCCCACGGTGGGGCAGTTTAGGGGCTGGTTAATTTAGTGGCTCATCAGTAATGCAGGTCTTTTCATCTTTTGACTCTTCCATCTTCTGATGTTGACTTTTGTACTCATATTTGTCCTGTCAAGGTCAAAAGATGGCTAAAGAAGGTCCAAGCTTAATATTCTCATGCAACAATAACCAAAGGCCAGAAGGCAAGAAAAAGATTTCCCAGAATCACCCACCAGACATCCCCTCATGTGTTACTGGGCAGAATTGTATCATCTGCCCACTTCCAGACCAGTCATTGGCAAAGAAATGGCATGTTTGGACTCAACAAATCAAGAGTTAATTTCTGGAACTGGGAAGGGTCCTGGCTTCTCCTAAACTACACGACCACCAATACCCTAACAAATCAAAATTGAGGCTCTTGTTAGCAAGAAACAAGGAAGGAAGAGAGGAATAGATATCGGAATTACAACCAACAGTGTCTCCCACAAGGGGTCTATTTTGGACGAGCGGATCAAAGAGGCCTCTATGAGGACATGACATTTAAGGCACTAGCTAAAGAAGTGAGCCATGGAAAGTGTTGGGTGGGGTGGGATAAGAGCATTTAAGCAGAAGTAATAGCACGTGCATGTCAAGTACAAGGCAAGACTGATAGATTTGACTGGTAAAGAAACAATGAGCCCTTTTTAGATTCAGACAGTAAACATAAACAGTGAAAGAAAGAGTAGCCAAAGGTGCCAACTCCTAGTGGCCCTTGTGCAGGGTGTTACTGAAACAAAGGGCCAGATATCTGCAACACAGATGACAGGATACCCTGTTGCTGAGGAGCTAATGGCACACTGTGGCTAAGCACTGTTATAGCTTACAGCTTAGGGGGATGAGGCAGAAAGCCTCACACCTCATCCAAACCCAGGGGCCAATGAGAGACTGTCTCATGACAGCTTTCCTGATAGATAGGGAAACGAATGAGAAAGGGCCTTGCAACAGATTATCACAAGCCTTCCTTGTGTTTCAGGAGGATCACAGGACATTCAGCCAAGACTTAGATTCAGCTGAGATTCATGCCTTGCCTATGTGGCCTATGTGGACACTGGGCAATGTTGCCACGGTGCCATGGTGGAGCCACTTCCCTACAGTGCAAAGATCCTGAATGAAGACAAATATGGCTAAAGCACATGAACAAATGAGAGCATTAAAGCAGGTTATGAAGGTGAAATAAGCAGGCGCCAGACATTGTAGGCTTTGCTAAAGGGTTTCATTTTATTTTAAGTGCAATGGGAAATCACTGAAAGTTTTTAAGCAGGAGAGTGGATAATTCCCCTGTGAGGGAACCAACAAATCCAAGAAAAAACCTTACAGATTCTGGCTGTTGGAAATCCCCAGTGAAAGAAACTGGGCAGATCACTCTAGTACAGTGATTCTTAAATTTGTTGATCTTAGGGTCCCTTTATATTCTTAAAAGTCATTAAGAATCTCAAAGAGCTTTTTTTATATTTGAATATATATATTCAAAATTAAAACAGGAAATTAAAAGAAAATATTTATAAATTCATTTAAAAATATCAATAATAAACCCATTACGTGTTAACATATTTTTATGAAAAATAACTGTGGTTTCCCAAACAAAACTATTTAGTAAGAAGAGTGGCATTGCTGTACATTTTTAAGAATCTCTGATTCTGCAGTCAATCTGTTGTGCTATCATGAGTTATGTCACCTCTGGAAAAACTCTACTGGACACTCGTGAAAGAATGAGAATGAACAAGGTAGCTCATGATTTACTATTATCATGAAAATGATTTTGACTTCAAGTACTCGCTGAAAGGGTCTCAAGGACCCCAGGGTTACCTGGACCATTCCTGGAGAACCACTGCCTTAGGGTGAAGCTTACCACTGGACAAGCCCCACTCATGCACACAAAGCTTCCATTCAGCTTTCCAGTGCTTGTACGAGTTGGGATATTAGTTAGTCTAAGTTGCTGTATCAAAACCAAAAAAAGCAAACCCACTACCATTCTGACTCGTAGGGACCCTGTGGGACAGAGTAGAACTGCCCATAGGATTTCTAAGGCTGTAATTCTTTACAGAAGCAGACTGCCACATCTTTCTTCTGTGGAGTGGCTGGGGGATTCGAACCACTGACCTTTCGGTTAGCAGCCAAGTGCTTTAATCACTGCACCACCAGGGCTCTTGCTGTACCAAAGGGACCCCAAAATACAGTGGCTTAAAGCAAATAGAAGTTAATTACTCTTTGCTCTACAAGTCTTTCAAAGACCCAGGTTCCTCTCATCTTCCTGCTTTATTGTCCCCTAAAGGATTCTCTTCATCTACCTGTGGTCATGGGCCCATCTGTGTTCCAGCTTGCAGGAAAGGGAAACCAGAAAACATCCAGAATAGTGGAGGGGCAGGGCCAAGATGGCAGAGTAGTCAGAAGCTTCCGGTGGTCCCTCTTAAAACAAAGACCCCCCCCCAAAAAAGTGAATTGATTATTATGTGACAATCTAGGAGCCCTAAATATCAAATGCAAAGTTGAGGAATAGGACTGAGTGATGGAGGAGGGAGAGACAGTTTGGAAGCAGCGAGGGGTTGCCAGACCTGTCCTGGCAGGAGCCAGCACCCTTTCAGGCTGGATTTGCTGGCATTCTCTGTGAGGCAAGCAGTGGAGTTTGAGAGGCATGTTCCACATCAGAGGAGGCCCAGTGGCAGAAAGTCTACTCACACCTCCAGAACCAGTGGAAAGCAGTGCTCAGTCATCAAAAGATAAGTACATGCGTCTGATGTATCTTGCAGATCAAAAAACACCCTCTTTGGGAAAAACCTCTCTCCCATTTTCCTGCCCCCTCCCCACTCTACACCAGGTCCCAGCCAGCTTCAGCAATTGTTGCTTCCCCTGGGCTGGAAGTACGACGTGTCAAGAGCCCTGAGCCATTCCCCTGGTGTTGGAGAGGGAACAAATTAACAAACAGGGAAAAATAATCTGCCAGCTCCCCTAAGCCAGGAACTCAGGGTAGGCACAACTCCTTTGCCTAGGCACAGGCATAAGGGGTCCATGGACTTTGAATGCCTTTCACCCCTGCATAGACCTGTGTGGGCCCATTTCAACAGCATAGGCCCTCATTACCACAGTACAACAGGGTATATGCCTGAAGCCTAACTTCAACTGTATCAGCTATATGGTGAAGTGGCAAGTTCGTGACATTTGACACTGCTCTGCCCATTAAGCGGGGTCTTCACCTACTCATATCAGGGGCCTGAGGACTGGTAGCTCCACCCACGCTGCCTAGACACCCGTGACAGGGGTCCAAGAACAAGTGGTGCCTCCCAGTCCTTACAGCCAACAGCACTGGGTGCCCACAGTCTGGCTGCAAAACCCACCCACCTATGCGCTCTAGGGAACAGGGACGTGCTTTCCTGAGACACTCCAGGGCAGCTGTCAGCCCCCTGCCTTGCTCAGCCCGTGACCTTCTACTGCAGCCAGATACCTGTGCCTACACCAATCACCCCATCTGTCTAGGACTGTAGGTGAGAACCTGCACCACACACATGGTGACCGACTACCTGGACACCTGAGCTGTATCCATACAAGAAAAGTAAACAGACTCCTGGGCTCACACACCTAGTAACAGATCTAACCACCTGGTGACAGGACGTTACAGCTTCAAAGGTGCCAATAAACAAACTAGATCACACGAGCAGCCTATTTGGGCATATCAAAACAAAACAAAACAAGAAGCTAGGACACAGTAAGCAAACATAAAATAAATAAATAAAATAACTTATTGATGGCTTGGAGACAACAGTCAGTATCAAATCACATGAAGAGGTAGACCATGATGGCTTCAGCAAGCTCCCAAAACAAAGAATCAAGAAATTTTCTGGAGGAAGAGGACAACTTGGAATTATTGGAGGTAGAATACAAAAGATTGATTTACAGAACTCTTCAATATCAGGAAGGAGATCCTTCAAAATGCAGAACAAGCCGATGAACATACAGACAAAGCAACAGAGGAACTTAAGAAGGTTAGAGAAAAGCACAATGACAAATTTAACAGGCTGCAAGAATCTACAGAGAGGCAGGAAACAGAAATCCAGAAGATTAACAATAAAATTTCAGAATTAGACAACTGGATAGAAAGTCATAGGAGCAAAATTGAGGCAATGGAATTCAGAATGAGTGAGATTGAAGATAAAGCACTTGACACCAACTTATCTGAGGAAAAATCAGATAAAAGTATTTAAAAAAATGAAGAAGCCCTAAGAATTATGTGGGATTCTATCAAGAGGAATAACCTATGAGTGACTGGAGTACAAGAATGAGGGGATAATAGAAAATACAGAGAGAATTGTTGAAGATTTGTTGGCAGAAACTTCCCTGAAAGATGAGAAGATATCTATCCAAGATGCTCATCGAACGCCACATAAGATAGATCCCAAAAGAAAGTCACCAAGACATATTATAATCAAACTTGCCGAAACCAAAAATAGAGAGAGAATTTTAAGAGTGGCTAGGGATAAGCAAAAAGTCATCTACAAAGGAGAGTTAATAAGACTAAGCTTGGATTGCTCAGCAGAAACCATGCAGGCAAGAAAGCAATGGGATGACATACATAAAGCCTTGAAAGAAAAAAATTGCCAGCCAAGAATTATATATCCAGCAAAACTGTCTCTCAGATATGATGGTGAAATTAGGACATTTCCAGATAAACAGAAGTCTAGGGAATTTGCAAAAACCAAACCAAAATTACAAGAAATACTAAAGGGAGTCCTCCGGTTAGAAAATCAATAACATCAGATAACAACCCAAGAAGAGAATACAGGATAGAGCCACCAGATATCAACCCAGATAGGGAAGTCACAAAAATAAATCAAAGCTAAAACACTGAAAACAGGGAAACAGAGACACCAATATGTAAAAGTTGACAATATTGAAACAAAAAAGAGGGACTAAAAAATATGGTCACATATCTTTCATATGGAAAGGAAGTCAAGGTGATATAAAGAAATAAAAGAGTGGTTTAAACTTAGAAAAATAGAAGTAAATATTATGGCAACCACAAAGGAAACTAACAATCCTACACATCAAAATAAAGAACAAGAAAAACATAAAGACTCAGCAAATACAAAATCAACAACAATGAAAAAGATGAAAAAATACATAAAGAAAAATGATTCAGCACAGAAAATTAAGTGGAACAAAGAAACTGTCAACAACAACACCAAAAAGACATCAAAATTACAGCACTAAACTCATACCTATCAATAATTAGGCTGAATGTAAATGGACTAAATGCACCAATAAAGAGACAGAGAGTGACAGAACGGATTAAAAAACACGATCTGTCTATATGCTGCCTACAAGAGACATGCTTTAGACTTAAAGATACAAACAAACTAAGACTCAAGGGATGGAAAAAATATATCAAGCAAACGACAATCAAAAAAAGAGCAGGAGTGACAATATTAATCTCTGATAAAATAGGCTTTAAAGTAAAATCCACCACAAAGGATAAGGAAGGAGACTATATAATGATTAAAGGGTCAATATACCAGGAGGACATAACCATAATTAATATTTATGCACCCAATGACAGGGCTCCAAAATACATAAAACAAACTCTAACAACATTGAAAAGAGAGATAGACTGCTCCACAATAATAGTAGGAGACTTCAACACACCACTTTTGGTGAAGGACGGAACATCCAGAAAGAAGCTCAGTAAAGACATGGAAGATCTAAATGCCACAATCAACCAACTTGATCTCATAGACACATACAGAACACTCCACCCACCAGCAGCCAAGTATACTTTCTTTTCCAAAGCACGTGGAACATTCTCCAGAATAGACCACATATTAGGCCATAAAGCAAGCCT